>NC_090174.1:35949184-36260594 GCF_024679245.1 Pseudorasbora parva
TAGTTACGAGCGTCCCGTCACCGTTTAACTGCCCTGTCAATCATCGTCAGATTCGTCCCAGTTCAAATCCTTCACATTCAGTTTAATCTCCTACCGTATGGGAGAGAAATGTAGCTGCACATCGATCTGCCATGTGTGGGTCTTTGTGGGTCAGAGACTCTCCTCATGTGTTTGCAGTTTAAATATAATGATGCATTTAAAAGTTATTGGCCAAAAGTGTCATTAAAAAAGTTCACAATGCTGCTGCAGATGAAATATAATGTGGACAACACTGAATAAATATATTTTTATCAGGTTAAATACTGATAGTTGGTCACACAAACCCCTTTATCTAAACTTCTCTACTTAACCGTCGGACTCGCACATCCGCCATGTTTGTAGTTTTTAACACTTTTTATCCGCGTTTGTATTTCTAATCGAATCCCCATACGACCTTGCGGTGGGTTGTGGGCAATATCAGCCGTTTGAGTGCCCATCGATTCATACTTCGAATTCGGACCGGAAATAGTACACCATCCGGGTACCTTTGGAATACTCTTTTCAACATATGATTTGGGACATACTAATTCTATTTTCGAATACTTTTTAGGATGGATAGTATGCGAATTGGGACGCAGGGCATTCACAAATGTTTGTCAAATAACAAAAACTGACAGTTGCAGAATCATATCAAAGCACAAGAAAATGAAAGAAACAAATAGAAACTAATACTATACATCAATGAATAAAAAGCAGTTAATAACTGGAATTCGTTGTTAATAATAACTGGTAATATTAATTAAAATATGGACAAATGTGGTATTTTGTGAAGGCTGAGGCTCACAATATAAATAGCTATTATTCAAGAATCCTGACTAAATCGAGCGGTGCAGTCATCATTAATTGACGCCGCTTTAAAGTGACATTAAAGGGAGCTAGGATAGGCCTATATCATTTCACTTGATTCAATTCCTCTGTCCTCGCGTCTTTTCCTCACGTCCTTCCCTCACGTCATAAAGGGGTGGAGCTAAGGAGCGAGGAAAGGAAGCTAGGAAAGGAAACGAGGATGCACAAATAATAATTGGGAAGCCCCCAGTGAACATGAAACATGAACCCAACACCAAAACACCCTGTGACATAGACGTTGTGCTGCTATGGTTTATCCATTCAGTTTTACAGAGTGTGCAGGGCACCATTTTATTCTCTAAAAATTAAAAAAAAAAAACTCCCACACTTTAGAATGGCCTCTTTATTTTTGTGATAACTGATTTTCAGCAAGCCGGCATAATTGGAGATGACCATAAACAGCGCAATGAGTCGACGCAAATCAAATAATTGACACTATTTGCGTAACCAATCACGTCAACGCATTTTTCCAGCCCAACGCTATCCCACAACCCATTCATATTTGTACAAGGTGGCTAATTCATACAAATTCATTCGACCTCACTCATATTAATTTGTACGATTTGTCTGGGACGGGTAGGGACGGGTAGGTTTAGGAGAGTGGTTTAAGGTTAAGTCCTTCATACAAAATCACAAATAAAATTCTGCTCACTGGTTAAATTGAGAATCACACTCCAACATGTCATAATGGCAGAAATCCTAACCCAACATATAACTATTTCATCATGATGATAACATCCCCATGCCCAACGCATAGACCTGTGTATGACGCCAATGGTTTCTCATTGGTATCATCAGAGTACCCTGCGCGTCGAAAAAATTATGCTAAAGGGATACCCTGTTAAAAGTAATCCCAAAGGGTCTATATATATGACGAGTTGGGAGTGAGAACGTGTTGGTCCTGCCATGTACAAAACTAAAAAACTGGAATAATTCCCTGTTTCTGCTTTAGCTCGTAATAATCAAAGAAGGAAAATTTACCCGTAAATCACACTCTGACTCACATTCACTCTTGCTAGTAAATTGAGCAATCAGTATGATAATTCGTAACAAAATGCAGCTTAGTTCTTACGTTTGAAATGTCTTCAGAATAATGTTTAATTGAAAATTCAGGCACACCTGAGTCTTATGCGCACAGACTCGCCTGTTTCACCTTTTTTATAGAAAGCAAGAAGGGCACAAAATACTCCCAATGTTTAATTATTCCAAATGAGCCTCGGGGAGAATCTCAAGGGCTTTAATTAAGCCTGAATTAAAGTTATGTAAATTACATGTGAAAGTAGCAGGTTTCTTTTCCTCTTTTCAAAAATAAATAACTTTATTTATTTATTTTTTGCATAAGGCAAAAAAAAAGCCTCAGTTTTTTATGCATTCATAAAAGCCATCCACTGTTTCCCTCATTTTTCATTCATTCTGCTTTTTTTAAAATCAGTTTTGCCCCTTTCCTTGTGCGTATACTCATACATGTCAAATTAATTTTCATAATTTAGCTCTGCGGTTATATATGAGGACGGTGCAGCAAGACTTTTCCTATCAGGTTCTTGTGGGTCTAGTGCTGGAAATGTGATGCAAAAACAACAAAAATATAAAAAGAGAGTATCTCCCCTAAGACCTGGTTGTTTTCCATGCAGCTTTAATGCATAGTAGTCGTGTATGAATTTTTAAAGTGTGCATTTGCTCTGCATAATAATAGATGTTTGAGCATTTCAGTGTTTTATTACATTGTTTTATATGCAAGTCACAGAGAGTGAAAAAGAACTATACATTCATACTAGGGATGGGGGGGGGGATTATGTGTTAATTTTTTGTGATTAATTTATATCGGCTGTGTTAATATGCTAAAATGAATGAACATAACTAACATATTTTTTCTGCTGTCTGAGACTATGATAATGTTTTCGCAATGTCTTTGTGTTCTCTAGCAAATGTGTTTTCGTTCCAAACTTTGCGTTTGCTCAAAAATTGGGTATTACCCCCAAAAAATGTGCGTCCACTGACAAAGAACGCTTTGGGAGAGAACGCAAAAGGTTTTGCGAGGGTACGCAAAAGAATGGACATATTATTATTATTATTATTATTATTATTATTATTATTATTATTATTATTATTCTTATTATTATTATTATTATTATTATTATTATTATTATTATTATTTTCTCCAGCATGTCCCATGCCTCTTGGCTCCATATTAAACAAATTAAAATGTAGAAACGATATAAAGTGAAACAAAATGATTTCTCATTTTAAAAAAAGCAGAGCAAAACGAGTAATGACAGAGAGAAACATCATTGGGATGTATCTCACATAAATGAAGAGATGCAAAGCTAAATTATCCTTTTAATATAATGGGTTTATGCAATAATTCTTATAAGTTTATTTGAATTATTAGATTATTCTGTACGTGTTGTAAAGGGTAAAAAAGGGTTACTATTTGGTTATTTGTTAAATGCATTCAAATATATAGTTGAATTGTTATTAGTGGTTTTATCCTTAAAAACTGGAAAACGATCAATTTAAGAATGATACTGTTATTGGCCCTGTTAATACTTGACAAATATTATTTTTTAAGATACTGAAAACCATACTGTTATTATAATTATGTACTAAAATGTTTTCTATATTAATTGAGGATTTGATGTGTCTTTTATATAATCACAGAAACCTTTGCAATTAATTCATAATTCATATTATATGTTACCTTCATAATCCAAGGACACTCTCTATGAGTAAAAATAATCATAAAATTAATTGGTCTTTCTTTCTTTTTCTCGTCAGGGTTGAAACAGATCCATGCTCTCTCTATCCAAGGAAACTACGAATTGCGCATAGATCTTGAGGACTTTGAGAACAGCACAGCTTTTGCGCAGTACGGTGTTTTTGGAGTCGGGCTGTTTTCTGTTGATCCCGAGGATGATGGTTACCCCCTCACCATTGCTGATTACACCGGCACTGCAGGTACGCATACATATTTACATATTAAATGCATAAAGCTACAGCCTGTAGGTCAATACCTTCAATGCTGTGCAATTAGAATGCCTTGTTTAAATCACATGCTTAATATTCAACTACCTTTGAAGGACCCTGTATGCAAATCAGTAGCAATATTCAATCTCTGTCAACAGTAATAAGTGCTTATTCATTCAGATAATTGGTCCATTTCAGTGCTTGATGGCATAGACAGAACAAGCATGGCACTTAATACACTCTTTAGTGAATTATCAGCTGCAAACAAAACATTCCCCTGCAAATGTGTATCAATACAGCTTTCATAATACAAATTTGATTCTGATTCAAGCTCTTGATTTCATCCAGAACTGATTCAATTTGGACCATTGATCTATTTGAACCAGCTCATTCAAGTAATTTCTTCATGAATCAGACTATCCTTGTCAATATGTCTCTTCAGTGTATTTCACTAAAATGGACTGCCTCATAAGATTCATCTGTTCATGGATCAGAATATACTGTTCACACTGTATGGTGTTTATTCGCTGAAAAGAACACACACTTAACCCTCTGGTGCTCTTCGTTTAGGGGTTGCATTGGTTGTCTTCCCGGTCATAAGTGACCGGACACCTAAAAATTAAAACCAATTCCTCCACCCCAGTAAAACCAATGCAATTTATTTTTCTTCAGTAATATTTTTTTCTTTTTAATTTTGTATTTTGAGATGATTTGATGGTATTTTTTAATATTTATGCAATAATTATTGTCTTTTTTTGCCATTTAAAATTATAATATATATATATATATATATATATATATATATATATATATATATATATATATATATATATATATATATATATATATTATTATTATTAGGGGCCAAGCACCGAAGGTGCGGAGGCACCTATTGAAACCGTTAGCGTTCTTATTATTAGGGGCCAAGCACCGAAGGTGCGGAGGCACCTATTGAAACCGTTAGCGTTCTTATTATTATTATTATTAGGGGCCAAGCACCGAAGGTGCGGAGGCACCTATTGAAATCGTTAGTGTTCCTATTATTAGGGGCCAAGCACCGAAGGTGCGGAGGCACCTATTGAAATCGTTAGTGTTCCTATTATTAGGGGCCAAGCACCGAAGGTGCGGAGGCACCTATTGAAATCGTTAGTGTTCCTATTATTAGGGGCCAAGCACCGAAGGTGCGGAGGCACCTATTGAAATCGTTAGTGTTCCTATTATTATTCTGCTTCTTCTTCTTCTTCCGCCATAGGAGTCTCTGGCAGCCCATAGAACCGTATGGTAAAAAGTTGTGAAATTTGGCACACTCATAGAGGCCAGTCTGAGCTGTCACTATAGCAAATTTGGTGCCTCTAACTCAATCCCTCTAGCGCCACCACCTGTCCAAAGTTTCACTCATATTTATGCTTATAACTTTTGACCCCTAAGGGCTAGAAACAAAATTCTTTTTTCATCGGATTCCTTGGCTCAAGCCGATTCGATTTCACCCTATGATGTCATTTTCCGGTATGCAAATTTTCCCGCCATTTTGAATTTTCTGAAAAACCTACTTTTTCGAACTCCTCCTAGGCCGTTGCTCCGATTTTCACGAAAATTGAAACAGATCATCTTCAGAGCATGTTGACAAAAAGTTATGGAATTCAAGTTGATTCGTCCAATCGTTTTCAATAAACGCACAAACAAATTTTACGTGGAGGTTGCAAAAACACACTAAAGGCTATATCTCCGCAACGCTTTATCGTATTCAAACCAACCTTGGTACATGTCATCACAAGCATGACTTGAAGCAACATGCAGCGTTTCGGCGCAGCGCCACCTACCTGTCCGGAGATACGAAAAATGCCTATTTTGGCTTATAACTTCTGAACCGTTTATCCAAAAATCATAAAATTGGTCTCATTAGATTCAGGGCGTCATGCCGAGTCGACTGATATCCAATTTTACCATGTCGGCCATTTTGGATGTCGGCCATTTTGAATTATGTGCAAAAATGCTGTATTTTATGAACGCATGAACAGATTGTTATGAAACTTGGTATGGGTCATCACCACGATGCCCTGAAGTAGCCTGACAAGTTTCGAAACAGCGCCACCTAGTGGAGAATTTTTTTTTTCAAACGCTTATAACTTTGGGTGTGGTTGACATATTTTGATGGGAGTGTGTTTTTTGGTCTCCTGAATCCTTGCCGACTCCAACGATACCAGACTTGCCAGGTTTCGGCATATGGTTTGCGCAGAGTTGTAATTTAGTGCTTAAAAAACATTTGCTGATATCTTCGAAACCGCTAGTCCGATCGAGACGAAACCAGCCTCAGAAGTTCGGAAACATAGGTCGATAGCTATACGCTAATGCCCAAATCTCAAAATATTGATAGTAAGGGGTAGTAAAATCCAATCAAAGTCAGGTGTCAGTCATTTTTTACGTGTTTTTTCATATAAATGTCTATAACTCCAAAACAAAATGAAATATTTTCACCAAACTTGACACACATATGTATGGGCTCACTACGAGGACACATAAAAAAATTGGTGGGATTGTGCCTCTTGGTGGCGCTATAATAAAACAAAACATGAAATTCCCATTGACTTCAATGCAGTATTACGGTTTAAAATGCTAATGCTATGATTTAAGAATGCACTAGTGTATCATTACAAAACTCGGTATGTGTCTTCCGCTCTATGTCCCGAACATATTCAAAAAGTTTCGGGGCAGCGCCACCTTGTGGTCAAAAGTTGTAATAAAATGTACAAAAATGCTAATAACTTTTGATTAAATTAGCCTATTGTAATGAGACTGGTCATAATACATTCATTGGCTCATGCCGAGAAGATAGATACCAATTTTGCCATATTTTGCAAACATATCTGTGCTCCATCTTGTTATTTGTTAAAAATCTACTTTTTCAAACTCATCCTAGACCGTTTGTCCGATTTTCACCAAAATTGATCCGTATCGTCTTCAGACCATGCTGACAAATAGTTATGGATTTCGGATTGATAGACAAAACAGTTTTCATATACCACTGCAACAGAGTTGAGCCATGATGCAAAAATTACTCTTGAGGCTGTATCTCTGCAATGCTTTGACATATTGACACCAAACTTTGCATGTGTCATTGTCATCTCAATCTGACTAAACCACATCAGTTTCGTAACAGTGACACCTATTGGTCGAAAGTGATAAACCATTAAACCATTATTATTGACTGTATTTAAAATTTGACTGCTATTTTGCCTAAAATCAACTTAATAGGTCCTTAATGGCTCATTGTTGCAGTTGGCTTGAGACTTCCAGCCATGCTGGCATGTCTTGTCTTCTTCTTTGCGCTTGGCCCCGATAATGGCTGCTTGCAGCTATATTTATTATTCTGCTTCTTCTTCTTCTTCTTCTTCTTCTTCTTCTTCTTCTTCTTCCGCCATAGGAGTCTCTGGCAGCCCATAGAACCGTATGGTAAAAAGTTGTGAAATTTGGCACACTCATAGAGGCCAGTCTGAGCTGTCACTATAGCAAATTTGGTGCCTCTAACTCAATCCCTCTAGCGCCACCACCTGTCCAAAGTTTCACTCATATTTATGCTTATAACTTTTGACCCCTAAGGGCTAGAAACAAAATTCTTTTTTCATCGGATTCCTTGGCTCAAGCCGATTCGATTTCACCCTATGATGTCATTTTCCGGTATGCAAATTTTCCCGCCATTTTGAATTTTCTGAAAAACCTACTTTTTCGAACTCCTCCTAGGCCGTTGCTCCGATTTTCACGAAAATTGAAACAGATCATCTTCAGAGCATGTTGACAAAAAGTTATGGAATTCAAGTTGATTCGTCCAATCGTTTTCAATAAACGCACAAACAAATTTTACGTGGAGGTTGCAAAAACACACTAAAGGCTATATCTCCGCAACGCTTTATCGTATTCAAACCAACCTTGGTACATGTCATCACAAGCATGACTTGAAGCAACATGCAGCGTTTCGGCGCAGCGCCACCTACCTGTCCGGAGATACGAAAAATGCCTATTTTGGCTTATAACTTCTGAACCGTTTATCCAAAAATCATAAAATTGGTCTCATTAGATTCAGGGCGTCATGCCGAGTCGACTGATATCCAATTTTACCATGTCGGCCATTTTGGATGTCGGCCATTTTGAATTATGTGCAAAAATGCTGTATTTTATGAACGCATGAACAGATTGTTATGAAACTTGGTATGGGTCATCACCACGATGCCCTGAAGTAGCCTGAGAAGTTTCGAAACAGCGCCACCTAGTGGAGAATTTTTTTTTTCAAACGCTTATAACTTTGGGTGTGGTTGACATATTTTGATGGGAGTGTGTTTTTTGGTCTCCTGAATCCTTGCCGACTCCAACGATACCAGACTTGCCAGGTTTCGGCATATGGTTTGCGCAGAGTTGTAATTTAGTGCTTAAAAAACATTTGCTGATATCTTCGAAACCGCTAGTCCGATCGAGACGAAACCAGCCTCAGAAGTTCGGAAACATAGGTCGATAGCTATACGCTAATGCCCAAATCTCAAAATATTGATAGTAAGGGGTAGTAAAATCCAATCAAAGTCAGGTGTCAGTCCTTTTTTACGTGTTTTTTCATATAAATGTCTATAACTCCAAAACAAAATGAGATATTTTCACCAAACTTGACACACATATGTATGGGCTCACTATGAGGACACATAAAAAAATTGGTGGGATTGTGCCTCTTGGTGGCGCTATAATAAAACAAAACATGAAATTCCCATTGACTTCAATGCAGTATTATGGTTTAAAATGCTAATGCTATAATTTACGAATGCATTAGCGTATCGTTACAAAACTCGGTATGTGTCTTCCGCTCCATGTCCTGAAGATACTCAAAAAGTTTCGGGGTAGCGCCACCTTGTGGTCAAAAGTTGTAATAAAATGTACAGAAATGCGAATAACTTTTGATTAAATTAACCCATTGTAATGAGACTGGTCATAATACATTCATTGGCTCATGCCGAGAACATGGATACCAATTGTGCCATATTTTGCAAACCTATCTGTCCTCCGTCTTGTTATTTGTTAAAAACCTACTTTTTCAAACTCATCCTAGACCGTTTGTCCGATTTTCACCAAAATTGATCCGTATCGTCTTCAGACCATGCTGACAAATACTTATGGATTTCGGATTGATAGACAAAACAGTTTTCATATACCACTGCAACAGAGTTGAGCCATGATGCAAAAATTACTCTTGAGGCTGTATCTCTGCAATGCTTTGACATATTGACACCAAACTTTGCATGTGTCATTGTCATCTCAATCTGACTAAACCACATCAGTTTCGTAACAGTGACACCTATTGGTCGAAAGTGATAAACCATTAAACCATTATTATTGACTGTATTTAAAATTTGACTGCTATTTTGCCTAAAATCAACTTAATAGGTCCTTAATGGCTCATTGTTGCAGTTGGCTTGAGACTTCCAGCCATGCTGGCATGTCTTGTCTTCTTCTTTGCGCTTGGCCCCGATAATGGCTGCTTGCAGCTATATTTAGGGGCCAAGCACCGAAGGTGCGGAGGCACCTATTGAAATCGTTAGTGTTCCTATTATTATTATTCTGCTTCTTCTTCCGCCATAGGAGTCTCTGGCAGCCCATAGAACCGTATGGTAAAAAGTTGTGAAATTTGGCACACTCATAGAGGCCAGTCTGAGCTGTCACTATAGCAAATTTGGTGCCTCTAACTCAATCTCTCTAGCGCCACCACCTGTCCAAAGTTTCACTCATATTTATGCTTATAACTTTTGACCCCTAAGGGCTAGAAACAAAATTCTTTTTTCATCGGATTCCTTGGCTCAAGCCGATTCGATTTCACCCTATGATGTCATTTTCCGGTATGCAAATTTTCCCGCCATTTTGAATTTTCTGAAAAACCTACTTTTTCGAACTCCTCCTAGGCCGTTGCTCCGATTTTCATGAAAATTGAAACAGATCATCTTCATAGCATGCTGACAAAAAGTTATGGAATTTAAGTTGATTCGTCCAATCGTTTTCAATAAACGCACAAACAAATTTTACGTAGAGGTTGCAAAAACACACTAAAGGCTATATCTCCACAACGCTTTATCGTATTCAAACCAAACTTGGTACATGTCATCACAAGCATGACCTGAAGCAACATGCAGCGTTTCGGCGCAGCGCCACCTACTGGTCCGGAGATACGAAAAATGCATATTTTGGCTTATAACTTCTGAACCGTTTATCCAAAAATCATAAAATTGGTCTCATTAGATTCAGGGCGTCATGCCGAGTCGACTGATATCCAATTTTACCATGTCGGCCATTTTGGATGTCGGCCATTTTGAATTATGTGCAAAAATGCTGTATTTTATGAACGCATGAACGGATTGTTACGAAACTTGGTATGGGTCATCACCACGATGCCCTGAAGTAGCCTGAGAAGTTTCGAAACAGCGCCACCTAGTGGATAATTCTTTTTTTTCAAACGCTTATAACTTTGGGTGTGAGTGAAAAATTTTGATGGGAGTAGCTTTTTTGGGCTCCTGAATCCTTGCCGAGTCCAACGATACAAGACATGCCCAGTTTCGGCATATGGTTTGCGCAGCGTTGTAATTTAGCGCTTAAAAAACATTTGCTGATATCTTCAAAACCGCTAGTCCGATCGAGACGAAACCAGCCTCAGAAGTTCGGAAACATAGGTCGATAGCTATACGCTAATGCCCAAATGTCAAAATATTGATAGTAAGGGGTAGTAAAATCCAATCAAAGTCAGGTGTCAGTCATTTTTTACGTGTTTTTTCATATAAATGTCTATAACTCCAAAACAAAATGAAATATTTTCACCAAACTTGACACACATATGTATGGGCTCACTACGAGGACACATAAAAAAATTGGTGGGATTGTGCCTCTTGGTGGCGCTATAATAAAACAAAACATGAAATTCCCATTGACTTCAATGCAGTATTACGGTTTAAAATGCTAATGCTATAATTTAAGAATGCACTAGTGTATCATTACAAAACTCGGTATGTGTCTTCCGCTCTATGTCCCGAAGATATTCAAAAAGTTTCGGGGCAGCGCCACCTTGTGGTCAAAAGTTGTAATAAAATGTACAAAAATGCTAATAACTTTTGATTAAATTAGCCTATTGTAATGAGACTGGTCATAATACATTCATTGGCTCCTGCCGAGAAGATAGATACCAATTTTGCCATATTTTGCAAACATATCTGTGCTCCATCTTGTTATTTGTTAAAAATCTACTTTTTCAAACTCATCCTAGACCGTTTGTCCGATTTTCACCAAAATTGATCCGTATCGTCTTCAGACCATGCTGACAAATAGTTATGGATTTCGGATTGATAGACAAAACAGTTTTCATATACCACTGCAACAGAGTTGAGCCATGATGCAAAAATTACTCTTGAGGCTGTATCTCTGCAATGCTTTGACATATTGACACCAAACTTTGCATGTGTCATTGTCATCTCAATCTGACTAAACCACATCAGTTTCGTAACAGTGACACCTATTGGTCGAAAGTGATAAACCATTAAACCATTATTATTGACTGTATTTAAAATTTGACTGCTATTTTGCCTAAAATCAACTTAATAGGTCCTTAATGGCTCATTGTTGCAGTTGGCTTGAGACTTCCAGCCATGCTGGCATGTCTTGTCTTCTTCTTTGCGCTTGGCCCCGATAATGGCTGCTTGCAGCTATATTTATTATTCTGCTTCTTCTTCTTCTTCCGCCATAGGAGTCTCTGGCAGCCCATAGAACCGTATGGTAAAAAGTTGTGAAATTTGGCACACTCATAGAGGCCAGTCTGAGCTGTCACTATAGCAAATTTGGTGCCTCTAACTCAATCCCTCTAGCGCCACCACCTGTCCAAAGTTTCACTCATATTTATGCTTATAACTTTTGACCCCTAAGGGCTAGAAACAAAATTCTTTTTTCATCGGATTCCTTGGCTCAAGCCGATTCGATTTCACCCTATGATGTCATTTTCCGGTATGCAAATTTTCCCGCCATTTTGAATTTTCTGAAAAACCTACTTTTTCGAACTCCTCCTAGGCCGTTGCTCCGATTTTCACGAAAATTGAAACAGATCATCTTCAGAGCATGTTGACAAAAAGTTATGGAATTCAAGTTGATTCGTCCCATCGTTTTCAATAAACGCACAAACAAATTTTACGTGGAGGTTGCAAAAACACACTAAAGGCTATATCTCCGCAACGCTTTATCGTATTCAAACCAACCTTGGTACATGTCATCACAAGCATGACTTGAAGCAACATGCAGCGTTTCGGCGCAGCGCCACCTACCTGTCCGGAGATACGAAAAATGCCTATTTTGGCTTATAACTTCTGAACCGTTTATCCAAAAATCATAAAATTGGTCTCATTAGATTCAGGGCGTCATGCCGAGTCGACTGATATCCAATTTTACCATGTCGGCCATTTTGGATGTCGGCCATTTTGAATTATGTGCAAAAATGCTGTATTTTATGAACGCATGAACAGATTGTTATGAAACTTGGTATGGGTCATCACCACGATGCCCTGAAGTAGCCTGAGAAGTTTCGAAACAGCGCCACCTAGTGGAGATTTTTTTTTTTCAAACGCTTATAACTTTGGGTGTGGTTGACATATTTTGATGGGAGTGTGTTTTTTGGTCTCCTGAATCCTTGCCGACTCCAACGATACCAGACTTGCCAGGTTTCGGCATATGGTTTGCGCAGAGTTGTAATTTAGCGCTTAAAAAACATTTGCTGATATCTTCGAAACCGCTAGTCCGATCGAGACGAAACCAGCCTCAGAAGTTCGGAAACATAGGTCGATAGCTATACGCTAATGCCCAAATCTCAAAATATTGATAGTAAGGGGTAGTAAAATCCAATCAAAGTCAGGTGTCAGTCATTTTTTACGTGTTTTTTCATATAAATGTCTATAACTCCAAAACAAAATGAAATATTTTCACCAAACTTGACACACATATGTATGGGCTCACTACGAGGACACATAAAAAAATTGGTGGGATTGTGCCTCTTGGTGGCGCTATAATAAAACAAAACATGAAATTCCCATTGACTTCAATGCAGTATTACGGTTTAAAATGCTAATGCTATAATTTAAGAATGCACTAGTGTATCGTTACAAAACTCGGTATGTGTCTTCCGCTCTATGTCCCGAAGATATTCAAAAAGTTTCGGGGCAGCGCCACCTTGTGGTCAAAAGTTGTAATAAAATGTACAAAAATGCTAATAACTTTTGATTAAATTAGCCTATTGTAATGAGACTGGTCATAATACATTCATTGGCTCATGCCGAGAAGATAGATACCAATTTTGCCATATTTTGCAAACATATCTGTGCTCCATCTTGTTATTTGTTAAAAATCTACTTTTTCAAACTCATCCTAGACCGTTTGTCCGATTTTCACCAAAATTGATCCGTATCGTCTTCAGACCATGCTGACAAATACTTATGGATTTCGGATTGATAGACAAAACAGTTTTCATATACCACTGCAACAGAGTTGAGCCATGATGCAAAAATTACTCTTGAGGCTGTATCTCTGCAATGCTTTGACATATTGACACCAAACTTTGCATGTGTCATTGTCATCTCAATCTGACTAAACCACATCAGTTTCGTAACAGTGACACCTATTGGTCGAAAGTGATAAACCATTAAACCATTATTATTGACTGTATTTAAAATTTGACTGCTATTTTGCCTAAAATCAACTTAATAGGTCCTTAATGGCTCATTGTTGCAGTTGGCTTGAGACTTCCAGCCATGCTGGCATGTCTTGTCTTCTTCTTTGCGCTTGGCCCCGATAATGGCTGCTTGCAGCTATATTTATTATTCTGCTTCTTCTTCTTCTTCTTCTTTTTCTTCCGCCATAGGAGTCTCTGGCAGCCCATAGAACCGTATGGTAAAAAGTTGTGAAATTTGGCACACTCATAGAGGCCAGTCTGAGCTGTCACTATAGCAAATTTGGTGCCTCTAACTCAATCCCTCTAGCGCCACCACCTGTCCAAAGTTTCACTCATATTTATGCTTATAACTTTTGACCCCTAAGGGCTAGAAACAAAATTCTTTTTTCATCGGATTCCTTGGCTCAAGCCGATTCGATTTCACCCTATGATGTCATTTTCCGGTATGCAAATTTTCCCGCCATTTTGAATTTTCTGAAAAACCTACTTTTTCGAACTCCTCCTAGGCCGTTGCTCCGATTTTCACGAAAATTGAAACAGATCATCTTCAGAGCATGTTGACAAAAAGTTATGGAATTCAAGTTGATTCGTCCAATCGTTTTCAATAAACGCACAAACAAATTTTACGTGGAGGTTGCAAAAACACACTAAAGGCTATATCTCCACAACGCTTTATCGTATTCAAACCAAACTTGGTACATGTCATCACAAGCATGACCTGAAGCAACATGCAGCGTTTCGGCGCAGCGCCACCTACTGGTCCGGAGATACGAAAAATGCATATTTTGGCTTATAACTTCTGAACCGTTTATCCAAAAATCATAAAATTGGTCTCATTAGATTCAGGGCGTCATGCCGAGTCGACTGATATCCAATTTTACCATGTCGGCCATTTTGGATGTCGGCCATTTTGAATTATGTGCAAAAATGCTGTATTTTATGAACGCATGAACGGATTGTTACGAAACTTGGTATGGGTCATCACCACGATGCCCTGAAGTAGCCTGAGAAGTTTCGAAACAGCGCCACCTAGTGGAGAATTTTTTTTTTCAAACGCTTATAACTTTGGGTGTGGTTGACATATTTTGATGGGAGTGTGTTTTTTGGTCTCCTGAATCCTTGCCGACTCCAACGATACCAGACTTGCCAGGTTTCGGCATATGGTTTGCGCAGAGTTGTAATTTAGTGCTTAAAAAACATTTGCTGATATCTTCGAAACCGCTAGTCCGATCGAGACGAAACCAGCCTCAGAAGTTCGGAAACATAGGTCGATAGCTATACGCTAATGCCCAAATCTCAAAATATTGATAGTAAGGGGTAGTAAAATCCAATCAAAGTCAGGTGTCAGTCCTTTTTTACGTGTTTTTTCATATAAATGTCTATAACTCCAAAACAAAATGAGATATTTTCACCAAACTTGACACACATATGTATGGGCTCACTATGAGGACACATAAAAAAATTGGTGGGATTGTGCCTCTTGGTGGCGCTATAATAAAACAAAACATGAAATTCCCATTGACTTCAATGCAGTATTATGGTTTAAAATGCTAATGCTATAATTTAAGAATGCATTAGCGTATCGTTACAAAACTCGGTATGTGTCTTCCGCTCCATGTCCTGAAGATACTCAAAAAGTTTCGGGGTAGCGCCACCTTGTGGTCAAAAGTTGTAATAAAATGTACAGAAATGCGAATAACTTTTGATTAAATTAACCCATTGTAATGAAACTGGTCATAATACAGTCAATGGCTCATGCCGAGAACATGGATACCAATTGTGCCATATTTTGCAAACCTATCTGTCCTCCGTCTTGTTATTTGTTAAAAACCTACTTTTTCAAACTCATCCTAGACCGTTTGTCCGATTTTCACCAAAATTGATCCGTATCGTCTTCAGACCATGCTGACAAATACTTATGGATTTCGGATTGATAGACAAAACAGTTTTCATATACCACTGCAACAGAGTTGAGCCATGATGCAAAAATTACTCTTGAGGCTGTATCTCTGCAATGCTTTGACATATTGACACCAAACTTTGCATGTGTCATTGTCATCTCAATCTGACTAAACCACATCAGTTTCGTAACAGTGACACCTATTGGTCGAAAGTGATAAACCATTAAACCATTATTATTGACTGTATTTAAAATTTGACTGCTATTTTGCCTAAAATCAACTTAATAGGTCCTTAATGGCTCATTGTTGCAGTTGGCTTGAGACTTCCAGCCATGCTGGCATGTCTTGTCTTCTTCTTTGCGCTTGGCCCCGATAATGGCTGCTTGCAGCTATATTTATTATTAGGGGCCAAGCACCGAAGGTGCGGAGGCACCTATTGAAATTGTTAGTGTTCCTATTATTATTATTCTGCTTCTTCTTCTTCTTCTTCTTCTTCTTCTTCTTTTTCTTTTTCTTCCGCCATAGGAGTCTCTGGCAGCCCATAGAACCGTATGGTAAAAAGTTGTGAAATTTGGCACACTCATAGAGGCCAGTCTGAGCTGTCACTATAGCAAATTTGGTGCCTCTAACTCAATCCCTCTAGCGCCACCACCTGTCCAAAGTTTCACTCATATTTATGCTTATAACTTTTGACCCCTAAGGGCTAGAAACAAAATTCTTTTTTCATCGGATTCCTTGGCTCAAGCCGATTCGATTTCACCCTATGATGTCATTTTCCGGTATGCAAATTTTCCCGCCATTTTGAATTTTCTGAAAAACCTACTTTTTCGAACTCCTCCTAGGCCGTTGCTCCGATTTTCACGAAAATTGAAACAGATCATCTTCAGAGCATGTTGACAAAAAGTTATGGAATTCAAGTTGATTCGTCCAATCGTTTCCAATAAACGCACAAACAAATTTTACGTGGAGGTTGCAAAAACACACTAAAGGCTATATCTCCGCAACGCTTTATCGTATTCAAACCAACCTTGGTACATGTCATCACAAGCATGACTTGAAGCAACATGCAGCGTTTCGGCGCAGCGCCACCTACCTGTCCGGAGATACGAAAAATGCCTATTTTGGCTTATAACTTCTGAACCGTTTATCCAAAAATCATAAAATTGGTCTCATTAGATTCAGGGCGTCATGCCGAGTCGACTGATATCCAATTTTACCATGTCGGCCATTTTGGATGTCGGCCATTTTGAATTATGTGCAAAAATGCTGTATTTTATGAACGCATGAACAGATTGTTATGAAACTTGGTATGGGTCATCACCACGATGCCCTGAAGTAGCCTGAGAAGTTTCGAAACAGCGCCACCTAGTGGAGAATTTTTTTTTTCAAACGCTTATAACTTTGGGTGTGGTTGACATATTTTGATGGGAGTGTGTTTTTTGGTCTCCTGAATCCTTGCCGACTCCAACGATACCAGACTTGCCAGGTTTCGGCATATGGTTTGCGCAGAGTTGTAATTTAGTGCTTAAAAAACATTTGCTGATATCTTCGAAACCGCTAGTCCGATCGAGACGAAACCAGCCTCAGAAGTTCGGAAACATAGGTCGATAGCTATACGCTAATGCCCAAATCTCAAAATATTGATAGTAAGGGGTAGTAAAATCCAATCAAAGTCAGGTGTCAGTCCTTTTTTACGTGTTTTTTCATATAAATGTCTATAACTCCAAAACAAAATGAGATATTTTCACCAAACTTGACACACATATGTATGGGCTCACTATGAGGACACATAAAAAAATTGGTGGGATTGTGCCTCTTGGTGGCGCTATAATAAAACAAAACATGAAATTCCCATTGACTTCAATGCAGTATTATGGTTTAAAATGCTAATGCTATAATTTAAGAATGCATTAGCGTATCGTTACAAAACTCGGTATGTGTCTTCCGCTCCATGTCCTGAAGATACTCAAAAAGTTTCGGGGTAGCGCCACCTTGTGGTCAAAAGTTGTAATAAAATGTACAGAAATGCGAATAACTTTTGATTAAATTAACCCATTGTAATGAAACTGGTCATAATACAGTCAATGGCTCATGCCGAGAACATGGATACCAATTGTGCCATATTTTGCAAACCTATCTGTCCTCCGTCTTGTTATTTGTTAAAAACCTACTTTTTCAAACTCATCCTAGACCGTTTGTCCGATTTTCACCAAAATTGATCCGTATCGTCTTCAGACCATGCTGACAAATAGTTATGGATTTCGGATTGATAGACAAAACAGTTTTCATATACCACTGCAACAGAGTTGAGCCATGATGCAAAAATTACTCTTGAGGCTGTATCTCTGCAATGCTTTGACATATTGACACCAAACTTTGCATGTGTCATTGTCATCTCAATCTGACTAAACCACATCAGTTTCGTAACAGTGACACCTATTGGTCGAAAGTGATAAACCATTAAACCATTATTATTGACTGTATTTAAAATTTGACTGCTATTTTGCCTAAAATCAACTTAATAGGTCCTTAATGGCTCATTGTTGCAGTTGGCTTGAGACTTCCAGCCATGCTGGCATGTCTTGTCTTCTTCTTTGCGCTTGGCCCCGATAATGGCTGCTTGCAGCTATATTTCTGCTTCTTCTTCTTCTTCTTCTTTTTCTTCCGCCATAGGAGTCTCTGGCAGCCCATAGAACCGTATGGTAAAAAGTTGTGAAATTTGGCACACTCATAGAGGCCAGTCTGAGCTGTCACTATAGCAAATTTGGTGCCTCTAACTCAATCCCTCTAGCGCCACCACCTGTCCAAAGTTTCACTCATATTTATGCTTATAACTTTTGACCCCTAAGGGCTAGAAACAAAATTCTTTTTTCATCGGATTCCTTGGCTCAAGCCGATTCGATTTCACCCTATGATGTCATTTTCCGGTATGCAAATTTTCCCGCCATTTTGAATTTTCTGAAAAACCTACTTTTTCGAACTCCTCCTAGGCCGTTGCTCCGATTTTCACGAAAATTGAAACAGATCATCTTCAGAGCATGTTGACAAAAAGTTATGGAATTCAAGTTGATTCGTCCAATCGTTTTCAATAAACGCACAAACAAATTTTACGTGGAGGTTGCAAAAACACACTAAAGGCTATATCTCCACAACGCTTTATCGTATTCAAACCAAACTTGGTACATGTCATCACAAGCATGACCTGAAGCAACATGCAGCGTTTCGGCGCAGCGCCACCTACTGGTCCGGAGATACGAAAAATGCATATTTTGGCTTATAACTTCTGAACCGTTTATCCAAAAATCATAAAATTGGTCTCATTAGATTCAGGGCGTCATGCCGAGTCGACTGATATCCAATTTTACCATGTCGGCCATTTTGGATGTCGGCCATTTTGAATTATGTGCAAAAATGCTGTATTTTATGAACGCATGAACGGATTGTTACGAAACTTGGTATGGGTCATCACCACGATGCCCTGAAGTAGCCTGAGAAGTTTCGAAACAGCGCCACCTAGTGGAGAATTTTTTTTTTCAAACGCTTATAACTTTGGGTGTGGTTGACATATTTTGATGGGAGTGTGTTTTTTGGTCTCCTGAATCCTTGCCGACTCCAACGATACCAGACTTGCCAGGTTTCGGCATATGGTTTGCGCAGAGTTGTAATTTAGTGCTTAAAAAACATTTGCTGATATCTTCGAAACCGCTAGTCCGATCGAGACGAAACCAGCCTCAGAAGTTCGGAAACATAGGTCGATAGCTATACGCTAATGCCCAAATCTCAAAATATTGATAGTAAGGGGTAGTAAAATCCAATCAAAGTCAGGTGTCAGTCCTTTTTTACGTGTTTTTTCATATAAATGTCTATAACTCCAAAACAAAATGAGATATTTTCACCAAACTTGACACACATATGTATGGGCTCACTATGAGGACACATAAAAAAATTGGTGGGATTGTGCCTCTTGGTGGCGCTATAATAAAACAAAACATGAAATTCCCATTGACTTCAATGCAGTATTATGGTTTAAAATGCTAATGCTATAATTTAAGAATGCATTAGCGTATCGTTACAAAACTCGGTATGTGTCTTCCGCTCCATGTCCTGAAGATACTCAAAAAGTTTCGGGGTAGCGCCACCTTGTGGTCAAAAGTTGTAATAAAATGTACAGAAATGCGAATAACTTTTGATTAAATTAACCCATTGTAATGAAACTGGTCATAATACAGTCAATGGCTCATGCCGAGAACATGGATACCAATTGTGCCATATTTTGCAAACCTATCTGTCCTCCGTCTTGTTATTTGTTAAAAACCTACTTTTTCAAACTCATCCTAGACCGTTTGTCCGATTTTCACCAAAATTGATCCGTATCGTCTTCAGACCATGCTGACAAATAGTTATGGATTTCGGATTGATAGACAAAACAGTTTTCATATACCACTGCAACAGAGTTGAGCCATGATGCAAAAATTACTCTTGAGGCTGTATCTCTGCAATGCTTTGACATATTGACACCAAACTTTGCATGTGTCATTGTCATCTCAATCTGACTAAACCACATCAGTTTCGTAACAGTGACACCTATTGGTCGAAAGTGATAAACCATTAAACCATTATTATTGACTGTATTTAAAATTTGACTGCTATTTTGCCTAAAATCAACTTAATAGGTCCTTAATGGCTCATTGTTGCAGTTGGCTTGAGACTTCCAGCCATGCTGGCATGTCTTGTCTTCTTCTTTGCGCTTGGCCCCGATAATGGCTGCTTGCAGCTATATTTATTATTATTATTCTTCTTCCGCTCACAAGTCAATGGCAGCCCATAGAACCGCTCGCGGGAACATGATGAAATCTGGCACACATATAAAGGACAGTCACAACTGTCAATATATCAAATTTTGAGTCTCTAACTCAATCCCTCTAGCGCCACCAACTGTCCAAAGTTGCACTCATGTTTATGCTAATAACTCTTGAACTAAAAGGGCTAGAAAGAAAATCCAAATTTTCTCTGACTCCTTGGCTCAAGCCGATTCGATTGCACCTTATGACATTGTTTTGCGTCATAAAAAATTACCCGCCATTTTTAATTTTCAAAAAAAACTACTTTTTCGAACTCGTCCTAGACGGTTCGTCTGATTTGCACGAAAATTGAACCAGATCATCTTCAGACCATGGTGACAAAAAGTTATGGAATTCAAGTTGATTCTTCAAATCGTTTACGATAAATGTGCGAACAAATTTTACGTAGAGGTTGCAAAAGCACACCAAAGGCCATATCTCTGCAACGCTTTATCGTATTCAAACCAAACTTTGTACATGTCATCACAAGCATGACTTGAGGCAACATGCAGTGTTTCGGCGCAGTGCACCCTACTGGTCCGGAGATACAAAAAAGGGCTATTTTGGTTTATAACTTCTAAACCGTTTATCCAAAAATCATAAAATGTATCTCCTTAGATACGGGGAGTCATGTCGAGTCAACTGATATCCAAGTTTACTAGGTCTGCCTTTTTGGCTGTCAGCCATTTTGATTTATGTGCTAAAATGCTGTATTTTATGAATGCATGAACGGATTGTTATGAAACTTGGTATGGGTCATCAGCACCATGCCCTGAAGTAGCCTGAGAAGTTTTGAAACAGCGCCACCTAGTGGAGAATTTTTTTCCCCAAATGCTTATAACTTTGGCTGTGGTTGACATATTTAGATGGGAGTAACTTTTTTTGTCTCCTGAATCCTTGCCGAGTCCAATGATACCAGACTTGCCAGGTTTTGGCGAATGGTTTGCGCAGCGTTGTAATTTAGTACGTAAAAAACATTAGCTGATATCTTCAAAACCGCTAGTCCGATCGAGACGAAACCAGCCTCAGAAGTTCAAAAACATAGGTCGATAGCTATACGCTAATGCCCAAATCTCAAAATATTGATAGTAAGGGGTAATAAAATCCAATCAAAGTCAGGTGTCAGTCATTTTTTACGTGTTTTTTCATGTAAATGTTTATAACTCCAAAACAAAATGAGATATTTTCACCAAACTCGACACGTATATGTATGGGCTCATTCTGAGGACGAATTAAGAAAATGGTGGCATTGTGCCTCTTGGTGGCGCTATAATAGAACAAAACATGAAAAACCCATTGACTTCAATGCAGTATTAGGGAATAAAATGCTAATGTTACACTTAACGAATGCATTAGTGTATCATTACAAAACTCGGTATGTGTCTTCTGCTCCATGCCCTGAAGGTACTCAAAAAGTTTTTGGGCAGCGCCACCTTGTGGTCAAAAGTTGTAATAAGGTGTGCAAAATGCTAATAACTTTTGATTAAATTAGCCTATTGTAATGAGACTTGTCACATTCATTGGCTCCTGCCGAGAACATAGATACCAATTTTGTCCATATTTGGCAAACCTCTCTGCCCTTTATCTTGTTATTGGTTAAAAACATACTTTTTCAAACTCGTCCTAGACCGTTTGTCCGATTTTCACCAAAATTGAATCATATCGTCTCCAGACCATGTGAACAAATAATTATGTATTTCGTGTTGATAGACAAAACAGTTGTCATATTCCACTGCAACAGAGTTGAGCTATGATGCAAAAATGTCTCTTGAGGCTGTATCTCTGCAATGCTTTGACATATTGACACCAAACTTTGCATGTGTCATTTCCACCTTAGTTTGATTACACCACATCAGTTTCGTAACAGTGCCACCTTTTGGTCGAAAATGATGTACCATTAAATCATTATTATTGACTGTATTTAAAATTGTACTGCTTTTTTGCCAAAAATCAACTTAATAGGTCTTCAATGACTCATTTTTGCAGTTGGTCTTATACTCCTAGCTAGCTATGCTGGCATGTCTTAGGGTCTTCATTTCGCTTGGCCCCGACAATTGCTGCTTGCAGCTATATTTCTGCTTCTTCTTCTTCTTCTTCTTCTTCTTCTTCTTCTTCTTCTTCTTCTTCCGCCATAGGAGTCTCTGGCAGCCCATAGAACCGTATGGTAAAAAGTTGTGAAATTTGGCACACTCATAGAGGCCAGTCTGAGCTGTCACTATAGCAAATTTGGTGCCTCTAACTCAATCCCTCTAGCGCCACCACCTGTCCAAAGTTTCACTCATATTTATGCTTATAACTTTTGACCCCTAAGGGCTAGAAACAAAATTCTTTTTTCATCGGATTCCTTGGCTCAAGCCGATTCGATTTCACCCTATGATGTCATTTTCCGGTATGCAAATTTTCCCGCCATTTTGAATTTTCTGAAAAACCTACTTTTTCGAACTCCTCCTAGGCCGTTGCTCCGATTTTCACGAAAATTGAAACAGATCATCTTCAGAGCATGTTGACAAAAAGTTATGGAATTCAAGTTGATTCGTCCAATCGTTTTCAATAAACGCACAAACAAATTTTACGTGGAGGTTGCAAAAACACACTAAAGGCTATATCTCCGCAACGCTTTATCGTATTCAAACCAACCTTGGTACATGTCATCACAAGCATGACTTGAAGCAACATGCAGCGTTTCGGCGCAGCGCCACCTACCTGTCCGGAGATACGAAAAATGCCTATTTTGGCTTATAACTTCTGAACCGTTTATCCAAAAATCATAAAATTGGTCTCATTAGATTCAGGGCGTCATGCCGAGTCGACTGATATCCAATTTTACCATGTCGGCCATTTTGGATGTCGGCCATTTTGAATTATGTGCAAAAATGCTGTATTTTATGAACGCATGAACAGATTGTTATGAAACTTGGTATGGGTCATCACCACGATGCCCTGAAGTAGCCTGAGAAGTTTCGAAACAGCGCCACCTAGTGGAGAATTTTTTTTTTCAAACGCTTATAACTTTGGGTGTGGTTGACATATTTTGATGGGAGTGTGTTTTTTGGTCTCCTGAATCCTTGCCGACTCCAACGATACCAGACTTGCCAGGTTTCGGCATATGGTTTGCGCAGAGTTGTAATTTAGTGCTTAAAAAACATTTGCTGATATCTTCGAAACCGCTAGTCCGATCGAGACGAAACCAGCCTCAGAAGTTCGGAAACATAGGTTGATAGCTAAACGCTAATGCCCAAATCTCAAAATATTGATAGTAAGGGGTAGTAAAATCCAATCAAAGTCAGGTGTCAGTCATTTTTTACGTGTTTTTTCATATAAATGTCTATAACTCCAAAACAAAATGAAATATTTTCACCAAACTTGACACACATATGTATGGGCTCACTACGAGGACACATAAAAAAATTGGTGGGATTGTGCCTCTTGGTGGCGCTATAATAAAACAAAACATGAAATTCCCATTGACTTCAATGCAGTATTACGGTTTAAAATGCTAATGCTATAATTTAAGAATGCACTAGTGTATCGTTACAAAACTCGGTATGTGTCTTCCGCTCTATGTCCCGAAGATATTCAAAAAGTTTCGGGGCAGCGCCACCTTGTGGTCAAAAGTTGTAATAAAATGTACAAAAATGCTAATAACTTTTGATTAAATTAGCCTATTGTAATGAGACTGGTCATAATACATTCATTGGCTCATGCCGAGAAGATAGATACCAATTTTGCCATATTTTGCAAACATATCTGTGCTCCATCTTGTTATTTGTTAAAAATCTACTTTTTCAAACTCATCCTAGACCGTTTGTCCGATTTTCACCAAAATTGATCCGTATCGTCTTCAGACCATGCTGACAAATACTTATGGATTTCGGATTGATAGACAAAACAGTTTTCATATACCACTGCAACAGAGTTGAGCCATGATGCAAAAATTACTCTTGAGGCTGTATCTCTGCAATGCTTTGACATATTGACACCAAACTTTGCATGTGTCATTGTCATCTCAATCTGACTAAACCACATCAGTTTCGTAACAGTGACACCTATTGGTCGAAAGTGATAAACCATTAAACCATTATTATTGACTGTATTTAAAATTTGACTGCTATTTTGCCTAAAATCAACTTAATAGGTCCTTAATGGCTCATTGTTGCAGTTGGCTTGAGACTTCCAGCCATGCTGGCATGTCTTGTCTTCTTCTTTGCGCTTGGCCCCGATAATGGCTGCTTGCAGCTATATTTAGGGGCCAAGCACCGAAGGTGCGGAGGCACCTATTGAAATCGTTAGTGTTCCTATTATTATTATTAGGGGCCAAGCACCGAAGGTGCGGAGGCACCTATTGAAATTGTTAGTGTTCCTATTATTAGGGGCCAAGCACCGAAGGTGCGGAGGCACCTATTGAAATTGTTAGTGTTCCTATTATTAGGGGCCAAGCACCGAAGGTGCGGAGGCACCTATTGAAATCGTTAGTGTTCCTATTATTATTCTGCTTCTTCTTCTTCTTCTTCTTCCGCCATAGGAGTCTCTGGCAGCCCATAGAACCGTATGGTAAAAAGTTGTGAAATTTGGCACACTCATAGAGGCCAGTCTGAGCTGTCACTATAGCAAATTTGGTGCCTCTAACTCAATCCCTCTAGCGCCACCACCTGTCCAAAGTTTCACTCATATTTATGCTTATAACTTTTGACCCCTAAGGGCTAGAAACAAAATTCTTTTTTCATCGGATTCCTTGGCTCAAGCCGATTCGATTTCACCCTATGATGTCATTTTCCGGTATGCAAATTTTCCCGCCATTTTGAATTTTCTGAAAAACCTACTTTTTCGAACTCCTCCTAGGCCGTTGCTCCGATTTTCACGAAAATTGAAACAGATCATCTTCAGAGCATGTTGACAAAAAGTTATGGAATTCAAGTTGATTCGTCCAATCGTTTTCAATAAACGCACAAACAAATTTTACGTGGAGGTTGCAAAAACACACTAAAGGCTATATCTCCGCAACGCTTTATCGTATTCAAACCAACCTTGGTACATGTCATCACAAGCATGACTTGAAGCAACATGCAGCGTTTCGGCGCAGCGCCACCTACCTGTCCGGAGATACGAAAAATGCCTATTTTGGCTTATAACTTCTGAACCGTTTATCCAAAAATCATAAAATTGGTCTCATTAGATTCAGGGCGTCATGCCGAGTCGACTGATATCCAATTTTACCATGTCGGCCATTTTGGATGTCGGCCATTTTGAATTATGTGCAAAAATGCTGTATTTTATGAACGCATGAACAGATTGTTATGAAACTTGGTATGGGTCATCACCACGATGCCCTGAAGTAGCCTGAGAAGTTTCGAAACAGCGCCACCTAGTGGAGAATTTTTTTTTTCAAACGCTTATAACTTTGGGTGTGGTTGACATATTTTGATGGGAGTGTGTTTTTTGGTCTCCTGAATCCTTGCCGACTCCAACGATACCAGACTTGCCAGGTTTCGGCATATGGTTTGCGCAGAGTTGTAATTTAGTGCTTAAAAAACATTTGCTGATATCTTCGAAACCGCTAGTCCGATCGAGACGAAACCAGCCTCAGAAGTTCGGAAACATAGGTCGATAGCTATACGCTAATGCCCAAATCTCAAAATATTGATAGTAAGGGGTAGTAAAATCCAATCAAAGTCAGGTGTCAGTCATTTTTTACGTGTTTTTTCATATAAATGTCTATAACTCCAAAACAAAATGAAATATTTTCACCAAACTTGACACACATATGTATGGGCTCACTACGAGGACACATAAAAAAATTGGTGGGATTGTGCCTCTTGGTGGCGCTATAATAAAACAAAACATGAAATTCCCATTGACTTCAATGCAGTATTACGGTTTAAAATGCTAATGCTATAATTTAAGAATGCACTAGTGTATCATTACAAAACTCGGTATGTGTCTTCCGCTCTATGTCCCGAAGATATTCAAAAAGTTTCGGGGCAGCGCCACCTTGTGGTCAAAAGTTGTAATAAAATGTACAAAAATGCTAATAACTTTTGATTAAATTAGCCTATTGTAATGAGACTGGTCATAATACATTCATTGGCTCATGCCGAGAAGATAGATACCAATTTTGCCATATTTTGCAAACATATCTGTGCTCCATCTTGTTATTTGTTAAAAATCTACTTTTTCAAACTCATCCTAGACCGTTTGTCCGATTTTCACCAAAATTGATCCGTATCGTCTTCAGACCATGCTGACAAATAGTTATGGATTTCGGATTGATAGACAAAACAGTTTTCATATACCACTGCAACAGAGTTGAGCCATGATGCAAAAATGACTCTTGAGGCTGTATCTCTGCAATGCTTTGACATATTGACACCAAACTTTGCATGTGTCATTGTCATCTCAATCTGACTA
Source organism: Pseudorasbora parva (assembly GCF_024679245.1). Lineage (NCBI taxonomy): Eukaryota > Metazoa > Chordata > Actinopteri > Cypriniformes > Gobionidae > Pseudorasbora > Pseudorasbora parva. The sequence goes on from NC_090174.1 coordinate 35,975,905, forward strand.
AACCACATCAGTTTCGTAACAGTGACACCTATTGGTCGAAAGTGATAAACCATTAAACCATTATTATTGACTGGATTTAAAATTTGACTGCTATTTTGCCTAAAATCAACTTAATAGGTCCTTAATGGCTCATTGTTGCAGTTGGCTTGAGACTTCCAGCCATGCTGGCATGTCTTGTCTTCTTCTTTGCGCTTGGCCCCGATAATGGCTGCTTGTTCTGCTTCTTCTTCTTCTTCTTCTTCTTTTTCTTTTTCTTCCGCCATAGGAGTCTCTGGCAGCCCATAGAACCGTATGGTAAAAAGTTGTGAAATTTGGCACACTCATAGAGGCCAGTCTGAGCTGTCACTATAGCAAATTTGGTGCCTCTAACTCAATCCCTCTAGCGCCACCACCTGTCCAAAGTTTCACTCATATTTATGCTTATAACTTTTGACCCCTAAGGGCTAGAAACAAAATTCTTTTTTCATCGGATTCCTTGGCTCTCGCCGATTCGATTTCACCCTATGATGTCATTTTCCGGTATGCAAATTTTCCCGCCATTTTGAATTTTCTGAAAAACCTACTTTTTCGAACTCCTCCTAGGCCGTTGCTCTGATTTTCACGAAAATTGAAACAGATCATCTTCAGAGCATGTTGACAAAAAGTTATGGAATTCAAGTTGATTCGTCCAATCGTTTTCAATAAACGCACAAACAAATTTTACGTGGAGGTTGCAAAAACACACTAAAGGCTATATCTCCGCAACGCTTTATCGTATTCAAACCAACCTTGGTACATGTCATCACAAGCATGACTTGAAGCAACATGCAGCGTTTCGGCGCAGCGCCACCTACCTGTCCGGAGATACGAAAAATGCCTATTTTGGCTTATAACTTCTGAACCGTTTATCCAAAAATCATAAAATTGGTCTCATTAGATTCAGGGCGTCATGCCGAGTCGACTGATATCCAATTTTACCATGTCGGCCATTTTGGATGTCGGCCATTTTGAATTATGTGCAAAAATGCTGTATTTTATGAACGCATGAACGGATTGTTATGAAACTTGGTATGGGTCATCACCACGATGCCCTGAAGTAGCCTGAGAAGTTTCGAAACAGCGCCACCTAGTGGAGAATTTTTTTTTTCAAACGCTTATAACTTTGGGTGTGGTTGACATATTTTGATGGGAGTGTGTTTTTTGGTCTCCTGAATCCTTGCCGACTCCAACGATACCAGACTTGCCAGGTTTCGGCATATGGTTTGCGCAGAGTTGTAATTTAGTGCTTAAAAAACATTTGCTGATATCTTCGAAACCGCTAGTCCGATCGAGACGAAACCAGCCTCAGAAGTTCGGAAACATAGGTCGATAGCTATACGCTAATGCCCAAATCTCAAAATATTGATAGTAAGGGGTAGTAAAATCCAATCAAAGTCAGGTGTCAGTCATTTTTTACGTGTTTTTTCATATAAATGTCTATAACTCCAAAACAAAATGAAATATTTTCACCAAACTTGACACACATATGTATGGGCTCACTACGAGGACACATAAAAAAATTGGTGGGATTGTGCCTCTTGGTGGCGCTATAATAAAACAAAACATGAAATTCCCATTGACTTCAATGCAGTATTACGGTTTAAAATGCTAATGCTATAACTTAAGAATGCACTAGTGTATCGTTACAAAACTCGGTATGTGTCTTCCGCTCTATGTCCCGAAGATATTCAAAAAGTTTCGGGGCAGCGCCACCTTGTGGTCAAAAGTTGTAATAAAATGTACAAAAATGCTAATAACTTTTGATTAAATTAGCCTATTGTAATGAGACTGGTCATAATACATTCATTGGCTCATGCCGAGAAGATAGATACCAATTTTGCCATATTTTGCAAACATATCTGTGCTCCATCTTGTTATTTGTTAAAAATCTACTTTTTCAAACTCATCCTAGACCGTTTGTCCGATTTTCACCAAAATTGATCCGTATCGTCTTCAGACCATGCTGACAAATACTTATGGATTTCGGATTGATAGACAAAACAGTTTTCATATACCACTGCAACAGAGTTGAGCCATGATGCAAAAATTACTCTTGAGGCTGTATCTCTGCAATGCTTTGACATATTGACACCAAACTTTGCATGTGTCATTGTCATCTCAATCTGACTAAACCACATCAGTTTCGTAACAGTGACACCTATTGGTCGAAAGTGATAAACCATTAAACCATTATTATTGACTGTATTTAAAATTTGACTGCTATTTTGCCTAAAATCAACTTAATAGGTCCTTAATGGCTCATTGTTGCAGTTGGCTTGAGACTTCCAGCCATGCTGGCATGTCTTGTCTTCTTCTTTGCGCTTGGCCCCGATAATGGCTGCTTGCAGCTATATTTATTATTCTGCTTCTTCTTCTTCTTCCGCCATAGGAGTCTCTGGCAGCCCATAGAACCGTATGGTAAAAAGTTGTGAAATTTGGCACACTCATAGAGGCCAGTCTGAGCTGTCACTATAGCAAATTTGGTGCCTCTAACTCAATCCCTCTAGCGCCACCACCTGTCCAAAGTTTCACTCATATTTATGCTTATAACTTTTGACCCCTAAGGGCTAGAAACAAAATTCTTTTTTCATCGGATTCCTTGGCTCAAGCCGATTCGATTTCACCCTATGATGTCATTTTCCGGTATGCAAATTTTCCCGCCATTTTGAATTTTCTGAAAAACCTACTTTTTCGAACTCCTCCTAGGCCGTTGCTCCGATTTTCACGAAAATTGAAACAGATCATCTTCAGAGCATGTTGACAAAAAGTTATGGAATTCAAGTTGATTCGTCCAATCGTTTTCAATAAACGCACAAACAAATTTTACGTGGAGGTTGCAAAAACACACTAAAGGCTATATCTCCGCAACGCTTTATCGTATTCAAACCAACCTTGGTACATGTCATCACAAGCATGACTTGAAGCAACATGCAGCGTTTCGGCGCAGCGCCACCTACCTGTCCGGAGATACGAAAAATGCCTATTTTGGCTTATAACTTCTGAACCGTTTATCCAAAAATCATAAAATTGGTCTCATTAGATTCAGGGCGTCATGCCGAGTCGACTGATATCCAATTTTACCATGTCGGCCATTTTGGATGTCGGCCATTTTGAATTATGTGCAAAAATGCTGTATTTTATGAACGCATGAACAGATTGTTATGAAACTTGGTATGGGTCATCACCACGATGCCCTGAAGTAGCCTGAGAAGTTTCGAAACAGCGCCACCTAGTGGAGAATTTTTTTTTTCAAACGCTTATAACTTTGGGTGTGGTTGACATATTTTGATGGGAGTGTGTTTTTTGGTCTCCTGAATCCTTGCCGACTCCAACGATACCAGACTTGCCAGGTTTCGGCATATGGTTTGCGCAGAGTTGTAATTTAGTGCTTAAAAAACATTTGCTGATATCTTCGAAACCGCTAGTCCGATCGAGACGAAACCAGCCTCAGAAGTTCGGAAACATAGGTCGATAGCTATACGCTAATGCCCAAATCTCAAAATATTGATAGTAAGGGGTAGTAAAATCCAATCAAAGTCAGGTGTCAGTCATTTTTTACGTGTTTTTTCATATAAATGTCTATAACTCCAAAACAAAATGAAATATTTTCACCAAACTTGACACACATATGTATGGGCTCACTACGAGGACACATAAAAAAATTGGTGGGATTGTGCCTCTTGGTGGCGCTATAATAAAACAAAACATGAAATTCCCATTGACTTCAATGCAGTATTACGGTTTAAAATGCTAATGCTATAATTTAAGAATGCACTAGTGTATCATTACAAAACTCGGTATGTGTCTTCCGCTCTATGTCCCGAAGATATTCAAAAAGTTTCGGGGCAGCGCCACCTTGTGCTCAAAAGTTGTAATAAAATGTACAAAAATGCTAATAACTTTTGATTAAATTAGCCTATTGTAATGAGACTGGTCATAATACATTCATTGGCTCATGCCGAGAAGATAGATACCAATTTTGCCATATTTTGCAAACATATCTGTGCTCCATCTTGTTATTTGTTAAAAATCTACTTTTTCAAACTCATCCTAGACCGTTTGTCCGATTTTCACCAAAATTGATCCGTATCGTCTTCAGACCATGCTGACAAATAGTTATGGATTTCGGATTGATAGACAAAACAGTTTTCATATACCACTGCAACAGAGTTGAGCCATGATGCAAAAATGACTCTTGAGGCTGTATCTCTGCAATGCTTTGACATATTGACACCAAACTTTGCATGTGTCATTGTCATCTCAATCTGACTAAACCACATCAGTTTCGTAACAGTGACACCTATTGGTCGAAAGTGATAAACCATTAAACCATTATTATTGACTGTATTTAAAATTTGACTGCTATTTTGCCTAAAATCAACTTAATAGGTCCTTAATGGCTCATTGTTGCAGTTGGCTTGAGACTTCCAGCCATGCTGGCATGTCTTGTCTTCTTCTTTGCGCTTGGCCCCGATAATGGCTGCTTGCAGCTATATTTATTATTCTGCTTCTTCTTCTTCTTCTTCTTCTTTTTCTTCCGCCATAGGAGTCTCTGGCAGCCCATAGAACCGTATGGTAAAAAGTTGTGAAATTTGGCACACTCATAGAGGCCAGTCTGAGCTGTCACTATAGCAAATTTGGTGCCTCTAACTCAATCCCTCTAGCGCCACCACCTGTCCAAAGTTTCACTCATATTTATGCTTATAACTTTTGACCCCTAAGGGCTAGAAACAAAATTCTTTTTTCATCGGATTCCTTGGATCAAGCCGATTCGATTTCACCCTATGATGTCATTTTCCGGTATGCAAATTTTCCCGCCATTTTGAATTTTCTGAAAAACCTACTTTTTCGAACTCCTCCTAGGCCGTTGCTCCGATTTTCACGAAAATTGAAACAGATCATCTTCAGAGCATGTTGACAAAAAGTTATGGAATTCAAGTTGATTCGTCCAATCGTTTTCAATAAACGCACAAACAAATTTTACGTGGAGGTTGCAAAAACACACTAAAGGCTATATCTCCGCAACGCTTTATCGTATTCAAACCAACCTTGGTACATGTCATCACAAGCATGACTTGAAGCAACATGCAGCGTTTCGGCGCAGCGCCACCTACCTGTCCGGAGATACGAAAAATGCCTATTTTGGCTTATAACTTCTGAACCGTTTATCCAAAAATCATAAAATTGGTCTCATTAGATTCAGGGCGTCATGCCGAGTCGACTGATATCCAATTTTGCCATGTCGGCCATTTTGGATGTCGGCCATTTTGAATTATGTGCAAAAATGCTGTATTTTATGAACGCATGAACAGATTGTTATGAAACTTGGTATGGGTCATCACCACGATGCCCTGAAGTAGCCTGAGAAGTTTCGAAACAGCGCCACCTAGTGGAGAATTTTTTTTTTCAAACGCTTATAACTTTGGGTGTGGTTGACATATTTTGATGGGAGTGTGTTTTTTGGTCTCCTGAATCCTTGCCGACTCCAACGATACCAGACTTGCCAGGTTTCGGCATATGGTTTGCGCAGAGTTGTAATTTAGTGCTTAAAAAACATTTGCTGATATCTTCGAAACCGCTAGTCCGATCGAGACGAAACCAGCCTCAGAAGTTCGGAAACATAGGTCGATAGCTATACGCTAATGCCCAAATCTCAAAATATTGATAGTAAGGGGTAGTAAAATCCAATCAAAGTCAGGTGTCAGTCATTTTTTACGTGTTTTTTCATATAAATGTCTATAACTCCAAAACAAAATGAAATATTTTCACCAAACTTGACACACATATGTATGGGCTCACTACGAGGACACATAAAAAAATTGGTGGGATTGTGCCTCTTGGTGGCGCTATAATAAAACAAAACATGAAATTCCCATTGACTTCAATGCAGTATTACGGTTTAAAATGCTAATGCTATAATTTAAGAATGCACTAGTGTATCATTACAAAACTCGGTATGTGTCTTCCGCTCTATGTCCCGAAGATATTCAAAAAGTTTCGGGGCAGCGCCACCTTGTGGTCAAAAGTTGTAATAAAATGTACAAAAATGCTAATAACTTTTGATTAAATTAGCCTATTGTAATGAGACTGGTCATAATACATTCATTGGCTCATGCCGAGAAGATAGATACCAATTTTGCCATATTTTGCAAACATATCTGTGCTCCATCTTGTTATTTGTTAAAAATCTACTTTTTCAAACTCATCCTAGACCGTTTGTCCGATTTTCACCAAAATTGATCCGTATCGTCTTCAGACCATGCTGACAAATACTTATGGATTTCGGATTGATAGACAAAACAGTTTTCATATACCACTGCAACAGAGTTGAGCCATGATGCAAAAATTACTCTTGAGGCTGTATCTCTGCAATGCTTTGACATATTGACACCAAACTTTGCATGTGTCATTGTCATCTCAATCTGACTAAACCACATCAGTTTCGTAACAGTGACACCTATTGGTCGAAAGTGATAAACCATTAAACCATTATTATTGACTGTATTTAAAATTTGACTGCTATTTTGCCTAAAATCAACTTAATAGGTCCTTAATGGCTCATTGTTGCAGTTGGCTTGAGACTTCCAGCCATGCTGGCATGTCTTGTCTTCTTCTTTGCGCTTGGCCCCGATAATGGCTGCTTGCAGCTATATTTATTATTCTGCTTCTTCCGCCATAGGAGTCTCTGGCAGCCCATAGAACCGTATGGTAAAAAGTTGTGAAATTTGGCACACTCATAGAGGCCAGTCTGAGCTGTCACTATAGCAAATTTGGTGCCTCTAACTCAATCCCTCTAGCGCCACCACCTGTCCAAAGTTTCACTCATATTTATGCTTATAACTTTTGACCCCTAAGGGCTAGAAACAAAATTCTTTTTTCATCGGATTCCTTGGCTCAAGCCGATTCGATTTCACCCTATGATGTCATTTTCCGGTATGCAAATTTTCCCGCCATTTTGAATTTTCTGAAAAACCTACTTTTTCGAACTCCTCCTAGGCCGTTGCTCCGATTTTCACGAAAATTGAAACAGATCATCTTCAGAGCATGTTGACAAAAAGTTATGGAATTCAAGTTGATTCGTCCAATCGTTTTCAATAAACGCACAAACAAATTTTACGTGGAGGTTGCAAAAACACACTAAAGGCTATATCTCCGCAACGCTTTATCGTATTCAAACCAACCTTGGTACATGTCATCACAAGCATGACTTGAAGCAACATGCAGCGTTTCGGCGCAGCGCCACCTACCTGTCCGGAGATACGAAAAATGCCTATTTTGGCTTATAACTTCTGAACCGTTTATCCAAAAATCATAAAATTGGTCTCATTAGATTCAGGGCGTCATGCCGAGTCGACTGATATCCAATTTTACCATGTCGGCCATTTTGGATGTCGGCCATTTTGAATTATGTGCAAAAATGCTGTATTTTATGAACGCATGAACAGATTGTTATGAAACTTGGTATGGGTCATCACCACGATGCCTTGAAGTAGCCTGAGAAGTTTCGAAACAGCGCCACCTAGTGGAGAATTTTTTTTTTCAAACGCTTATAACTTTGGGTGTGGTTGACATATTTTGATGGGAGTGTGTTTTTTGGTCTCCTGAATCCTTGCCGACTCCAACGATACCAGACTTGCCAGGTTTCGGCATATGGTTTGCGCAGAGTTGTAATTTAGTGCTTAAAAAACATTTGCTGATATCTTCGAAACCGCTAGTCCGATCGAGACGAAACCAGCCTCAGAAGTTCGGAAACATAGGTCGATAGCTATACGCTAATGCCCAAATCTCAAAATATTGATAGTAAGGGGTAGTAAAATCCAATCAAAGTCAGGTGTCAGTCATTTTTTACGTGTTTTTTCATATAAATGTCTATAACTCCAAAACAAAATGAAATATTTTCACCAAACTTGACACACATATGTATGGGCTCACTACGAGGACACATAAAAAAATTGGTGGGATTGTGCCTCTTGGTGGCGCTATAATAAAACAAAACATGAAATTCCCATTGACTTCAATGCAGTATTACGGTTTAAAATGCTAATGCTATAATTTAAGAATGCACTAGTGTATCATTACAAAACTCGGTATGTGTCTTCCGCTCTATGTCCCGAAGATATTCAAAAAGTTTCGGGGCAGCGCCACCTTGTGGTCAAAAGTTGTAATAAAATGTACAAAAATGCTAATAACTTTTGATTAAATTAGCCTATTGTAATGAGACTGGTCATAATACATTCATTGGCTCATGCCGAGAAGATAGATACCAATTTTGCCATATTTTGCAAACATATCTGTGCTCCATCTTGTTATTTGTTAAAAATCTACTTTTTCAAACTCATCCTAGACCGTTTGTCCGATTTTCACCAAAATTGATCCGTATCGTCTTCAGACCATGCTGACAAATACTTATGGATTTCGGATTGATAGACAAAACAGTTTTCATATACCACTGCAACAGAGTTGAGCCATGATGCAAAAATTACTCTTGAGGCTGTATCTCTGCAATGCTTTGACATATTGACACCAAACTTTGCATGTGTCATTGTCATCTCAATCTGACTAAACCACATCAGTTTCGTAACAGTGACACCTATTGGTCGAAAGTGATAAACCATTAAACCATTATTATTGACTGTATTTAAAATTTGACTGCTATTTTGCCTAAAATCAACTTAATAGGTCCTTAATGGCTCATTGTTGCAGTTGGCTTGAGACTTCCAGCCATGCTGGCATGTCTTGTTCTGCTTCTTCTTCTTCTTCTTCCGCCATAGGAGTCTCTGGCAGCCCATAGAACCGTATGGTAAAAAGTTGTGAAATTTGGCACACTCATAGAGGCCAGTCTGAGCTGTCACTATAGCAAATTTGGTGCCTCTAACTCAATCCCTCTAGCGCCACCACCTGTCCAAAGTTTCACTCATATTTATGCTTATAACTTTTGACCCCTAAGGGCTAGAAACAAAATTCTTTTTTCATCGGATTCCTTGGCTCAAGCCGATTCGATTTCACCCTATGATGTCATTTTCCGGTATGCAAATTTTCCCGCCATTTTGAATTTTCTGAAAAACCTACTTTTTCGAACTCCTCCTAGGCCGTTGCTCCGATTTTCACGAAAATTGAAACAGATCATCTTCAGAGCATGTTGACAAAAAGTTATGGAATTCAAGTTGATTCGTCCAATCGTTTTCAATAAACGCACAAACAAATTTTACGTGGAGGTTGCAAAAACACACTAAAGGCTATATCTCCGCAACGCTTTATCGTATTCAAACCAACCTTGGTACATGTCATCACAAGCATGACTTGAAGCAACATGCAGCGTTTCGGCGCAGCGCCACCTACCTGTCCGGAGATACGAAAAATGCCTATTTTGGCTTATAACTTCTGAACCGTTTATCCAAAAATCATAAAATTGGTCTCATTAGATTCAGGGCGTCATGCCGAGTCGACTGATATCCAATTTTACCATGTCGGCCATTTTGGATGTCGGCCATTTTGAATTATGTGCAAAAATGCTGTATTTTATGAACGCATGAACAGATTGTTATGAAACTTGGTATGGGTCATCACCACGATGCCCTGAAGTAGCCTGAGAAGTTTCGAAACAGCGCCACCTAGTGGAGAATTTTTTTTTTCAAACGCTTATAACTTTGGGTGTGGTTGACATATTTTGATGGGAGTGTGTTTTTTGGTCTCCTGAATCCTTGCCGACTCCAACGATACCAGACTTGCCAGGTTTCGGCATATGGTTTGCGCAGAGTTGTAATTTAGTGCTTAAAAAACATTTGCTGATATCTTCGAAACCGCTAGTCCGATCGAGACGAAACCAGCCTCAGAAGTTCGGAAACATAGGTCGATAGCTATACGCTAATGCCCAAATCTCAAAATATTGATAGTAAGGGGTAGTAAAATCCAATCAAAGTCAGGTGTCAGTCCTTTTTTACGTGTTTTTTCATATAAATGTCTATAACTCCAAAACAAAATGAGATATTTTCACCAAACTTGACACACATATGTATGGGCTCACTACGAGGACACATAAAAAAATTGGTGGGATTGTGCCTCTTGGTGGCGCTATAATAAAACAAAACATGAAATTCCCATTGACTTCAATGCAGTATTACGGTTTAAAATGCTAATGCTATAATTTAAGAATGCATTAGTGTATCGTTACAAAACTCGGTATGTGTCTTCCGCTCCATGTCCCGAAGATACTCAAAAAGTTTCGGGGTAGCGCCACCTTGTGGTCAAAAGTTGTAATAAAATGTACAGAAATGCGAATAACTTTTGATTAAATTAACCCATTGTAATGAAACTGGTCATAATACATTCATTGGCTCATGCCGAGAAGATAGATACCAATTGTGCCATATTTTGCAAACCTATCTGTCCTCCGTCTTGTTATTTGTTAAAAACCTACTTTTTCAAACTCATCCTAGACCGTTTGTCCGATTTTCACCAAAATTGATCCGTATCGTCTTCAGACCATGCTGACAAATAGTTATGGATTTCGGATTGATAGACAAAACAGTTTTCATATACCACTGCAACAGAGTTGAGCCATGATGCAAAAATTACTCTTGAGGCTGTATCTCTGCAATGCTTTGACATATTGACACCAAACTTTGCATGTGTCATTGTCATCTCAATCTGACTAAACCACATCAGTTTCGTAACAGTGACACCTATTGGTCGAAAGTGATAAACCATTAAACCATTATTATTGACTGTATTTAAAATTTGACTGCTATTTTGCCTAAAATCAACTTAATAGGTCCTTAATGGCTCATTGTTGCAGTTGGCTTGAGACTTCCAGCCATGCTGGCATGTCTTGTCTTCTTCTTTGCGCTTGGCCCCGATAATGGCTGCTTGCAGCTATATTTATTATTATTCTTCTTCCGCTCACAAGTCAATGGCAGCCCATAGAACCGCTCGCGGGAACATGATGAAATCTGGCACACATATAAAGGACAGTCACAACTGTCAATATATCAAATTTTGAGTCTCTAACTCAATCCCTCTAGCGCCACCAACTGTCCAAAGTTGCGCTCATGTTTATGCTAATAACTCTTGAACTAAAAGGGCTAGAAACAAAAGCCAAATTTTCTCTGACTCCTTGGCTCAAGCCAATTCGATTGCACCCTATGACGTCGTTTTGCGTCATAAAAATTACCCGCCATTTTTAATTTTCCAAAAAAACTACTTTTTCGAACTCGTCCTAGACGGTTCGTCTGATCTGCACGAAAATTGAACCAGATCATCTTCAGACCATGGTGACAAAAAGTTATGGAATTCAAGTTGATTCTTCAAATCGTTTACGATACATGTGCGAACAAATTTTACGTAGAGGTTGCAAAAGCACACTAAAGGCCATATCTCTGCAACGCTTTATCGTATTCAAACCAAACTTTGAATCCATGATCACAAGCATGACCTGAGGCAACATGCAGCGTTTCGGCGCAGTGCACCCTACTGGTCCGGAGATACAAAAAAGGGCTATTTTGGCTTATAACTTCTAAACCATTTATCCAAAAATCATAAAATGTATCTCCTTAGATACGGGGAGTCATGTCGAGTCAACTGATATCCAAGTTTACTAGGTCTGCCTTTTTGGCTGTCGGCCATTTTGATTTATGTGCTAAAATGCTGTATTTTATGAACGCATGAACGGATTGTTACGAAACTTGGTATGGGTCATCAGCACCATGCCCTGAAGTAGCCTGAGAAGTTTTGAAACAGCGCCACCTAGTGGAGAATTTTTTCCCCCAAATGCTTATAACTTTGGCTGTGGTTGAAAATATTTGGATGGGAGTGACATTTTTGTCTCCTGAATCCTTGCCGAGTCCAATGATACCAGACTTGCCAGGTTTCGGCGAATGGTTTGCGCAGCGTTGTAATTTAGTGCTTATAAAACATTAGCAGATATCTTTAAAACCGCTAGTCCGATCGAGACGAAACTAGCCTCAGAAGTTCGGAAACATAGGTCGATAGCCATATGCTAATGCCCAAATCTCAAAATATTGATAGTAAGGGGTAGTAAAATCCAATCAAAGTCAGGTGTCAGTCATTTTTTACGTGTTTTTTCATGTAAATGTTTATAACTCCAAAACAAAATGAGGTATTTTCACCAAACTCGACACGTATATGTATGGGCTCATTCTGAGGACAAATTAAAAAAATGGTGGCATTGTGCCTCTTGGTGGGGCTATAATAGAACAAAACATGAAATTCCCATTGACTTCAATGCAGTATTAGGGTATAAAATGCTAATGTTACACTTAACAAATGCATTTGTGTATCATTACAAATCTCAGTATGTGTCTTCTGCTCCATGCCCTGAAGGTACTCAAAAAGTTTTCGGGCAGTGCCACCTTGTGGTCAAAAGTTGTAATAAGGTGTGCAAAATGCCAATAACTTTTGATTTAATTAGCCTATTGTAATGAGACTGGTCACATTCATTCATTGGCTCCTGCCGAGAACATAGACGCCAATTTTGTCCATATTTGACAAACCTCTCTACCCTTTATCTTGTTATTGGTTAAAAACCTACTTTTTCAAACTCATCCTACACTGTTGTCCAATTTTCACCAAAATTGAATCGTATCGTCTTCAGACCTTGAGAACAAATAGTTATGGATTTCGTGTTGATAGACAAACCATTTGTCATACACCACAGCAACGCAGTTGAGCTATGATGCAAAAAATGACTCTTGAGGCTGTATCTCTGCAATGCTTTGACATATTGACACCAAACTTTGCATGTGTCATTGCCACCTCAGTCTGACTACACCACATCAGTTTCATAACAGTGCCACCTATTGGTCGAAAAAGATTAACCATTAAATCATTATTATTTACTGTATTAAAAATTGTACTGCTTTTTTGCCTAAAATCAACTTAATAGGTCTTCAATGGTTCATTGTTGCAGTTGGTCTTATACTCCTAGCTAGCTATGCTGGCATGTCTTAGGGTCTTCATTTCGCTTGGCCCCGACAATTGCTGCTTGCAGCTATATTTATTATTATTATTATTATTATTATTATTACTATTTTATTTTTTGCAGTATTTTAGGTTAAAATAGAGACTAGGCCTTCAAAAAAAAAAATGAAGACAGATTAAGATGTGATTTTTAATAATTCAAAATGTGGTTCATAGGTTCAGGTGTGTGTGTGTGTGTGTGTGTGTATAAGTGTGCGTGTGTGTGAGTGGATGTGTCAATATCAAACTCCCGATGTTTTGGAGTGTCATCCCTATACTGCTGTGTACTTTTTTTCAGCATTGTGGCAGATTTGTAGATTGTACACACAAATGTTCTGCAAATATTTGTGTTTTTGCAGATTTCCCATTAATTTCCTATGGGGGTCATTTTTGACCGAAGAGCACGAGTGGAAGTAATTTTTTTATGTGTGTTTACATATCTAATGCTAGAACGTCACCAAGTTTTATAATTTTCAGACGAAGCTGTGATTTTTAAAAATTCAAAATGTGGTTCATAGGCTAAATTTTCCATAGGTGTGTGTGTGTGTATAAGTGTGCGTGTGTGCATGTGTGTGTGAGTGGATGTGTCAGTATCACACTCTTGATGTTTTAGAGTGTCACCCCTTTACTGCTGTGTACTTTTTTCAGCATTGTGGCCGATTTGTAGATTGTACACACAAATATTCAGAGAATTTTTGTGTTTTTGCCGATTTTTCCATTCATTTCCTATGGTCGGTCATTTATGAACATTACTTTTTTTTTTTTACGACCAATTAGCATGCTCAAATCATGACCCCAATTTTTCTGTGTGTTTACATACCTAATGCTAAAAAAGTCACCAAGTTTCATATCATTCTGATGAAGCTGGGATTTTTTAAATTTTAAAACAGAAATTTTTTTCAGTCAGAAATGACCGAAGAGCACCAGAGGGTGGCATTTGTTTGTGAATCGGACCACAATGGTCACATTGAATGTTGTTTTTGCACTAAGTCTTCATGTACACTCAATATAGATATTTGTGTGCTATTCTTTTGTGATTCATTCTTTTTATTCACATTTTTATTCCATCCGTTCCACACACACAAACTCAAAAAAACAACTCAAGTATTTTTTATGCAGCCTTTACATAAAGAAATATCATGAAACACACCATCAAACACACACACGTCTGGTTCACTATCTTTTTGGGGACATTCCATTGGCATAATGGTTTTTATATTGTACAAACTGTATTTTCTGTCCCCCTACACTGCCCCTGCCCCTAAACCTACCCATCACAGGAAACATTCTGCATTTTTACTTTTTCAAAAAAACTCATCCATTATGATTATTAAGCATTTTGAAAAGTGGGGACCGCTGGCTGGTCCCCACAATGTAATCTCAGATTATTACAATCCTTATGGGGACATTCCAAAGGCATAATTTTTTTTTTATACTGTACAAACCGTATTTTCTAGCCCCCTACACTGCCCCTGCCCCTGCCCCTGCCCCTAAACCTATACCCATCACAGGAAAAAATCTGCATTTTTACTTTCTCAAAAAAAAACGAATTCTGTATGATTTATAAGTCTTTTGAAAAAGGGGGACATTGGTAATGTCCTCATATTCCATCCTCTCCTTGTAATAGTTATGTCATACCCATGTCACTATACACATTTGTGTCCTGATATTTCACAAAAACAAGCACACACACACACACACACACACACACACAAACACACACAAAAGACAAAACGTCTTCCAGTCGATTATTATTATTGACTTAAAAACATAGACACAAACTGAATTGGAAAACTCCTCAAAGGTCCGGTTAGAAACAAGCGAGCAGCAGTATAAACAGAAATAGAAAGAGCATTCTGAGTTTGAACTCAAGGGCAGCAGCTGAAGAAAATACACCAAGAAGAGAGCGTGAAAGAGAGAGGTGAGAGATCTCCTGTCTGGACAGCAGGTACAGTTATATAGCCGGGCTGGAATTGGATCGTGTCTGTAGTGCTAGTGTCAGGTGAGCAGGTGGTCTCTGCTTCATGCCCTTGAGCTGCTGGGTTTCCTGTTTGCTGCCTGACAGGTCTCCCTAATCACAGCGCTGAGAGTATTATTGTGATCGTTTGCATTGAATTTTGACAGGCAGTTGTGCTCTGGACATGCCTTGAGGGGCCTAGTACATCTCAAAATACAGACAGTGTCAAGGTGACTCCTTATTCACGCTGGCATGTGGGCACATATTTTAGGCTTGCGCACCTGCAGTATGTTTTATGCAGGGTGCATGTTTATACAGAGCCGTTTTAGAGAGTCTAGCATGGTATTACCACATCACCTGAAGGCTTTCTCAGATGATAATATCCCCTTGAGAAATCAAAAGTGAATCCCAAGAGCATGTGACCGAATCGGACAGTTTGCAAGGACATGTCTGGGTATAACACTCTTAATGCAGAAATGTCATCGGCAGCAATACAAGTACTTTCTGTGGGCTTGTGCGGCCCTGGTGTGACTAATGGCTTATTCCCATCGCTGCAGACAAAATCTGTCAAGCTTGAATGACGCGTATTTCCAGGGGGAAATTGAGCCCCGGTCTGGGATCAGTTTCTCTGTGCATTGTCTTTGACGTTGTTGAGTAAAACTGACTATAGAACAGAAGATTGAAGATCTTCAAGGTCAAGGGCTTTTTAGAGAAGAGGAATGAAGGTTTAGCGCTTTCATTCTTGGAAGCATTATCCTCTTCTGTGGTTCGTCCACTGTATTTTAGGCTGGATGAAAGGTTAAACACAAACTGGTTCTGAACGAATCCCAGGGAGGTTTAGAAATACCAGCTGACATTTACCTCTATTGTGCTCATCCTGGAACACTTTCTTTTTCTTCCTGTCTCTCTCCATTTCCATGGAACATGGTGCTCCAGCTCTTGTTTGCAATGTATTCTCCGTTCGTGTTGAGCTGACAGAAACAGTTTATAGGGCAACAGACACAACACCACCCTGCCTTTCGGCCAAAAAATTCAATGAAGTGGACAGCAGGCAGGACAGCTTTCCAAATTTCCTTTTCAGCCACGGAAATAGGGAAGGCTTGATTCTGTTGGCCAACAACACCAAATGCCTTTTGCCATCAGATAAGACTGACACTACAAGACACTGCTTGAGGGAAGACAACATAGAGAGACGACTTGTCACTGACCCACAAGTTGACCCTTTTTATGTTCTTAGCCCACTGACTTGCTGATTCTTTAGATTTAGGTCTTTTACAGTAACCTTGGCTCAATTATTATTATTTTTTTTTTCAAAACAATACTCTAAACAATTAGTTTCTTTTTTACATCAGATTAGAATCAGTGATAGAATATCACATCAGTGATATAATATCACACACACACACACACACACACACACACGTCTGGTTTGCTATCTTTGTGAGGACTCTCCTTAGACGTAATGGTTTTTATACCGTAAACTGTACAGTCTATCCCACTACACTGCCCCTGCCCCTAAACCTACCCATCACAGGAAACATCCTGCATTTTTTTTCTCAAAAAAACCTCATTCATTATGATTTATAAGCCTTTTGAAAAGTGAGGACAGCTGACTGTTCCCCACAATGTAGGTAATCTCAGGTTTTACTATCCTTATGGGGACATTTGGTCCCCACAATGTAATATAAACAAGGACGCACACACACACACACACACACACACACACACACACACAGACACACACAGACACACACCGATCAACGAATAACATTATGACCAGTGAATAACACTGATTATCTCTTCATCACAGCACCTGTTAGTGAGTGGGATATATTAGGCAGCAAGTGAAAATGTTATCAAAGTTTATGTGTTAGAAGCAGGAAAAATGGGCAAGCAAAAGGATTTGAGCGAGTTTGACAATTGCAAAATTGGGATGGCTAGACCAGGCATTCTTAACACTGGTCCTTGCAAAATTTAGCTCCAACCCTAACCAAGCACACAAGAACCAGCTAATCAAGCTCTTCAGGATTACTAGAAAGCTACAGACAGGTGAGTTTGTTCAAGGTTGGAGCTAAACACTGCAGGACAGTATAGGCCTCGAGGAACAGAGTTGAGAACCCCTGGGCTAGACGACTGGGTCAGAGCATCTCCAAACCTGCAGCTTTTGTGGGGTGTTCCCGGTCTGCAGTGGTCAGTATCTATTACAGGTGGTCCAAGGAAGGAACAGTAGTGAACTGGCAACAGTTTCATGGAAAAGTATTCCCGATGTTGGCTGTGGCCTCTTTTAGCAGAATAAACAAGCACTTGTGCGACTTAAGGGAGTCGCACACCGTTCGTGAAGCTCAGCGGCACTCGGCCTTGCGCAGCACCGCGTCTCAGGTATCTCACACCGGACGCACACATTATATAGGTGCAAGCTCAATTTTGAATCGACTTCTGACAGAAGAGCTGCACGATGGGTGTATCTTGTAGCACAAGGTAAAATCAGTATGTACATTAACGATTTGAGGGAAATATAATATACATTTAATATAAAAATGGCACTCTGTGGTGCGGCATGATTTTCAACAACTTCCTGAGTCGCCGCGGACAGGCGCCGAATGCCGCCACCGGTGTGTGTACACTCATCGAAAACAATGTGTTCGAATTTTAAAGACGTGGCGTGGCGCCGAGCGCCACTGAGCTTCGCGTCCGGTGTGTGTCCCCCTTTAGACACCTCACCTCTTACCCAATATAAAAGCCAATGGATTTAGTTAAAAATTGCATTAAAACATATTTCCTTTATAATATAATGCTGACTAATTTATATAAATGGGTCTTTAAGTATGAAAATATCAACAGTAGATTAGATTTATATTACAGGAATAGTGTCCATGTGTACTGTGTGTCCACTTCTCATGTCAACAGCCAATCTATGTATTGTTCCAGATAGATTTGAATGTGTCGTTCCACCAAACAATTTGACACCGCCTAAATGTCACATGTATGGTCTGTTTTTGTTGCCTTTGTGCTTTGGTCACATGTTCTTTTGTCTCAGTTTCCCGCCACTTGTCTGTTTAGTCACCCTCGTTAGTCTAGTTTAGTTCAGATGTGTCTTGTTAATTATCTCGTTTCTGTTTGCTATTTAGGTTCCTCCTTGTTCATTCACTCCTTGTCCGGTCTTGAGTTGAATTATGTTAAGAGGTGGTTGGTGGTCTGTTTTACGGTCATTTGAATAAATGCCTTTCTGTTTGGAAGTCCTGGATATCCTCATCTTTACTGCACCACACACCCGTGACACTAAAAACAGTGTTACGCGTTTGTTTATAATTATGGAGTAGCACATGCACCCATGTGTTTGTGTGTGAGTTCTTGAAAGAGGATTATCAAAAAGTAACAGATGAGACTAATATGATTCAACATAGAGCAAGTCATCTTTTCTATTGCTTCTTTTTTAAGTGATGCAAAAAGATGTCTTGAAGGATGAGGGAAGCAGTGTGAGGGAGAGAGGAAGAAAACAAAATAATGAGAAAGACCATAACTCTACATGCATAAATCACATCGAAATGAGATAAAATGCTAAAAAGGCTTTCATCTGGGCCAAAGAGATGAGGAGTTGGCTTTTGTTTGCTAACTCGTCTCGTGTTCCTGGGTGTCTGGAGTCGTTTGTGTGAAATTGCTTTCTTTGTTTCACAGCATTATTTCTAGATCAACACAAGTCAGCTCGGTTGCAACTTAAATATACAATATATCTTATTATTATCGATGTTGAAAACAGTTGTGCTCTTTAATATTATTGTGGAAAGCATGATATTTTTTTTCCCCCCAGGATTCATTGATGAACAGAATTTTCAAATCAACAACATTTATTTGAAATAGAAATATATTTTTAAAAATTATACATTTATTTGCTGCCACTTCTGATCAATTGAATGTGTCCTTGCTGATTAAAAAAATATTTAAAAAATATCTTACTGACCCCAAACGTTTGAACAAAAGTGTAATCGTCTTTTTCCTCTTTTCCCTTCTTTTTTACATGGGCCTAAAAAAAGGAGATTCGTTGCTAAAGCATAACGGAATGAAGTTCACGACGAAAGACAGAGACAACGATCATTCGGAGAACAACTGCGCTTCATTCTACCACGGTGCCTGGTGGTACCGCAACTGCCACACGTCCAACCTGAATGGCCAATACCTGCGCGGACAGCACACCTCTTACGCCGACGGGATCGAGTGGTCGTCCTGGACCGGGTGGCAGTACTCGCTAAAATTCACAGAAATGAAGATTCGGCCAACGCGCGAAGAGCGAGAGAGCAAGTAAACAAAAAAAAAGTCATATCTAAATGTGAGGGAGTTAAAAAAAATATACATATATATATATATAAAAATGAATATTTAAGAGACTTAAAATGGGACGTACGATGTGGAAAACAACAAGGACGGTTGTTGTTACTGATCTGAAAGGGAGCTTTCTGTTGTTCTGTTTATTAATTTGGCGAAAAAGTCACACGTTGTGTGGCTCTGCTGTAAGTCCTGCCCTCATGTGACAATCTCTTCATCATCAGGCCTTGAAGTTTCTTCGCACCCCAGCTGTCAGATCTAAGCTCAACCCTGCAATGACTAAACCACTCTTCAGTGTCATACTTCAGCTCTGACGAAAAATGACACTGAAACAACTCGCCACTGGTTAGATAAATAATTAATAGAGGACTAAGTACAACAATGAAATGTTGGAATGGCTCCCGTTTCCATTCTCCCCTGTATTGTTTAAACGCACCAGTACGCCAAACGCAAACGCAAAGACCAAATTTTCATGCTTGAAGAAGGAGGTTAAAAGATGAAAGTGTGGAAGATGGGAAGGAAATGAGAGAGATGCGGTCTGGGAGGAGAGGAGCGCGACGAATTCTGTGGGAGTTTGTCTCGTCTGACAGGCCATTAGCGAGCATATTGGCCACTTTGTCTGATCGCCATTGCCAAGTGATCATCAGCAGGGCTCTTCATCTCGCGCACACGCAGATGGAGGCTGTTTATGTGTGTTTGAGTGAGATAAAAAGGAAACGCGATATTGTCTCGTCTTCTTTCCGAGCGTGCGTTTCTGACTCAGCATTCTCTGGGAATCGGCCCGACGAGCTCGCCCGAGTGTGTTTACTTAGCACTCACACACGTGTCATTTGTTCACGCATGCCTTCGGACCCCGTGTCAAAGCTCTAATTTAAACGAGCCGCCCTGCCATCTTTTGTGTGTGAACGCTAACATGTATATCAGCACATTCACTGCCGTCTCCCTCTTCAACTCACTTTCCAAAGGTCAGACATCTTGAAAGTGAATATTGTGCTCCTCTCCCCTCATGTAGCTTCATCTCTCGCCCTATCTTTTCCCCTCCCGGTCTTCTTCTCATTTGTTCTTTCCCTGCTCTTCCCTCACTCCTTCGGTTTGTTTTCTTTGGTCCCCTGTGGAAGTGGAAAAGGTCAACGTGTCATTTAGTACAATTACTTTGCTCATTGTTCTCTCCTCTTTGCTCTTTTCTGACTTTTTCCTTCTGTTCTTCACGCTTCGGTTCCGTAATTCATCCCTCTCTCAATCTAATTATGTTCTCTAAAAAAACTCCATTATCATGATGATGGCAATTTATTTGTACTTTGTTTAAATTGTGTAATTTTGAATTCAAAAAAGAAAGATTTGCATATTTAACATGATTAACGCACTAACAAAACTTTGTTTCCCTCCCCTGTTTGTTTGTTGTAGTTTTTAAAGACAAAAGAAGTTCAGGCTGACTTGTGAAAGTATGAACACTGATTCATTCATCTTGAATTTTTGCGATTTTAATTTCTACTTTATAAATGTACCAAGAGCTTTAAGATATGTGTAGATTTCATGTACAATGTGTATGTTTTAGAGACTTCTAGCGCATGTGAAATGTTTTCTTACGGGAAAAGCACACAAATGAAACAATGTCCGGTAGGAAAGATCCTCGAAATGTACTGATAATGCCTGTAGTCATGTGTCTGGGATCGAGTGACCTGTTATGTGGGACTGAAGTCTCTTGAATGGACTCTTGTTTTTAATACTGGTCTGACAAAAGTGCAGTTAAAATTCATTCAATCTTTACCAACAAATAATGAGCACATTACTCGAGAAAATATGTGGGAAGATGACTGTAAAACAACATTAGAGGATGTTGTCAAGGCTCTTAAATGGACATGAGTGAGTGCTCGTCCTTGTCTCTGGAGTCTCCTCTAAGTTTGCTCCACTTTAACTACAAAGTTACCTCTGTCGGTTTGTGTCTCCGTTGTGTATTTTCTATTGTACGTTCTCTCAACTCTGATTTCCCTCCACCTCTCATTCGGTGGAATTACATTGCAATCAGCCCCTTTTCTCTGCCATCATTTGCTTCAAAGTTTTCCATGCTGCCTGTTCAGCTGTCAATAATGTCTCTCCAGTGCGTTGCCATGGTCCCCTGAACAAAAGCTAACAGCCTGAAGAAAGAATGAAAGAAATAGATGTCAAATGATGTAATAATGTCATGAAGCTGAGTCAAGAAAGGACAAGAAGTGCACATTATAACTGGACAGATAAAAATTTGATAAAACATTTGTAAAATGAGATGAATCATTTGTAATTAAAGGTCTCTGTGAGAATGAGTGTGTGGAAATGTGGTGTGTGTGTGTGACTGAATGAAACGGAAAAAATACTGAAAATGAAAAAAAGTGAATTGTTACTTCTATGTATGACATTGGCTCTTCATATTGTGTGCATATTTAAAAAAAAAAATCAATAAATAACATTAAATAAATAAACTGATTTCTGCAATGGCACTGCATGGATTTTAAGATATATCTCCTGTGTCTCTTTTCTGTGCATCCGTACATCTCCCCATTTCCAGCAGGAAATCTTTCCATCATCCTCTCCAGCTGTTTTTAATACTTCCAGGGCATTTGCTCTCGACACATTACACTTTTCACACAGACTCAGAGTTTGTGATTGCTCCCTATGGACGCATTTCCTCAAACCTTTGCTCTATAAATAAGTCTAAAAAAAAAATCTGGCTGAATCCTTATGTGTGGTTTAAAGCAATTGGCAAACGCCAAAGAACATCCTGTTCCCATTTCCCAGTTTTAAAAGGATGTGCTTCGGTGTGTGCGTTACTGGGTCTGTGTGTGTGTTTGTGTTTTGAGTGAGCTACAGTGAGAGACGGAGAAAGTGACTACATGGCATGTGCGAATGGGAATGATGGAGAGCAGCACATGGGATTGCGTGCGAGTTCACTGCTGAATGTGTTGGTCCCATTTTTGCCGCAATAATGGCAACTCCTCTGGGAAGACACCAGCAGAAGAGATGAGCAATAAAACTGTAATGGCACAATGGCCATCTTTCCTTAACAGCTTAAAGGAGAGTGACACAAATATCCACAGCATTCCTGTCTTAGCAAACTGGTTGAAAATAAAATATATGGAAATACTGGCATTTTGCTTTTGTTTCCAGCTTTATAATTGTTATTATTTTATATATTTTTTAGAATATTTACACTTGTGACACTGTTACCATAATGTGTTCGATTTAAATGAACAAACTATTAAATCAAATAAACGTTGATAATCTTTTAAGCTAACTTTTAAAGAACAAGTTAAAATCAAATTTTGATTACCTTTTCTTATATGTTATATCTAAAGCTGCACTATGTAACTTTTCCGTCCGCTAGAGGTCGCCTATTCAAAACAAAGGCGTAGTAGAATCTTGGGACATGTCTTCACCTTACAGCCAGTGGGAAATAATCGGGATAGGACTTGGGCAGAAATCATGTTCATGGATGCGGTTATTAACATTACTGCATATGAAGCAGAGCAGAACATGTTGTGGGAGCTGAGCAAGGCCGCTGGAGTGATTTTTAAGCAACACACGGCTCGTGAGCAACAGGACTTTTATTATGATGGGACACAGTCGCGGGTGCCATTTCAGCTTTTCCGGTCAAATAAGGTAACGCAGCTCTGTTTATCATATTAGATTTATTTAAGTGTGTTTAAAATTATGTTATGACGTTACTTTGTGCATTCACTCAGGGGCTGCTTTGACACTTGTTGCACACTGCTAAGAGAAAAACGCTTCTGCCAAATTGTTCTGCAGAATTGACAGGCGACTCCCTCAGACGTCCCGGTTCCTTGGTTAAAATAGCAATTTTCTCACAATTTACAAATAGTTGGAAACATTTGGGATATTGTAAGAACTCAACGGAACAAAATATATAACACTGGCCTAGTGGTCCACGTTTGTTTTCAAACCTCACATAAAGATTAAAATGGTTGTGAATCAGCGGATTGATTCATGATTTGGATCGCCAATATGTCACGTGATTTCAGCAGTTTGGCAGTTTGACACGCGATCCAAATCATGAATCAATCCGCTGATTCATGACCGTTTTAATCTTTATTTGAGGTTTGAAAACAGACGCAGAAGAGAAGACAATGCTGAATAAAGTCGTAGTTTTGTTATTTTTTGACCAAAATGTATTTTTGATGCTTCAAGAGATTCTCACTAACTAACTGATGTCACATATGGACTACTTTGATGATGTTTTTATTTCCTTTTTGGACATGGACAGTATAGTATGCATCCACTTAGATAAGTTGTCGGACTAAACTATAAAATATCTTAAACTGTGTTCTGAAGATGAACGAAAGGTCTTACGGGTGTGGAATGACATTAGGGTGAGTCATTAATGACATCAATTTCATTTTTGGGTTACAGCCCAAAATTAATTTCTACTAAATTAAAATTTAATATTTTAAACATGAATTAATTCAAATATAATAATAATAATAACAATAATAAATAATAATAATAATAATAATAATAATAATAATAATGGTGTGTGCAGATAAATCACTTATACATACTACAATATTGCATTAAAAGAATTGCCAGCTTTGATTTGATGCTGACTATAAATGCTACCATGTTTCTGTTGTTGTATGTTACAGTGAACAATGGATAATTGAAAATGTATATCTGTTGAAATATCAGAAGAAGCACCTTTGAGACCTAGAGCAAAAGTAATGTAATGTCAAATTGCTCATCATCATCAACCCTCTTTCTGGAAACATTAATAACATTATTATTAACATTATATCCCAGAAAATATACACCCACACCCACACACGTGCATATGTTTGTGTTTGTGTGTCCATGTAAACCCTACATTATGGGGACAAAAGATCCCCCACAAAGATGGCAATATCTGAAATCCTTGTCTTTGTGGAGACATTTTTTGGTCCCCATGAGGAAAACATCTTATTTATCATATTAAGTGTTTTTTCTTTCATGTTCATATATTTTGAAAATTTAAAATGTTTCTTCTAGCATGTAAAACATTTCTGTTATGGTTAGGGGTAGGGTAAGTGTAAGTGTAAGGAGAGAGAATAAAGATTGTACAATATAAAAATCCTTGTGTCTATGGAAAGCCCCCATAAAACATGAAAACACCATGTGTGTGTTTGTGTGCGTGCATGCGTGTGTGTGTGTGTGTGTGTGTGTGTGTGTGTGTGTGTGTGTGTGTGTGTGTGTGGGGGTGCGCGTGCGTGCGTGCCACAGGGTTTAATTTCAAGTTGTTTGTGCATGTTTTTTTTGTTGTTTTTTTTACTCTCATAGAATTACACCCCATTGACATGGCTGGCACAGTGCAACGGTTGGAGTTAAAATCTTCATTTGTGTTCTACTGAAGAAAAAAAGACACCTACATCTTGGATGCCCTGGGGGTAAGCAGATAAACATCAAATTTTATTTTTGGGTAAACTATCCCTTTAACTGGAGAGAGTGAGTGAGAATGGCTCTACAGTAAAGTAGTGAGTTAAATTTGTGTGGGATGACAACGATTTAGATTAGATTGGGTGTGTTAACTCTACGAGCTGCACATCAAAAACTCATGAAAAGACAACAGTGTTCTTTGTTCTTTCAAGATGTGCCTGCTTTCTCCCTGACATACCACAGCGTTTGTTGTGATCCAGCATTCATAAAGGAACAGATGCATCATTCAAACATGAAAATACTTTAAATCTTGAACGTATTCAACGAGCGCACACACTTTGCATTACTATCCTCATATAAACTAAAGATAACAAATCAAAGCTACACTACTGTATATTACCAAAAGTATTGCAAGGCCCCTCCAAATCATTTAATTTAGGTGTTCCAATCACTTTCATGGCCACAGGTGTATAAAATCAAGGAAAGCAGATTGCTTTTACAAACATTTGTGAAAGAACGGGTCGCTCTCAGGAGCTCAGTGAATTCAAGCGTGTTGCCCTGATAGGTCCATTCTTGAAATGTCCTTACTACTAAATATTCTACGGTCAACTGTTAGTGGTATTATAACAAAGTGGAAGCAATTAGGAACAACAGAAACTCAGCCACAAAGTGGTAGGCCACGTAAAATCACAGAGTGGGGTCAGGGCATGCTGAGACTCACAGCTGCAAGAAGTCACCAACTTTCTGCATAGTCAATAGCCACAGATCTCCAAACTTCATGTGGTCTTCAGATTAGCTCAAGAA
Source organism: Pseudorasbora parva (assembly GCF_024679245.1). Lineage (NCBI taxonomy): Eukaryota > Metazoa > Chordata > Actinopteri > Cypriniformes > Gobionidae > Pseudorasbora > Pseudorasbora parva. Next base: position 36,001,376 of record NC_090174.1, read on the forward strand.
CAGTGCGTTAGAGATCTTCATGGAATTGGTTTCGATGCCCGAGCAGCTGCATCCAAGTCTTACATTATAAGTGCAATGCAAAGCGCCGGATGCAGTGGTGTATAGCACTCCGCCACTGGACTCTAGAGCAATTTGATGGGCGATTCTGGGTTTAGCAGTTGCCAGAAGAATGGTACTTTCCTGACTGCATTGTGCCAAGTGTAAAGTTTGATGGATGAGGGATTATGGTGAAGTTTGTTTTCAGGTATTGGCCTTGGCCCCTTAGTTTCAGTGAAAGGAACTCTTAATGCTTCAGTATACCAAGAAATTTTGGACAATTTCATGCTCCCAATTTTGTGGGAACAGTTTGGGGGATGGCCCTTTCCTGTTCCAACATGACTGCACACCAGTGCACAAAGCAAGATCCATAAAGACATGGATGAGCAAGCATGGTGTGGATGAACTAGACTAGCCTGCATAGAGTCCTGACTACAACCCGATAAAACACCTTTGAGATTAATTAGACAGAGACTGCGAGCCTGGGCTTCTTGTCTAACATCAGTGCCTGACCTCACAAATGTGCTTCTAGAAGAATGGTCAAAAATTCCCATAAACACACTCCTAAACCTTGTGGAAAGCCATTCCAGAAGAGTTGAAGCTGTTATAGCTGCAAAATGTGGGCCAACTTCATATTAAACTCTACAGATAAATAATGGGATGTCATTAAGATGCATGTGCATGTAAAGGCAGGCGTCCCAAAACGTTTGGTAATAAGTGTTTTGGCTATGTACAGTAGCAAAGACAACAAATCATTTTCAGTGTCTCCTTGTTTCACTATCATGACCTTTTCATGTTCAAACTGACTCCAATTTTACTGTAGTTTGACTCCAGTTTAGTATTTTGCTGGGTGTGAAGGCTCTCGTCTGATAGCTGCCTCGGTCTGGCGCTTGAATCTGTGATTTTGCCGCTGGGATGATGAGAGGAAGAGAAATGTCAAAGGAAAATTAAAACGATTTTATTGCCATGGCAGCTCCTTTAATGTCTTGCAGACATGTGCATGAGGGAACCCACATTAGCATAACAATCAATACCAGCGTGTAGAGGGAGCGAGGAAAAGACAGATTTATTATTATTATTATTAGTTTAGATTGAATGTCGGTTTCATCCTCTCCAAATTTACCTGCTGGCTCTTTCTGTGGTGGAGGTAAATGAAGTCAATGGTGGCAAGCACATCGAAAAGAATTTGTGTTTGTATTTTATGTATTAACCTCACCCTCTACCTTTCATACTCACTTTCTCTCACTTTGACAGATTCTCATTTACAGAGAAAAGAACACAGAAAGATTAGGAATTAGGCATTGGTGAATCTAAAGATTCACGCTTCCAGAGTTGAGAATAAATACTTTTTAAGAATACTTTTATTCAGCGATGATGCATTAAGTTTGTCATCAGGAGGATAAGTACCATTTTACAATATATTAAAATAGAAACAGCTATTTAAAAATGTAATAATATGTCACATTATTATTATTGCTTTACTGTATTTAAAAAAATTTTTTTTTAAATGCAGCCTGTTTATTAAAAAAAATAATCACAACTTAATCATTTGAATGGCATGCATAAATTATATTCTGGGTTCTGATGTTTGTGAAATAATCAGTACGTATTACCTTTGGACAAGCACAAATTGTGTTCAGTAAGAGTGGATCCGAGAGGAAGTGGTCAGACGTTTTGCTGTTTAGTCAAATGTGTGGCTATGCGAGACTGACATCTTAGTGCCGGCTGTTGTAGCATTCCTGGAGAACTCTTGGGGCAAGAACAGAGAATACAGATGAGGTGCAATGAGCTTTGGGTGTGTGTGGCGTTGTTTGTCACTTGCTGGAATATAATGTCATTAAGGACCACAAAAAATGGTAACACAATATGATGTTAATAAGGAGCTAAAGAATCACGAGTGCGCGCACCAGCGTCTGAAAGCTGTGACATCCTTAAACGTGGAAAAGAAAACGTGATCCTAAATAAACTATGGCTATCAATCCGATTCAGCCGTACATATATGATCCAGAATCTGACCCGGAGGCTGAAATTGAACAGGAGCAGCAGCAACGACGACTACAGCAGGATGACTCTTTGTGGTATGTACTGTAACTGTGAGTAAATGGTGATAGATTTTTCATTTTTGGGGTGAACTATACCTTTAAGACCTCATTAATAGCCTACCAGGATCTCATATAGCCTTATACAACACATAATTTATTATAAACTGTTAACGTTTATTAAAGACACAAAATGACTAAGGACAAAATTTACGAGGACGCTCGCAAAGACAGGGATTTTGATACTGTGTAGTTGAACATTCCAGCGCACAGGCACGAAATAGAACTCAAGCTTAGTCAGGTGCTGTATGAGGTGCACACCGGACGTATCAACCTTAAAGGGGCACTTCAGCGCTGGGAAGATGAATCTGTATTTAAACTGGGTCATTAATGTAGTAGAAATGTGAAATATTTTTGAATTTGGTGCCTTCTAGACTGAGAAAACACAGAAAAAATGTTTTTGTCTCATAGGGATGAAAGACTAGCTGACAACCCTAGTGAAAAAAAAGTATACTTTATTGTATTTCAAATATATTCTCTTTTCCGATAGTATATTAGAAATATACTTACAAAAAATGTACCATTTCTAAATATATAAAAAATATATTAGCATCATATTTCACAATACAACTTTTAACACACTTTAAAATAATTGTATTTTAGTATATTTTCTAAAAATATATTTTAGAAAAATATACTTTAAATGAAATTCAGTGTGCTTTTGTAAAGTGTACTTATTTGAACATTACTTTAAAAGATATTTTTTATATATTTTAAACTTATGCTCAAAATTTTCATTGTTAACAATGCACTAAAAGCATTTTTAAAAAATACATAATTAATATCATTAAGCTGTATAAAAAGTTATAAATACTGTTTAAGTTTATTTATTCATGCTTAACTGTTCAAGCTTAAGCATTAATAAATAAGTAATAATAAATTATTATTATATAAATAAATTATTATATGGACTAAAAGCCCATTTTTAAATATATGCAGTGTATGCTATAAGGCCTACTTTAGTTGTGATTTAAGTGTAAATATGTTTAATACGTTTACACTGGCAAAGAAGAATCCAACAGCACACTTAAAATACAACGCAAGAAAATATGAGTTAAATAGTTGTTCCCTTTCGTTCAGTCACTCCGACGTAACGTCAGTGACTGACGAATGGGGGTTTCGCCTAGAAGCCAATCATCTTCGAGATCTTAGAAAGCGCCCAATGGCAGTGCCAATGCCATGGGCATGCGAATTTGCATGCGTAACTCCGCCTACACACCTGGGTATATAAGGAAGTAGCTGGCATGAATCGCATTATGTTTCTGCTTCGGAGCCAAGAGCATCTCTTCACTCCGGCAAGCCTGAATTCTGAAGTCCTCTCTTCAGTCTTTGAGACGAGCGGTTCTCCAGGGTGTTGGTGTAACGGCGCGTTCCAGCGATCTCACATTGCCTGCCTGCTGATCTGTGCAGTGATCTGCAACAGCTGTGTGTGTTTTCCCTGGGCGCTTCGGCAATCTGCAGAGCATCTCTCACAAAAAGAGCTTGCGTGTGGCACGTCTTTTTCAAGACGGGTTGCCCGCGCACTTCCGGGTGCGGTCGATATCTGTTGCTGTCTTTGGGACGCATTCACTGCTCGACGTGTTTGGGCCCAGCACGTTCGGACAGTGTTTGTGGATGTGCTGTGTTCCCTCTGTGGGAACATGACCATCGCGATGTTGTGGTCGAGACTCAATGATCTCTGTAAAGAGAGAGAGTCCCCTCTGCCACACCCCGATCTACCATCTCCGAGAGAGGTGGTACTTTGGCTGGTGGCCAGGGTGACCTGAGGGCGGTGTTGTGGTATTAAGAACCCCGACGATCATTCCTCGGGCCACTCCCGCCCTCTTGCACATCGCTTCCAGTGAGTGTTGGACTGAAACAGCGGGACCATCTGCTGACGCCCCGTTCGTTTCGTTCATACTCCAGATAGCGGCGAGAGGTCGATTGCCGCATCTCAAGGTGGGCTAGAGTCCTTTGGGGATGACGATTCGGCTATGCTCCGCCTCCGGGTGTGGTAGCACTGTAGAATCTGACCTACAGTTGACAGCCATGTTATCTCGGGCAGCCGCGAGCCTCGGGCTGGTGTGAATCTCCGCCCTGTCACGAGTGCTCGCGGTTGGGCGATTGGTTTTTGGAGGTGGCACCCGACAGCTGCGGGCCCCGCCCCCAATGCCATTTCGCTCCCGAGATGCATGAGGAGTGCACACGGTCCGGGAGATCTCCGGGTCTTCCCGCGACCGTTTGGTGGCCTCCTCCGCCTTCTCTGCCCTCGAGGGGTCGCGGCCTAAGGGTACACTGGGGTCCCTCCCCCTCGGTCAGGTGCTCTGTTGCGCACTTCGGTGTCCACTGAGTGCTTTGACTTGACGCGGTGAGGCTATCCTAAGCGCCCTCCCGAGCCTGCTGGCTCGTCTACTTCGGCGGCGTAGTCCAGCAGTGCTATGGGGTAAGCTGCCGCCCCGATGCGTATGCACGAGGACAGAGCTGATCCAGGGCTTACGAGCCCCCTCGCAGAGCAGACCCCAGTGGAACGCGAGTCCTTCCCTGGTCTCCTCTGTCAGGGCGCAGTCGTTACCAGTGCCTCGACACCGGGCCGCTATGCCACCCGAGTCCGGGCCGGTAACACTGCCTCGAGGAAGGCGTGCCACCACCGATCCCGCCCAGCGCGGCATAGGTGACCACACGCCCCCTGGGTCAGGAGATGTCCACAGCTGTGGTCCGGGAAAGACAACTGGCCTTACTTGGTCGATGTGGGACGGCTGAGTGAGCCCGCCTCCTCAGCTCGCCCATATCCCAGGCCGGCCTTATCGGCGGCACAGTCAGGGACTGCGCCCAACAGTTCTTGGCTGTCCCCAGAGGCAGACTGAGGCCATCTGCCCCGGCGGCCCGCTGCTGCACCTAAGCGCCGCCGGCACAGTTGCCTCAGCCTCCTCGCCGCCTGGGCGACTTCCTGCGACCCCCTCCCGCGTGGCCACAGCAGCAGCCTTCACCCTGGCCACGCCACAGGGCGCGCTGCAGGAAGCCGTTCCAGTCCGCGCCAGCCCCGCAGCCTGCTGAAAATAGGCCAGCGGCGCTCCGGACGCGGACAGCTCTGGGATGGGCAGTTCTTTCATGGGACGGTGGCAGGTCCGCCCCTTCCCCCGGTGGAGGGCCGGGGGAGAATCCTTTGTCCAGCTGCTGGCCCACGGGTCAGCAGCAACCTTTGTAGAAAGAACTGATTATCCCATCCCTGAGCACCCAGAGACCGGTGACGGCAGTGTGCGCCGCCCCCGGGCCACGCCGCTCTCGTCCCTCTCTGTCGCCAGCCCCCTCTCAGAGCAGACCCCAGTGGAACGCGAGTCCTTCCCTGGTCTCCTCTGTCAGGGCGCAGCCGTTACCGCCGCCCCGACACCGGGCCGCTACGCCACCCGAGTCCGGGCCGGTAACGCTGCCTCGCTGCCCCACCGAGGGTACGCCGGTGCTCCGCGTGACCCCGTTGGTACACTCCCTGGGAGCGTGGCTTCAGCTGCCGGGTCTGTCCCGCTGGGTCGCACGGACCATCCGGCTCGGCTACGCGATTCAGTTCGCGCGAGCTCCTCCCCGCTTCCGGGGTGTCCGGTACACCGTGGTGGGGTCCAATGCCCCAGTCATGCGTGCGGAGATCGCGACCCTACTGGCGAAGGTTGCGGTCGAGCTCGTCCCTCCAGCCGAGATGAAGTCCGGCTCCTACAGCCCTTACTTCATTGTGCCAAAGAATCCGGTGGGTTACGACCGATCCTGGACCTTTGCGTCCTGAACCGATCCCTGTTCAGGCTTCCGTTCAGGATGTTGACTGCGAAACGCCTTTTCGAATGCGTTCGTCCATGCGATTGGTTTGCAGCGATCGACCTGAAGGACGCGTACTTCCATGTGTCCATCCTTCCGCGACACAGACCGTTCCTGCGGTTTGCGTTCGAAGGGCGGGCATATCAGTATGCCGTACGACCATTCGGGCTAGCTCTGTCCCCTCGCGTCTTCACGAAGATTGTCGAGGCAGCCCTTGCGCCACTCAGGCAACAAGGGGTTCGCATCCTGAACTATCTCGACGACTGGCTCATACTGGGCCACTCTCGGGACCGGGTGTGCGAACACAGAGACCTGGTTCTCCACCACTTAGCTCGTTTGGGCCTTCGGGTCAACTGGGAGAAGAGCTTACTCTGCCCCGTGCAGAGGATCTCTTTTCTCGGTATGGAGATCGACTCGGTCGCCATGTGTGCGCAGCTTACCGGCTTGCGCGCGCAGTCGCTGCTGACTTGCCTCAGGCAGATAGAGAGCAAGAGTGCAGTTCCACTGAAACTATTTCAGAGGCTCCTGGGGCATATGGCATCTGCAGCCGCGGTGACGCCGCTCGGATTGCTTCATATGAGACCGCTTCAGCACTGGCTTCGCGATCGAGTCCCGAGATGGGCATGGCAGTCTGGCACGCTTCGGGTCCCAGTGACTCAGGCCTGCAGACAGACACTCACCCAGTGGTCGAACCTCAGCTTTCTACGGGCAGGAGTGCCCTTAGAACGAGTTTCCCGGCATGTTGTTGTGTCAACAGATGCGTCCACCACGGGTTGGGGTGCCATGTGCAATGGACATGCAGCCGCCGGTTCTTGGTCAGAGAGCCAGAGCCGCCTGCATATCAATTGCCTCGAGTTGCTGGCAGTACGGTTCGCCCTGCACCGCTTCCGAGCGTTGCTGAAGGGTCAACACGTACTAGTCAGATCGGACAACACGGCCGTAGTAGCGTACTTCAACCGCCAGGGCGGTCTATGCTCCCGCCGCATGTCTCAACTCGCCCGCCATCTCGTTTTATGGAGTCAGAAGTGCCTGAGGTCCCTTCGTGCTGTCCATATCCCGGGGGATCCTGAACCGTGCAGCCGACGAGCTCTCACGGGTTCAGCCAATCCCTGGGGAGTGGAGACTCCATCCCCAGTCGGTCCAGCTGATTGGGATCAGTTCGGGGACGCACAGGTAGTTCTGTTGCCTCTCACGACTCGTCCCACTGCAGCCTGTACTATTCCCTGACCGAGGGCACGCTCGGCACGGATGCACTGGCGCACAGCTGGCCGCGGGGCCTACGCAAGTATGCGTTTCCCCCAGTGAGCCTTCTTGCACGTTTTCTGTGCAAGGTCAGGGAGGACAAGGAGCAGGTCATCTTGGTCGCCCCGCTCTGGCACGGCCGGACCTGGTTCCCAGAACTAGTGCTCCTTGCGACAGCCCCTCCCTGGCCAATCCCTCTGAGACAGGACCTACTCTCTCAGAGACGGGGCACCCTGTGGCACCCGCGTCCCGATCTGTGGAACCTCCACGTGTGGCTCCTGGACGGGACGCGGCAGGTTTGAGTACCCTACCACCTCCGGTGGTGGCTACCATCACTTCCGCTCGGGCCGAGTCCACGAGACAGGCCTATGCGTTGAAGTGGAACCTCTTCGTCAATTGGTGCTCTTCTCGCCAAGAAGACCCCTGGAAATGCCCGATCGGGTCCGTGCTCTCTTTCCTCCAGGAAGGGTTGGATCGAAGGCTGTCTCCATCCACCCTGAAGGTTTATGTGGCCGCTATCGCCGCCCACCATGACCTCTTGGACGGGAAAACGGTAAGTAAGCACGACCTGGTCATCAGGTTCCTGAGGGGTGCGAGGAGACTACTTCCTCCTCGTGCTCCTCTCATACCCTCTTGGGACCTCTCAGTAGTTCTAAGTGCTCTGCAGAGGGCCCCATTTGAGCCTTTGCGGTCAGTAGATGTTAAGTTCTTGTCTATGAAGACAGCACTCCTGACCGCATTGGCCTCCATCAAGAGGGTAGGGGACCTGCAGGCATTTTCGGTTGACGAAACGTGCCTGGAATTCGGGCCGGCTGACTCTCACGTGATCCTGAGACCCCGGCCTGGATATGTGCCCAAGGTTCCCACCACTCTGTTCAGAGACCAGGTGGTGAACCTGCAAGCGCTGCCTTGGAGGAGGCAGACCCAGCCTTGGCATTGCTCTGTCCAGTACGCGCCCTTCGCGCTTACGTAGACAGGACGCAGTGTTTCAGGACCTCAGACCAGCTCTTTGTCTGTTATGGTGGGAAGCTGAAGGGAAGGCTCTCTCAAAGCAAAGGCTGTCTCACTGGATAGTGGACACCATTGTTTTGGCTTACCAGCAGCAGGGACGCCCATGTCCCCTTGGGGTCAGGGCCTATTCCACCCGGAGTGTGGCCTCCTCTTGGGCTTTAGCACATGGCGCTCCGCTGACAGACATCTGCAGAGCTGCAGGCTGGGCGACACCAAACACATTCGCCAGGTTTTATAACCTCAGAGTGGAGCCTGTATCCGACTATGTACTCGCCTCTACAAGTGGCCGGTAATGGATTGGCTCAGGTGTCTTCGCTTGCTCGCCATTCCACTCCACGGACTGGATACGTGCGATATTCTTCTCAGGTGAGTTCCCCGAGAGCCCTGAGCTCCTCCAGCACTGACGACGCCGACGCCAGTAAGTCTGCCCTTAGCCCAGACACTCGTGTCCGGCCAGGTGCCCCATGTGCATGGTTCCCCTCCGGCGACCCCCACATGTGTATTTCCACCGTAAGCCTCCCTGAGCGGGTGTATTCCCTTGGCAACCTTGCCACCTCCTGGGGTTAAAAATCCACCTTCGGCTGGTACCCCAGTGATCTTCCGTATGCAGCCCCCCGGGGTCATACGTGTTCCCTAAGTCCTCCCTACGGGTAGGCATCTTGGCGCATATCTCCTCCTGGAATATGCCTCCCAGTGTACCTTGGTATTCCTGCGTTAAGTAGAGGCCTTTGACCGTTCTGCTTGCATCAGGGTTCTCACGCTTGCGCAGGGCGCTGGAAGACAGCCGAGTGGCGTGATTGTATTGGGACCCCCATTCGTCAGTCACTGACGTTACGTCGGAGTGACTGAACGAAAGGGAACGTCTCGGTTACGTATGTAACCCTCGTTCCCTGAGGAGGGAACGGAGACGTAACGTCCCACTGCCACTTCCGCTGTACCGCTGGAACGGCCGAGAGTTCAGTCTTGGCTCCTCAGCAGGTAACATAATGCGATTCATGCCAGCTACTTCCTTATATACCCAGGTGTGTAGGCGGAGTTACGCATGCAAATTCGCATGCCCATGGCATTGGCACTGCCATTGGGCGCTTTCTAAGATCTCGAAGATGATTGGCTTCTAGGCGAAACCCCCATTCGTCAGTCACTGACGTTACGTCTCCGTTCCCTCCTCAGGGAACGAGGGTTACATACGTAACCGAGACGTTTCTTATGGGAATTCAAATGTCTCTTCATTGATCTGTGACCAATCAGATTGTGTTGCTCAATGCCTGCAGCCAATCAGAGGCAGAGCTGCTGACAGTACTCGTCTGTATGACGCTCGCTCACGCTCACTCGCGGGAGGTTTGCAGCCTTGCAGGGGAAGTACAATGTTGCGTTACATTAATTATTTAATAAAACACTAAGAGCGGAAAGTACATTGCTTATTCTTCGGACCAGTTAAATTACGTCACATCGCTGCCTGACCTTGATGGTGACGAAACTGTTTTGGAATAAAATGGCCAAACGTTACGTGATCCCGAAAAGCACCGGGAAAAGTCCTTCTGTTTGGAGGTAAGTTAATATGTAATGTCACTAAACGTGAATAAAAAGTTGAATGAACATGCACCTGACCTTATCTCGTATATTCTGTTAACAGATTGCGTTCTTCGCGAGTGTTTGCTGTCAACTGTCCCTGTGTAAGCAGTCATCAGACGCAAGTGTAATGAGCAGCTCACCAATTGAATATAATGTGTAATTTATATGTATAGAGATGGTCAGTGGAATTAGTTCAATGATAGGTTTTTCTACATCTTCCAGTGTTAATTTAATGAAAAACATAGTAAGTTAATTTTGTTTAGCTTTGCTGAAACCATGTGAAACCATTTATAAAAATCGTTGGGCTTGTTTAATGAAATGTCTCTTCATTAGTTATGTGTGTTAGATTTGATTAATTTATTGTAATGTTCTTGAAAACAAATGCATTCAACATTGGGAAAGTAAGTCAGTAAGTAGTTCATTAAAATGTAAGGTAGCACGTTAAAATACTGTATTGTGTGACATTATGTAATTCAAAGTATATTGTACAATGTTTAGCTAAGTAATAACACATTGTATTGTTATTGACTACAAAGTGTATATTTTTAGTCATTTGAATGAGTCAAGGTAAATAAAATATTATATTCAAAGTATATTGCTTGTGTGTTCTGAATATACTGGTAATTAATTTGTAATTTATTAAAACACAAATAAAGTATGCTATAACACAAAGTGTACTTATAATACAAATAAAGTGTACTTATAATACAAATAAAATATACTTAACACAAATAAAATATACTCTTAATACAAATAAAGCAAATTTAATATCACTAAGCACGTAATTAGTCATTATACTTAAAGTGTACTAAGTATACTTAAAGTTGTTCCAATTTAGCACACAAAAGTATACTAAATACACTTAAAGTTGTGCTTTAACACTATTTAATTACAACTTAAATATACTTAGTACAAAATTAGTTGTGTCAAAATAGCACACTTCAAGTTAACTAGTCATTAACACACTTCAAGTATACTGAAAATGAGTCTGGCCGCAAGTATACTTAGTATACTTTTTTTTCACTAGGGAAGCCAGACCCACATCAAGATGTTTGGTCTGGAAACTCACCATAGACAGGGCTCAATCCGAGGGGCGGGATAAACGGTTGTCTTTCAAACTCCCTCTGCACGCGATAGGATAGCGCTACATCCAACCAGAGCAACGAAGGTGAAGCAGAGCTCGCTGACAGATTAAACATTCGCCGTATCCGGTCGGCTTAACCCCGAACACATCTTCCCTTTTTAAGAATGACTTCAGTGCCGCTCTTTGTTCTTTTTTCAGAGAAAAGCTTAACTCCAAGTCTTCCAGAGTTGCGGTCAGAGCTGATTCGAAAGACTGCCGCTGGTCGCCAGTTTCTGTGTTTACTAGAAGCACGCAAACGCAACTCGGCCGTCGTCATTATGGCCCCGCCCGCCGACTCTATACACGATGTGATTGGGCCGTCCAGATTCTGAGGAATACAGCTCAGAAGGGTATTGAGAGTTCCTAGACGACACTTGCGGGCAAATTAAATTTGCTACCGTTAGGATGCGTCTAGATTTCTAGGCTAATGAAAGATAACAATTCCCAGAATGCTTCACTGCCCTGTGAAGCCATTCCCAAAGCCACCTACTTAATTACTGTGACTGAGTTGAAGACACTACGATTAAAAACTAAACGTGTCTGTTCAATATAATGAGTGAGTCGTCACGCGAGCGTCACAGCACAAACGCTGCAGGAGTCAGATTACATTGACCGCCATGAATGAGCTGAATGAGCTCTCGTGATGAGAGCTGAGGTAATCGTGACCACACTCGCGGCATACATTCACAACGCGTGTTCAACGTGTGGTGGAAGTTTAACTTTCATAGAAATTACTTTGAGAAGTTAAAACACTTATATTGCTCAGAATAGCTCCGTTTACATGAATGCCTGCAGCTGCGAGCTGAGCTGTGAGTGTGATCTCCCATCCCCCCATGCGCGGGTTAAAAACATGTGGAAATAGCTCCCTCTGCTGGCTGTAGTCTTTAGCCTTTGGCCAAAAATTCCTCCGATGACACAAATATCGTCAATTTGCGTCATCAGGGGAATTTTTGCAGAAATAAAATGCATAAATCTCTTGTCTCAGGGGGATATTAGGGGGAAGCACAATCATTTGAATATACTCCAGGGTTTCTAGTGATACAAAGCCAAATGCTAATGGTAAATGGGAAATGGACTGCATTTTATAGCGCTTTTTAACAGACCTATTGCCATCCAAAGCACTTTACATATCGCCTCACATTCATTTAACTTAACGTGCATTTACCTAAATAAATTCTCCCTTGCTGCTTAATGTGTCTGAATGGTTTAAAAACAATGATTAAAGAGCATTTAAATGATTATTTTAAATTAACTTTTTAAAACTTTTAAAAACTTAAATGAAGCAATATACATCCATCAAGTTTATAATCAAACTAACCAAAAATTGGTTAGTCATTATCATTTAGTCACAGAAAAAGTGGCTGTTGCATGTCGAATATTTTTCGTCATTGTCTTCGTTAACGAAATTAACACTGACGCACAGACAGCGGCAATTCTTTATCTTGCTCTCTCTCTCTCTCTCTCTCTCTCTCTCTCTCTCTCTCTCTCTCTCTCTCTCTTTGCTCTCTCTCTCAGCATCTTTGTGGCACAGAATGAGGATTCTGGATCCTCTAGAATACATACTAAGAAGGTTACAAAAGAGCCTGGTATTTCTTCTGTTCTGGACAGCACTGGTTGAAGGCATCGGTGCTGTACCAATACAATAAGGAGGACAAGGACTAGTATAAGATCCAGAGTTAAAGACTCCAGACCGTACAAAAACTTCTGTATGGGGAAAATGCGAGCTGGGCTGAAGTCACCTGTGACCTTGGAGAGGGGGCAATATAAGACTAGATAGTCATTTATTCCTTATGGACATTAAAAAGATAGACTCGTCTAATTTTACAGTTTTCTATAGGTCAATTTTAACATCTTGGACAATTTGCAGAGTATCCAGAGAAAAAATGGTGTGCAGAGAATTTGGCTGAAAGAGGAATGATTATGTTCAATCCAGCAAAAAAAAAAAGGGGGGGGGGGGTACATACAGTGGGGCAAAAAAGTATTTAGTCAGCCACCAATTGTGCAAGTTCTCCCACTTAAAAAGATGAGAGAGGCCTGTAATTTTCATCATATGTACACTTCAACTATGAATGACAGAATGAGGAAAAAACACACGGTCTGATTTTAAAGATTTTATTTGTTTCTGGTGTCCTTTGACAGCTCTTGGCCTTAGTGCAGTTTGGAGTCTGACTGTTTGACTGTTTTTATACTGATAATGAGTTCAAACAGGTGCCATTGTTACAGGTAACGAGTGGAAGACAGAGGAGCCTTTTAAAGAAGAAGTTACAGGTCTGTGAGAGCCAGAAATCTTCCTTTTTTTGTAGGTGGCAAAATACTTATTCTCCCTCTCTCATTTCTGTCAATAGGGGGGAGGGGGAAATGTGAGGGAGGATGTTTCAGCCGGGACTTTCTACAGCGCCGAGTCGAAGTACTCTCAGAAGTGCTATTTCGCCAAAAATTATAGTTCTTCTTTTTAATCCACTTAGAAAAGCACCACGTTTTATTTTATATCACCATACTTGATCGTTCAAATATTCGTGTAACTGTATTTAAATAGGGAAAACGTGGAGGTGTTTGGTGGCTTCTAACTTGATCTCTGTTTGATACCATAGTGAATGAACTGGGCTTAATGGGCTAAGCTAAATGCTAACAGATCGTCACCGTGCGTCAAAGCGATGAAGTGCACACACTGAGCTGAGAGAAGTATGTATCAACTTGTTTTAGTTAAGGGAATAACATAGTTTAGTATGAAAAAGCGGTGTATCCCTTTAAACTAATGAAAACCTAATGTTAAGTATTATCTAGAAGTAATTGAAGTGAGTTTGAGGTTAAGTTTTAGAAACTAAAAGTCCTTGATTCCTGGGTGTTTGTTCATGTTTGAGCGTATTTATATGTGCAGCACAGTAACTTTTTGACTCTTAGACTTGATAATGCTCTCTGTAGTTGTGAGACAGCGTCAGTGACTGCATGTCTTTTATGCTATTTAGTGTTGCAACTCACTGGCAGCTCTGATGCTGGTGCAGAAAACCAAAGCTGTCATTACCACTCCAGTGAGCAGTGCATCTTTAACCCTTTTATGCCTCAGCGAACCAGAACCATTATAACAAAAACCCTTCAGGGAGAGAGTAATGTTTGTTTCTATGAATGACAAAACAGAATGCATAGGGTTGTGTAATGGTTAAAGAAATGGTAACAAGAAGGCTGCTGATTTGATCCACAGTGACTAGTCCATGAGCTATCACCATTGTGCCCTTGAGCAAAGCGCTTAACCTCAGGTTGCTTCCAAAGGGACTGTCCCAGTAATAAGAAAGTCAGTTTGGATAAAAGTGTCTGCTATTGCTATGACTTGCATTATAATAACTGTGTGACTAAACCGCTAAAATGTTTAAAAAATATATAAAAATACAATTATAACAATTGCCCAAAATGTTTTTTATTACCACAATCAAGTCTATATTTTGTTCCGTGACAACCGAACAGTATTGTTTTTTATTGACTTCCATTGCTGTTTGCCCATACAATCAAAGTCAATGGCACAAGTACAATTCATTGTACAATTTAACACATTTGTAATGTTGTTGTTGTTGTTGTTGTTGTTGTTGTTTTTTGCTGTTGTTGTTGTTTTAAACATTTAAAGTTCATAACTTTTGTGGTTAAAAATGATCCCAAATTAATTTTTGAGCAACTACATAATAATGTAATGTGTTATAATTTGAGTGGTACTGGTGGATTTCCATGGGAAATTTGAGAATCTCTTTGTGCCATTACGTCACATCTGGATAAGGAGGAGTCCAGTAGGCAGATCATTTATAGCCTTTTCTCACAGCAGCTGGAATAATTACGTTTATCATTTTGATAGCAGCTTGCAATCCAGAAAGGTCCAAACAACAGTCATCAGTGATAACTGGAGATTCTCCCAGTACACACTAAATACACATAGTCATGCAGCTCTGGTTTTGTTAAAATTAACAATTTGAGAACAACGTATAACTAATAATATATTGCTGATGTGATGTTATGTGAGCTAAGAGATTGTTCTATTTAAATCCCTGTTTTTGCAGACTGCAGCTTTGGGCCCTATCATATACCAGCAATGTGATGCCAGATACGACAAGTTTTTTTTGTCAGACGTAGTTATCATTTTCACGTCCAACGCCACGTTGTCTAAATATCAAATGTTCTCTGTTCACCCACCTGGTCTGAAAACAAAGTGTGTTAAGCCGCATTGTTGACACGTTGCTATTTTGAGGCAACTGAAAATGACTGCCATTGAACAACAAAAATGATGTGATGTGAGCTACGAGATCGTTAGATTTAATCACCATTTGTAGCACGATTTATTGTAATGCTTTTTTTCTCAGTTCGTCAGAACAAAAGTGACAAACATGGTACTTGTTCAGATGACATTTTTTTCAGGGAAAATTATTATTTTGGTCATACTTCCAAGATGTAGAATCTGTGATTCCGAAGAACAAGATCCAAACCGGTGCGGTGACTGACACCAAGTCCAGACTGACACATACTCCTCCTCAGAACATTAGATTCATCCGCACTGAGGAGCCGCCAATGACCAACACACGTAAAGATGATAATTCCGCAAATAACTGCAATTGCAAGTTTCAAACAGAAATGGTGACAAAGAGGCATATTTTACAGACTGCAAGTTTAAATGAACAATGTTTCAATACTTGGTTTAATTTTGCACTTCATTTTAAAAGCAGATGTCATTTTGAGGTAAAATTTACAAAAAATTAATTATTTAAACGTGACAAAAGAGTTAAAACTATCAGTAAAGCAACAACAAAAAAAGTGTAATAATGAATACTCTTCCACACAAATGAGGTACATAATTGAAATCAATATACATCTGCAATTTATCTGCATGTGGCATCAAATTCTGTCATGTGATCATCTGCTGCACCAGGTACAACGGTCTGAGAAAAACAGCGCATAAAGATGTCTGAGACTTCACCTTCCTTGCACTTTTTAGAGGAAACAAGAAGTGTATATACATTTGTGTGTGTGCGTGTGACACAACTGCTATTTGAGCATCCGTCTCCAGCTGTCACGGCCGGGTTTGATGTTCCTGGGGTGACATCCCCCCTTCATCTCCCCTGTCACAATCCCATCTCTCTCTCTTGCTTGCACTCACTTCGTTTTCCTTTAACGAGAGGAATGTGTCCATCACGACTTATTCCAATCCTCTCTCCTCCTTTCGTTTCATCACCACACTGATGCGCTTTTCTTGTCATTAGCTGAGCATTCGCTGTATGACTGTTGACTGAAAATATGCAGACCTAGTAATAAGCAGATGGGACACACAGACCAAATGTAGGATTACATGCACTTACTTGAACGGCATATTTTTGATAATAGCTCGCACAATTATTAGTATTATTGTTGGCCTGTATTGTAGCCTGAGTGAACTGGGGTGGTAACTGAAATGTTGTAGGTTCAAACCCATTAAGGGGTCATGAACAGAGCACTTAACCCAAAATTAATTCAGAAAGACTGAACATTTAATAAGTAGTGGCATCTCTTGGGGCAGATGGTGCAATGGTTAATGCATTGCATATGGTAATCAGTTCATATGAATAAATAATATGTACAAACTATTAGCGGTGTAACAGCTACACATATTCGTATAGTGAAACGTTTTGGTCCAGGACTTCCAGTACGGTCTTTAACAGTGCAATCTTTAACAATTAACAGTTAGCTTGTTTTACACGCGGAACATACTTCAATCCGAGATCCCACACAAATATAATGAGTATTTTGTCCATTTTATCACGAAATTCAAGCACTAAATGCCTTTTTGACGCTCTTTAATGTAATGTGACAGATCGCTGTGAATGCGATCATCTCTTTTATACAAAGAATAAACATGAATCAAAGGCAAAGGTATGTTGAGGAGGATACATTACAACTTACTGAAACGTATCATATGTTGTGTAATTACTCAATCAGTGTTTCAATGGCAGAAAGATATCAATAAAACCACATTTAAACAATGTCATGCAGCTTTACATTTACCTCAGAAGTCATTCAGTGTCCACAACAGGTTAGTTCACTAAAGAAATCAACTCTTTGAGTAAATATATGTTCTAAATTAGCATATATATTCATTATATTCTACTTAACCTGCAAGTGATGTTTTGTTTATTTAATACATGTTTAAATAAATCTGTCATGAAAATGACAGCTGCTGTGTATTTAATGATTATATTTCAACAACTAATTAGAGTAAAACATAAGTTTATAATTAGATGTATAAGTTAATGTTTGCACACAATGTGTTATTTAAATGTTGATTATTATATTTAAATATAAATAGCCACTGCATTTAGACTAATAGTTTGGGTTCTATTGTTTACCTTTAATATAACAGTAATGTACAAGTAAGGCTATATAGTTTATACACTGTAAAAAAGGGCAAATTTTGAAATTTTGCAGTACAATTGACTTGGATGTTTAAGTTATTTCAACTTAAATTATGTTAAACTGACTTTAAAAAATGAGTTACATCTTGTATAACTAATAAAAAAAAGTTTAACATTTCTTAACTTATTTTGATGAGTTAAAACAATGTAAAAACATATGTTGTCATAACTTATTGAACTTATAATTTTTTACAGTGGATATAGTTTACTGAATTATCTTTAAAGTGTTACTTCAGCGATTAGCATATGGCTTTGTATCAGTAGAAACCCTGGAGTATATTCAAATTATTGTGCTTTCCCCCCTCATATCTCCCTGAGTGGAGAGATTTATGCATTTTATTTCTGGAAAAATTCCTCCTATGATGCAAATTGACGATTTTTGCATCATAGGAGGAATGTTTTCCCAGAGGCTAAAGACTACAGCCAGCAGAGGGAGCCATTTCCGCATGTTTTGAATCCGCGCATGGGGGATGGGCGATAACACTCAGCTTGGTGAGCAATGTAAGTCTTTTAACTTCTCAAATTCATTTCTATGAAATGAATAAGCTTGCAAAGGCATGAACTGAAACGCGCCAGATAGACTGAACTCGCATTGTGAATTTATGCCGCGAGTATAGTCGCGATTACCTCAGATCTCATCACTCCTGCAGTTAGTGCTCAGTGCTGTGATACTCGAGCGGTAGCTCACTCATTATATTGAACAGACACGTTCAGTTTTTAATTGTAGTGTCTTCTCCAACTCAGTCACAGTAATGAAGTTGGTGGCGTTGGGAATAGCCTCACAGGGCAGCGAAGCATTCTGGGAATTGTAGTCTTTCATCCCCATGGGACAAAAATACATTTTCTGTCTTTTCTCAGTCTAGAAGACACCAAATTCAAAAATAATTTCACATTTCTACTGCATTGATGACCCAGTTTAAATACAGATTCATCTTCCCAGCGCTGAAGTACCCCTTTAAGAAACTTTTAGTTATAATTGAATTCATTTAAGGGCACAATTTTTTTCAGTAAATCAGTTTGATAAAAATAAATCAAAAGCAATTTGTGGCAAGCAGGGCCGGTGGCGAGTGATAATGAGCGCCAGCTGCGTGACACACCAGTCTTGTCTCACCACGGCAGAGTGACGGGAGTATAAAAGGAGGAGCAAAGACAGTGGAAGATGAGAGAGGACCAGGTCTGGACATGGGGCCCTATCTTGCACCCAGCGCAATTGACTTTGTACACCGACGCATGTGTGATTCCTATTTTGCACCCGCGCAAAGCGTGCTTTTCCCTCCACAGAAGCACGTCACTAAACTAGTGAATGAACTTGCGCTCCCTGGGCGGTTCAGTGCAAAAAAGGAGGCGTGTTCCGGCGCAAACAATCCCTGGTGCTATTTTGCTGTTCCATTAAACAATTGCACCACTGACCAGAAAAAACCTAGTCTAAAGTCAGTGGGGCGTTGAGCGTTGTTCATTATGCTATTTTAAGGGCGCATGCTTGACCATAATGTATAGCGTACACAACGTGCATACACTTTGCTCATGAAATCTACACAGATGCAACAGTTATTTTTGCAAATCTTAAATTGTTACACTAAAAAAATATTAACACGAGATGACGAAAATCATTGTGGTGTGCCACGAAGATGTGAAAAAATAGGCATAAATCTAGCTTACAAATTATTCAGGCTAATAGTAATTAAGGATCAGACCTGTTTGCCAATAGTGGCAAGACATATATGTATATAAGGACATCTGACAAATTGGTTTGTCCGTCAAGAACCAGGAAAAAAAAAATCGACTGAAAAACGGAAAAAACTGTTTAACCTACGCCTGTTTAACCGAGGCTATTTTGGGTGGGTTTCTCCCATCCCCATACAACACAACTTCTCTGTCTTTCACTGCTCTTACAAGAACATCAGTCTCCTCGGCTGTGAACTGCTCCTGGCTTGCGCCTGGTAAATACACCATAATAATAACAATCCATAATGGAACTTGCGCACCTGCTTTTAAAGAGAATGTTGGATGACGCTCTGATTGGTTTATTCACGTTACGCCCAAACCACACCTATGAATAATGAAGCTACCAACCCATTTTAGATTTGCGCCAGGCACAAGAGCCATTTATCCCGCTGGGAAAATAGCAACAGTGCCGAGACCCGCCCACAAAGTTACTTGAGGTTTGACACTTGCGTTTCAGATCGTTAAAATAGGGCCCTTTATGTTGAGTTGTTATGTGTGTGCAGGCAGTCGTCCGTGAGGGGCTGCCTGCGGTTTACTTTAGTTTAGTTTATTTATTTGATTAAAGTCTTTGTTGAACGTTCGCTGGTCCCCGCCTCCTTCCTTCCCATTTCTACGAACTTTATTACACAATTTTATTTAGTTTTCCTTCCCCTGCTGTATACCCCTACCGTATCTCAATAGGAAAATCACTGGCAAGTTTGCACAAATAAACAATCAAATGCAATTTCTTTTCAACTGAACTTCGCTGGTGAGACTTACTTCAAATGCTTCATAATGAGTTATGAGCTAAGATTAATCACTTTAGGCCAATGTGAATCATTTCAATATTTTGCTTAATATGAATTAGCTAGTGCCATTTGTGCAGGCAATCAGGTAGTCAACTGATTGTATCCTACTAGAAATAAAAGCTGGAGATGCCACTGGTTATAAGTGTTGATTTGGTTAAGGCATTAGCTAAATGACACAAAAGTATAGTCATTCATTCTTTCTGCTCTGTTGGGTGCCTTCCTTCCCTCTGTTTTACTCTCTTCAATGCTTTTAATCTCATCCATTCTGTTACGCGTTTGTGTGTATATGTCAGTTTCTGAGGTCCTGAAGGACATGAGCTAAAATGCTGGAACACTGTGGCTTTTCACAGCTGGTAGAGGAAGAACTGAAGAGTGAATCTGGTCTGCCCCGTGAACAGCACAGCGACAGCAGCTACAAATGGAAAGTGAATGAAAGCAAAGGGGGAAGGTTAGCGCGGCTGTTCATCCATCTTTGTGAGTGTGTGATCTGTAATGCCGGTATGGGTGCTTGACTTCATGATTGATTGCTGTCAGGTTTTGATCGTATCATTATGATGCTCAAATTAAGGTATATGTGTCTCCTTTCATATGCATCACAATGGGCCATGAAAATCTGCATAGAGGGCACTTGGGAGCACTTAAAATGTTAAAGCGATGGTTGTTCAGAAAAATCATGTAGTTACAAAACTGTATGACTGTGGGGTACAAAAGAAAATAGTGTTTTTGTTATCTTAGACCTCATTGTATAGACAAAAAGAGCTGAAAAAAATCTGCTTTTATGTCCCATCATCCTTTTTAACAGAAAGGAGAAGATTCACTTAAAATGGCCGGCCTTACATGCATAGTGGGCAGGGCAGGGCAGGGGAGGGGAGAGGGGGAGGGGGGTTTAGATGTAAGAGGATAGTTGGAAGCAGGAGACTGAAGAGGTAAGTTAATAAAGAAATTCAGCACCACAGGGACCAATGGTCTCCCATCAGCACAGCTTAAACTAACAGCCTCCGAATGCACAGACTTCATTTTTTTTCCATATCAGCGCAGGTGCTTTGTGTATCAGAAAGACCAAGGGAAAGAGTTCAGGTGTTTGGCATTACAGGGCTTCAAAAAAAAAAAGTCTCTATCAACAATTTCATTATTTATTAAGAAAATGACTATTGATGTAGACACCTGAGTCACTTTGAGGCAAAACGAGTTCCTGGTCTCCGTGGACTAAGAGCTATTGACTGAAGTGTGTGCAACAGAGGATGATATTTTTCTTATGGGTTTGCTTAGTGTTAATGGTGTTTGCAGAGCTTTAGGCCTTCAAAAACACTTGGGATTTTGGTTTATTGAGGTGCTGTGTTAAATCAATACAGTTCCTTAAATAAAGACAATGGAGTTTGTGTATTTGTAAATCTACACAAGTTAGACAGGTTGCACAGGTTATTTTTTCACTTCGAGCAAAAGTACTAAAAATATAAAATGATATTACAACTCTTGGAGTGGGTAGATTCAACCAGCTTTTTATTAGCATAGAGCATGAAATGTACTTAGGCTTGATTTTGGCGGACGAGATCTGCTGCGCTGCTGCGCAAAAACATAATATTCCGCTTAGTCAAGATAACAACAAAGAAAAGCTGCTGCAGAATAATGTACCCACAGTAGCAGATCTCTTCAGGTGGCGCTGGGGAGGAGGTGGGATTATTGGAGTTCTCATATTGTGCAGCATACTGCTGGCGACTATAATACAGTATAAATAAAGCCACTAGATGAGGAAGTACCTCTGATTGGTTGGCATAGAACTAAAAGAACCAGTCAGAGATTAAATGCCCACAGAAGTGCTTTGAAACGCGCCGCATTATTAAATGTGTTGACATAATTTCCCCTGAAATGGCTCCAGCTGTTAGCAGCTCCTCCCCTTTTTTGAAACAACCAATAGCGTTTCGTTATACAGTTTGACTAGAGTGCAAGAGCGGACCTTTCTGTTTGGTAAAGCCAGTTTAATCTAACTGTTTATCATCATAATCTCCTCCATATCGCTTTGAAATGCAGCATTCTGTGCAGAATTAAAATGGGTCGATATGTTTGTTGTCTGCGCTGAGCCGACTCGCGCATTTGATCCGCGCTGCGCTCTCGTGTCTGTAGTCTAAATTTAGACCAGAGACATTGGTGTGTGTGCGCTGCTGCGGTGTGTGAAACTAGCGTGAAAACAGACTTCATTCCCCTCAAATTAAAGCATATTTACACTGAATCGTTTCCTATCACATATATAGTGTGCTATGTGCCTAACACCATGTAAAAGTGAATGTGTGTTAACAACTGACCGATTTCAGCCGCCGCTTCAGCAACGTAGGGGGCGGGCTTTAGATTCTAGACAGCATTTTGATTGAACAGAAGATTTGACGTGAAAGTGAAGTCTGCGATGATGTCACCAAAATCTGAGATTCGTTTTAGTGGAAGTGAGAGACTGTAAATTTTGAATGCTTATATCTCCTAAATGCAAATTTTGTCATAGTTTTGGAACATACCAGCTTATTCATAACTTTAAGGCTAACAGTCATACTAAAAGCTAAAAAACTTCAGTGGGCCTTTAAAGGAGTACTTCAGCGCTGGGAAGATGAATTTGTATTTAAACTGGGTCATTAATGTAGTAGAAATGTGAAATTATTTTTTAATTTAGTGCTTTTTAGACTGAGAAAAGACAGAAAACGTATTTTTGTCTCATGGGGATGAAAGAAAACAATTACCCAGAATGCTTTGCTGCCCTACAAGGCCACTCCCAAAGCCATCGCTGCTAGATTACTGAGTCACTGATCACTTTCCCACCGCTACCACGTTCATTTTCATAAAAATCAGTTCAGTTAGAGAACAGACACTACAATTAAAAAACAGAACGTGACTGTTCAATATGTGATTTATCCGCTGAGGGAGTCTCAGTCTCAGCCCAAAACGCAGCTGGAGTCACATTGACAGTCATGGATGAGCTTGTGACGAGAGCTGAGGTAAACGCTTCCGTGGCATAGATTCACAGCGCATGTTCAGTCTGGCGCGTTTTCAGTTCATGCCTTTGAAAGCTTAACTTTCATAGGAATTAGTTTGAGAAGTTGAAAGACTTACTTTGCTCTGCTGGCCGCACCGTTTAAACATGAATGCCTGAGGCTGCAGCTGCGAGCTGAGTGCTGTGAGTGGGATCTCATATCCCCCACGCGCGACTTGAAAAAATGGGGAAAATGCTCCCTCTGCTGGCTGTAGTCTTTAGCCTCTGGCCAACAATTTCTCCAATGGCGCAAATTGAAGATATTTGCGTCATTGGGGGAATTTTTCCAGAAATAAAATGCATAAATCTCTTGTCTCAGGGGGATATGAGGAGGGGGAGCACAATCTTAAGATTCTTTTAGGATTCAATTCCCACTATTAAGTTGCTTATTAGCATGCATATTACTAGAATATTGTCTGTTTATTAGTACTTATAAAGCACATATCAATGCTTTATTCTGCCTGAACTTATTCTACATCCCTTAATATCCTACCCAGCACCTAAACAATTCATTACTAACTCATGGTTAACTAACCATACACTAACATCAACTCACGACTTGTTAATACATCGTGTCATGACTTTACTTGAGGGGGCACATCATGATTAATTCACTGTTACCTACTTGGCAAATTCAGCTTATTATTTATCATGAACTTACTATTAATTACACATGTAACTAGTATAACTAGTATTCAGCCAGTTAAGAGAACGGAGGTAAAGTGTCGTCTTGGCCTGTGTCTGGGTGGAGAGAGAACTGTACGGATCCCAGCATACGTTCCCTCACTTCCTGACTTTACTGCATGTTTCCTGTTTGGTTATTTTTTGGGGGACTGATTCCTCAGAAACTGTTGAGGAAGACCTTTTTTATGATAAAATATAGCAGATTTAGATGATCAGTGAAAGTAATGAAAAACTAATCATGTGCCTTTCAGTAATATTTATGATGAAGCTTCTGAAAAAAAGTGTTTAAATTATGACAATAATTATTTTGAAAATGTATTTCAAAGTCAAAATATTTCTTATTCCTTTATAGAGAGTCTGTTTGATTTAGTTGTCCCATACTTGTTAATTAATGCATTAATTATCAAACATGTACTTCATGATTAGTTCATATCTTAACTAATCATAAGTTCATGTTGAATTAACTATTAATTCCTGTATTATTACATGATTATCCATGTCCTGTTATTGTAAAGTGTTACCAAAAATCTTATTGACACTTTATCAGCTACATAGCTACTGTAGGTAAAGCAACTTTTAAGATTCTAGATTTATTGCTGATTTGATACAACCAAACGTTTTGGAGAATCATTCTTTCTCTGTTCAATTAGACAGCAACCTTATTGGTTTTAACAAGATGGCTGCTGAATGAACTGATGTGTGTTGAAGGGATTTTGCTGTTACTCACTCTCGGTTAGACTCTCAGCATATGCAATCAAATCTCTACATCTGATCCAGACACCAGCTAACTGGCCGATATTCAACCTTCTTAAATACAGGCAGCACCTGTGCTCCACTCTGGCTTCCATCCCTGCTTGGATCAAGTTCAAATCCACTGTCTTATTGGCACACAAGACAGTAAACAGGCAATCACCATTTCACATAATGATTAAAATCATCCCCTTTGGCCAAATATGTTTATGCCATACACTCTCCAATCTATGCCTATGGATACTGCATTTCATAATGCCTATGGACTCTGCGCAGTAAAAAGTCACGCCTGAAAAATCCTCCCTCACATAGGGTGGATTGAGATGTGAGGGAGGATGTTTCAGCCGGGACTTTATACTGCGCTGAGTCGAAGTACTCTCAGAAGTGCTATTCCGCCATACATTATAGTTCTCCTTTTTAATCCACTTAGAAAAGCACCATGTTTTATTTTGTATCAGCATATTTGCAGTGTTGGGGAAGCTACTCTGAAACTGTAGCTTTACAATCTACAAGCTACTTGTAAGTTAAAGTAGTTGAGTTACATTCAAGTTACCATTTTGAAAAAGTAGTTAGCTACACTACAAGTTACGATCAAAAAGTAGCTAGCTACATTGAAACTACTTTTTTTTTTTTTTTTTTTTTTTTTTTAATGACAAATAGCTTTGAATAATTAATGAATAATGTTATACTATTTGGGGTTTCAAGCAATATAATGCAATGCAATTGATTTAAAAGAGTATAGTGTGAATTGAGGATGATTGGGACACTTTTTCCCCAGCCATTTCAAAGGCAAAAACTTCCAGAATCATTTGAATAATTGATACAATAAACACAATAATCTAATATAGCTTATATCTCAAACTGAAGTGCAACGTGGCTAAAAATTTAACATCAGTGCAAGAATAAAATCTATGCAACTTAAATTAAATATTCAGGATTCAGGATTAGGTTTACCACCATCAAACAAACCAAATGTGGGATGATACTAAGTTTGTGTGGGACAATGTGAGAAATGTTGCCAACACTAAAACATAACCTGAAACAGTTATATAATGTCTAAGTTAATAAAAACATTTGTATTCTGCCTTTCAGCTGATAAAAAATTCAACATCACTGAGCCCAAAGGCAGTGGGCAAATATTTTTGATGAGTTCTGACCAAGTCCAACTAAAACCCAACAAAATAAATAATGAACAAATAAAATACAAATCAACATGAAATTAGTTAATTGACAGTTTTATATATACATTTATATCAACAATATAACCAATTTACCGAATTATCCAGTAGTAGTTTCTAAACAGATGCATTTATTAATATGATAACTAAAAACTAACAGACTGATGGAAATGTGGGACATTTTCTCAATATGCGACGTGCGGGACAAGGGGTGAAAATGCTGTAGCCTACGGTACATGCAAACATTTACATTTACATTTAATCATTTAGCAGACGCTTTTATCCAAAGCGACTTACAAAAAAGGAAAAAAGGGGAGAGCAGTAGAAGCAACAAAACAAACAAGGCCAACAACCTGTAAGAGCTGTAAGAAGTCTCAATTAATTTGCACAGTACACAAGTTTCTTTTTTATTTATTTTTTTTTATTTTTTATAGCCATCTACAATAGCCACCTACAACAAAAACTCACATACGAAAAATACAGAACACTGGATTTTGATAGCCATGATAACAACCCATTAGGACTAAGGCTGTTGCCCCAGCTGTTGTCGTTAATGCAGATTCAGTGGCCCAATAGGTTGGTTTTTTATGGCATTCTAGCTAAACGCGCAGCAATAGCCATCTACAACAAAAACTCACGTACGCAAAATACAGTACACCGGATTATGATAACTATTTAACACACCCGCCTGAAGGCACAAATCCGGATGAGAGACGTAGATATGATCCAGGAGTGTGCGCTTTTGGTCGTTGCTGTGGTGATCAGTAAGTGCTATTCTGTATTGGTCAAGTGCAATTGGAAAAGATGTGTCTTAAGATGTTTTTTAAAAATGGCTACAGACACGGCAGCACGAATTGAGATCGGCAGGTCATTCCACCAGGTGGGAACGGTCCAGGAAAATGTCCGTGAGAGCGATTTCATCCCTCTTTGGGATGGAACCACGAGGCGCCGGTCGCTCGCAGAACGCAAGCTTCTGGAGGGTGTGTAAGTCTGAACAAGTGAGTTTAGGTATATTGGTGCAGAGCCAGTGGTATAGAGCGTGATTTACGAGTGCTAGTAGTAATAGTTGAGATTTGAAAGCACATGGTGAATACAGATAAGAGAAAAGGCTGGATAGGAATTAGAAAAGAACCGAACATAAATAATGAAAAGGAAGATGATACTCAAGTGCCTTGCCGGGGTCCTTGCACGGGAGGAGTTGCACATGGAAGAGTTGAAGTCTTTACACTCGTCGGTCTTCACACAAGGAGGGCTTCACTTTGCCGCTTCCACTACCGCGGACTATCACGCTATTTATACTCACCTTAGTATCGTTATTGAAAGCAGTTTGGAACGCCCCGAAAAAACGCTCACTCAACGTGGCAATGACCAAACAAATGTTAACTCCCACACACACCGCAAGAATACACCAAAACTAATAATACACACCACTGCACTACACACTTATCCAACAAAAAATGAACAAACAATCAAATGAGGAAAGTTACAAATACTTACAGAGTAGTTGTCTATCAGTCAATCAATGCTTCACCTCTAGCCTCTAGCAAAGCGGGACAGGTGGTCACTCTAGTAAGGATTAGTCTAAAATGCAGGTTAAACTCACAGCAAATGCATTGATGGAGCACATCATTATGAACAGAACCGCTGTGAGTATCATGAGTATCGCGAACGGTGCAGGCGCTTTGCTTGCCTATTTATTTTAATTTCGAATGGTTTAGTTTAAAAGGGGACATTTCAAGCTTTATATAGCCTACACATGATATATCTCATGTCTATGAGGCAAGTAGCCTGCTGAGTTTTGGTTTATTTACAATGTTGTTTTACCGCTGACGCTGAGCAGCACATGAATGAAGCGCATCTGCATAGGATTATTGAGTGTCTGTCACACCGCTCATCTCCGCTCCTTACAGGCTCGTTTTTGTCGGTCGTCAGATTCAGAACCCAAAAACGGAATGTAGCTTTTGGTCACGCTACTCCGCTACTTGCTTGTATAATGTAGTTAGCTACTGGAAAAGCTACATTGTTTTAAAAGTAACTGAGCTACTAACTGACAAGCTACTGAAAAATGTAGTTAAGCTAGTAGCGTCGCTACTTGTCGCTCGCTACTGCCCAACACTGCATATTTGATCGTTCAACTATTCGTGTAACTGTATTTAAATAGGGGAAACGTGGAAGTTTATGGTCGCTTCTAACTTGATCTCTGTTTGGTACCATAGTGAATGAACTGGGCTTAGTGGGCTAAGCTAAATGCTATCAGATCTTCACCGCGCGTCAGAGAGATTAAGTGCATGCACTGAAGTATCCCTTTAACCACAAGAAATACATTGCATGTTTTGTTTTTGTTTTTTGTAAAATGCTACAGGAAAAACATTTTTTTATACACGCTCCCTTTAAACTTTTCATCCTAACACACACACATTTGCAAACATCCCCATGGAGAACCACACTCTCATTAACATATACAAATACAAGATAAGTGCAGACACAATTCTGAGCTTTACACATAACTAAATTGTATGTAATTGTAGAAAGAATTTACTTTGTTGGATTCACAATTCCAATCATTATATCATAAAGCATGAAAATCTGGTCACATTGTGCAGATGAACAGATTAAGTGGCAGTTCACATGAATCACTATTGATGGAGATAACAGCATCTTCTCCATATGGATTAACCACTTAAAACGGCTGACACAGAGCAGAACTTCACAAGTTTAGCCGGCTCGTTCCCAACCTAGCAATTTGCAAACCATGCATAATTTATGTACATGTCCAAGGATACTTGAAATGAAAGCAACATTTGTATGTTTTTACTTTTTGCATTTATAACCAGATGCATTACATGCTACAGTCTTTCAACATTTTTTTTTTTTTAGTAAAATTTAAACCAGACCAAAACAACAGCCAATCTTGAGAATGTTGACATTTTGGTGTTATCATTTGCACTTACAACAATATCTGGATGATCTACACACATAAATTCACTTTATATGCAATATCACACACGCAAGACTGCTGCTGTTATTCTGAACATCTCAGGGCAATTCAGCCGTATAGGCACTATGCCACAGGCCGAGTGCCGCAAGTCATTTCATACATGGTTTAATAAACAAAAAATACTGTTTATTTACTTACATTTTAGACACAGTGCCTCAGGTTATTCTGTCTATTTTTGCTCCGTCAATGAAATATAATCCAAACTAATTAAAAACATAATTAACTGCTGTGCATTGCAGAGAAACACATAGTAACAGTGTTTCATCCCTGAATTCATCCATTTTGTTTCAGTAAATGATTCAATGACTCACTTATTTAAAAAAAAAAAAAAAAAACGAATTTGTTGCAACTGTGAGATTTGAGGGTGCATCAGACACAAATTAATCTTCCAGATGATTCGTTCAAACATAATTCCACAAAAAAACAACTCAACACTCTAGACCCTCAAAAATTTATCCCAGGGAAAGACCAGGCGCCAGTCAGTAAGCATCAGGATGACAGAAACCCAACTCTGACAACCCTTTGGCAACTCTGAACAACATCAAAGATGAATTATCAGAATAAGAACATGGATGCATCATGCCTTGTTACCACTGTGCAGGCTGGTGGTGGTGGTGTAATGGTGTGGGGGATGTTTTCTTGGCACACTTTAGGCCCCATAGTGCCAACTGGGCATCGTTCACATGCCACGGCCTACCTGAGCATTGTTTCTGACAATGTCCATCCCTTTATGACCACCATGTATATAGCTAGAACCCATCCAGGAGGATAGGCAAATATTTGAGTATTAATCTAAGAACACGAACATGTGAGTGCAAGTTAAGACAAGAGTCCAAAAAGAGACATAAGATGACAAGATAGATGATCAGACGAACGTGACAGACCAAGATCAGAGAAAATTGGTTAACGATTTCATTCAGGCCATCTAAATGCTCTTGTCTCAGTTTTCCTTTCTTTCACCTAGTTTATTTTCTTTCCGCTGAGCCTCGTTAGTTAAGTTTCGCCGCAATGTTTTAGTCAACGATTCTACAGCCACGCGCGCTTCAACTTCAAACAGCATCCACAAGACTTTCCAGCCATCCACCAACACGCCGTGTGATTGGCTTTCCAAGATCTCGATCAAAGACAGGCAAGATTGTCCCGAAAAGGGAATTCCCATTGAAAGACAACACACGATACAAACGCATTATATAATAAGGTTTTATTTGCATTTAAAAACAAGTGTACTTGTGTTATACGCTTACAAATGTAATGTTTTAAACTGCTGAACAATGTTACCTGACTATTAAATAGTGGTTCACTATTGTCTGGATAATAACATGCAGAGTTGCAGAGTTAATAGTTATGGCCCGTTCAAGACCTGTTTCCCCGATACAGAGCCCCCTACATAATATCCTTACACCAACTGGTGTAACTGTGGTAACCTGCAGTGATACAAACTGAGAAATGTCCCAGTGCTGTTGCACTCCACTTGGAAAGCTGTTCAGCCAATCAAATTAGAAGACCGGAACAAACTGTTATATTGTAAAGGTCAGTCCTACACACACACATAGTGTGATGATGATAATGTCCTGCTATGTGACTCTAACTTTGTTGCAAAGTTTATTTGGTTGTCCATAACCTCATTTTGCCTCTGGTAAGTCTGCTATTTATTCTCTCCCTCCCTCTCGTCCTCTTATGGTGTTTTGGCAGAAAGCTTTCTCTTAGATATTCAAATGAAAATTCACTTATCCCATGGCATTATGCATTTCTTCACAACTTGTACTATGCTCATTTTCATATTTCTCACAATAATGTACGCTTGTCTTCACCAGAGCCTAAAGGAGACATATAACCCAAATGTGATTGTACGTGTTAGTGTCATTCACTGAAAACAGAAGAGAGAATGAGTGACACCAAACCAAACTGTTAAGTCTCACACTGTCTTCGACTCTCTCACACTGTGAAATTACACACCGAGTTGCAAAATACTGAGATGAAGATCACCCTGGAACTCATAATCTGAACTAAAAACAAATTATGATCTCAAATTATGATGGAGAACATGATCCTCAGGTTTTGCCACAAATTTGTGAAGTTAATGAAGCTTGTGTGCTGCTGTATAAAGCTGAATAACAACCAAATACATTCTACAACTCGTGAAAAAAATAAAAACTACTTTTAATTAAATTGTTATGCTGATAATATAATGTGTTAGACGAATAAAATGTATTGCATTAAAAATCTGCAATACATTTGTATTAGTGGTCTCAAACTTTTGGCCCCAACTACTATATGCTTTTTTTATTTACATGGAAATAAAACCTTTTCTACACTACAGCAAAAAAAAAAAAAATCGGGGGAAAAAAGAAGAAAAAACCCCCCACAAAAAAACAGAGAGGGACACCTGAAGTGAAACAGTGTAATTATGGACACATTGTCATGAAGCTCTTTACTCATGCTGAGTCAGTCAGTGCTGGAAATCATGACTATTGTTACACATGCAGCTCTATTTACTGCCAGCAAAACACACTGGTCTTTGATTCAAAAGAAAAGCAAAATAAGCTTAGCCCTTTAGCCTTGTAAAATATATGTATGAGAGAGAGAGAGAGAGAGAGAGAGAGAGAGAGAGAGAGAGAGAGAGAGAGAGAGAGAGAGAGAGAGAGAGAGAGAGTGTGTGTGTGTGTGTGTGTGTGTGTGTGTGTGTGTGTGTGTGTGTGTGTGTGTGTGTGTGTGTGTGTGTGTGTGTGTGTGTGTGTGTGTGTGTGTGTGTGTGTGAGTGCGTGCGTGCGTGGGTGCGTGCGTGTGTGTGTGTGTGTGTATGTGTGACCTGGTAATCCCTACGTTATGGGGACAAAATGTCCCCACAAAGATGGCAATATCCGAAATCCTTGTCCTTGTGGGGACATTTTTAGGTCCCCATGAGGAAAAAATCTTATAAATCACACAGAAGGAGTTTTTTTGAGAAAGTAAAAATGCAGAATGTTTCCCGTGATGGGTAGGTTTAGGGGCAGGGGCAGTGTAAGGGGGATAGGATGTACAGTTTGTCCAGTATGAAATCCATTACACCTATGGAAAGTCCCCATAAAACATGGAAACACGACATTTACGTGTGTGTGTGTGTGTGTGTGTGTGTGTGTGTGTGTGTGTGTGTGTGAGCCTGTTTATGTGGTTTATGAGGACACAAATTTGTATAACTACATGGGTATTACACTGGTATTACTCTATAAATGTGGTTTATGAGGACATATCAAATGTCCTCATAATTCAAATGGCCTTAAAAACATACTAAATGATGTTTTTTTGAGAAAGTAAAAATGCAGAATGTTTCCTGTGATGGGTAGGTTTAGGGGCAGGGGCAGTGTAAGGGGATAGAAAATACGGTTTATACAGTATAAAATCCATTACGCCTATGGAGAGTCCCTGTAAACCACATAGACCAACATGTGTGTGTGTGTGTGTGTGTGTGTGTGTGTGTGTGTGTGTGTGTGTGTGTGTGTGTGTGTGTGTGTGTGTGTGTGTGTGGCTCACTATGGCTCCAAAATACTGTACAATCTGTAATATTGTGAAATATTGTTACAATAAAATTTGGCTTACTATTGGATTACTTTTTAAAATGTAATTTATCTCTGTAATGGAAAGCTAAATTTGAAATGATCCTTCAGAAAGCATTCTAATATGCTCATTTTCTGCTCATAATGCATTGCTTATTATTATCAATGTTCTGCATCATAATATTTTTGAGGTTACCATGATACTTTTCTTCAGGACTCTTTAATGAATATAAAGTTCAAAAGAACAATGGTCAATTGAATGTGTCCTTTGTGTAAACGTGGCAGAAAATAACAGAAATGATTTGTGATTATAGCAGATATTCTTGTGAATCTAGGAATAGAGGGACTCTGGCAAATGATTCTGCAGTTGCTGTTTGTTTTGTACACACTATTGGAAAGGCTTCGGCTATCAAAGTGAAAGTGTTGAAGATTGTTATTTTATTTTTACTTTTTTATTTTATCTTTATTTTATTTTTTGCGTGGTTCCTGCAGATCCGACAGGGGGAAAAAATACTGGCAATAGACAGTTCTTCACACACAAAAGCATTTCATCAACACGATTCTTCCTTCAAGATATTAACCAACACCCAATTCTCCCTTGTAGCAAATATGTGACAAAAATACAGAAGCGAGCATGCCTGCCTGCACGCATCCTTCATAAATGTGCCTTGTGCACCGTGTTTTGCTTTTCTTTTTGCATTACCCTTTTACCCAGTGTCAACTTTGCAGAAGGTTAAATAGCATCACAATTGAAGTGTATGCAAACCGATTGGGTTTGAAATAACCAGGCACAACAAACAGGGTTAGAGAGAAAGAAAAAATAAATATTTTAAAAAGATGGGGTTACAGGTGAGTTAATAAACTGGAGCCGAGTATGAGGGAATTTCATCCAAAGCATTTCAGCTCAATTCAGAAGCGCACAAGCTTTGAAAGACTAACACATTTTGTGCTACGATTACAAAGTGATTGATTGTTTTGGTTGTGTCTGTGTGTGATCATCTGTTGTATTCATGCTGTATTTCTGCTTAAGTTTCTTTAATTGCATTCATTCAGTTCCATTACCATAGCGTTGAAAGCTGCACAAAATCATGTGTTATTTTATTAGTAAGTCATTTGTCTTCATTAATCAAAGTAAATTGAGTTTTAACACTTCTTTTTTTTATGTCAATCAATTCTACAGAGCTTATTCTTGTTCTTTGCTAATTACCTTTGTGTGTATACGATAGTATATTATTTATTTACTAAATATGTATCCCTGAGAACAGCTGATGTTTATAAATCACATTAGGTTAGCATAAATGCTTTTACTAAAGTATAACCAGAAAATCCTTCTTCTTGATGTTAAATACCAAGCTAATGTGATTATGCGGCACCTTCAATAATATTGTGACCAAAAATGGACTATTATAATCAAATGGAAAGCTAGAGGACCACATCTGAGACTGGATTTAATGCTGTCGCATTCAGATTTTATGTAGCGCTGCTAATCATGTTTAACAACCAGCCAGTCCTAACCGGAATCAGACCACATAAAAGTATCAAAGAGGACATGATATAAGGGCTTTTATATAGGGTTGATATTATACAAATATCCATTATTATGATATTAGTAGTTACACCAAGTAAAGTGTGTCTGTGAATGCTGTCATTGAATTGTCCATTGCTTTTTAGAAGGTGACTGGTCTTCTGTGACGTTAGGCTTTTCACAATTGATAGTCGAGTCACAGCACACACATTATATTCTCCAAATAGACCGTTCTGAATGTTTTTTTTTTACATGTGGATTATTTTAGCCTTCTCGCAGACCTACTTTCAATCTTTAACTGAAAATATATTATAATGATTTGCATTTTTGCCAGTTTAAAACCATAGTTTTAGATATTGTGGAAGTGACACTGGTGGTATTGACTTTCAGAAAATGTGTGTGTACCCATTGTTATAGGACAATTTGAATCTACTAGTGAGTTGAGAGAGTTTATTTTCTAATCCATATAGGGCAAAATCCAAACAGTTAATTGTTTGAGACACTGCAGAGATGTCATTTTTGGCTCAGTTGTAGTCATTCGAAGCTTGTTTTCCTGGAATATTTTGGAAGGAGTTCTGCTTTCCTGACTCACCAGTACATTTTAAGGTATATTTTGGGCTTATTACAGTTTTATTTTGGATAGTATGATACATACAGGAAGCAGGGAACAGGATCATAAAAGGACATCGAGCCATGACTCAAGCACACCATACTTTATGTCAGAGGACTGCCCACAAGGCTATGGCTCTGATGGGTTTTTTTTAACAGGGAAACTTTGATAACAATGATTAAAATATATATATATAATATATATATATATATATATAATATTAAATGTGTCAGAAATTAGTCATCAATCCACTATAATGAAGCTGCAAAAAACAAATGCAATATATAAGAAACGAGCGAGCTCATAAGCAGATGCATATGAAAAATAATGCGATCATCAACAATAAACGGCATCCAATTTGCC
Source organism: Pseudorasbora parva (assembly GCF_024679245.1). NCBI lineage: Eukaryota > Metazoa > Chordata > Actinopteri > Cypriniformes > Gobionidae > Pseudorasbora > Pseudorasbora parva. The sequence continues at coordinate 36,035,825 of NC_090174.1, forward strand.
TAATGTGGCTGAATGAAATGTCGGCCCAGGACAAGCTATAGGACTGTGAAGCTTTGGTGGTGTTGATGGACTCAATCTACTCCATCTGTGTTTTGAACATTGTTCTGAATCCAATCTGAATGCAAGTTAGTCTTTGACAAAAAAAAACATGTTCTCCGCTTTTTGCTAAAAATGAGACGCGTGGTAGGATGTGTGTTGCTGCGTCGCACGAGTAGCAAACTAACATACACTTTCTCGTCTGTGCGCTTGAAATTTTTATATTGGCATGGCTTACAAATGCACATATTATTAACTTATGTCAAGATGCAGCATTGGTCCCACTGGTTTCCGTCAACTGGTAAGGCGAGTGTCATGCCTTATTGTCAAGCCCTGTGCTCTATTTGGTATTGAGTTTAAGGCGGTTAGTGATTGGGATTTTGATTTGAGTGAAAGCTATTTATAGAGTGAATGACCCACTTTATATTAGGTGGCCTTAACTGTGTACTACTTACACCTAACCCTACCCTTAAAGGGGTGGTTACATGTGATTTCACTTTTTTAACTTTAGTTAGTGTGTAATGTTGCTGCTTGAGCATAAACAGTATCTGCAAAGTTGCAGTGCTGAAAGTTCAATGCAAACTGAGATATTGTCTTTTAAAGTTATGGCAGTTTATTGCCTACAAAAACAGCCGGTTTGGACTACAAGTTCTACAACAAGCTTCTTCCCAGGTTGGTGACATCATAAACCCTTGCTAGTCACCGCAGGTGAGACTTCTGCCGGTAATGGTAAGGGGCGTGGCGTTTCCAGACAACCTGTGCTTGGCACTTCAGCCAATAAAAATACATGAAACTACATTTGGCCATCTAATCATTCTAAGACCATTGCGTTTTTCGGAGGGATGGCCTTCATAGAAGCAGGAAGCAAATGAGCCGTTCAAAGGACAGTGGAGACAGCGGTGTGGAATAAAGGTAAAATATAAGATAAATACGGCATTAAAAAAACTTTACTCATATCCACCTCAATATCAGCAAATACAACATGAACAGAAGAAGTACATTGCGTTAATTTTTCTGATGCAAACACAGTTAGTTAAGACCTCCTAATATAAAGTGGGACCAGTGAGTCAGTAGCAGACTTTTATATTGAAAGGGACTGAAACAAGGTTGTAAACAAGGTTTATTTTTTACATTTAAACATACCGTATGTGTGTTGGTAGATAGCTGTCCACCTATGCTAAGAACTACATAAAATTACAGAAATCATATTTTGAAAGAATGATTTTTTGTTTTGTTTTGTTTGGCTCGCATCCCATTTGATTTCATGGAGATGATAGGGTTTTAGAGTCTATACTGCATCCATCCACAAGGTGAGCGATCAAAATGCTTTGGCTTCACTTTTCACGACTTGTGCGGCACACTTGGTACACACATTATTAAATGCAAAAGCAATACCATTTCAAGGACTCGTCCTTCATGTGAGCCATGTGAGTGGGCTCACATGGCTATGTGAGTGGGCTGTAATGAAATTGCACAAATCAAACAAGCATTTTTGAATAATTTCTCTGAACACGAAAGTCACCATATAGGCATATATAGGGCAATGGTCAGTGAAGTCCTGCATCTGTCTGGCCCATGTGAGTGGAGCTAAGAGGACACACCAGCCCTCACCTTGATTTCAATGCTGCACTGGTTGCTAATTGATTCTCCCTACAATGTGTTTGTGCTCTAGTTAAAGATGCTGCTCACACTAACACATATTCACAACCACGTACATATTGTTTATCTTGATCATCATTTGCATCATCTACCCTTTTTCATTATTTGACCCCTGCAGTGACCAACAAAACAAAGCAAACACACCACACGCTGCTAAGAAATGAAAGCATTACACCTTTTCCACATGCAAACACACGCACACAGTGTTCTTGTGTATAACAGAAGGTTCACTTTGGTTCGAGAGAAGAATGTGTGGCGATCATGTGACTTAGCCAAGGGTTTTTAATAAAGCTTGTCAGCCCGCAATACGCCACTGGAATTAAGAAAATGGGATTTTGGATATTCGGCTGTCTGATGCACCCTCGCGCACACACACTTCTCTTCACTAAGAGTGGAAAGCATTTTCTGTTTCCGTTGTTTGTAGTCCCCAAGCAGCCTTTCAGATGATAAAACTCACATCCAATGAGATTATGTAAACACAGATATATACATGTTTCATTTTTATTTACACACAAAACATAGGAAATGAAATGTTGCACTGAGCTGTACAGAGAAAGAATAAAAACAACCGTTAAAAGACAGCAAAAATTAAATATGCAAAAAATAAAAGGGGAGGGAGATAAGAGGACAAAAGTGTGTGTTTGGTGCGCCTGAACACTGCTTTAAACCTCCCACGTCTTTCAATGAATCCATCAGCAAAGTCATTAACAATCATTACCACAGTAATTAAATATACCAGTCGGAGATTTGATTGAGTCCCACATCTCATAATTACTTTTCAGCTTCAGAACTGTATTCGAGCAGGAGCAGCTGAGATGTATGGAGACACAGCTAATTGAACTAATTATGCAATTATGTAAGGAGACTGAACTTCCACTGGAACCGGACTGGAGGATTCAGAGGGGGAGAAGATGAAGAGAGGACACTGAGACAGTGGACAGAGATTGACATGAGCAAGAGTGGGTGAAGCATGTTGATCATTTTAAAGTCTCCTTTACAAGTTTATTCAAGTGTGATATTAGTATGCTTATTTAAAAAAAAAAAAAAAAAAAAAAAAGAACATATAGGCTACTTGTTTTGTAGCCTATTTTTAATATATTTAAAATGACTCTTAAGTATGCTTGACTTACCTGTACTAAATCTTTTGATCGAGATATAGGCCTACTTAAAAGTATAATTAATTATTCTAAGTATACTTGGCTTATAGTGTGTTTAATCTTTTGATTGATTATATTATTTATTTTTTCACAGTTTTGCATACTGTCTCATAAAAACATACATTGTTTGAAAACATTTATTTATAAAGAAAATAGATGTGTTTCTAATTCTTAATATCTGAATTTGTTTGGCTTAATCCACTGGTAGTGTGAATGGGCATTTACTGTAAATCTACTTTCTCCCGCCATTGGTGGAATGTTTCTGCCATTTGTGACAACACAACACGGGGCGGCAGTGGCTCAGTGGTTCATGTAGGTTGTCTACAAACCGATAGGTTGAACCGGGGTGGTTCAATCCCCGGTTCCAATTGACCAATTGTTGAAGTGTCCATGAGTGTCCATCCGACGAGCTGGATGGTGCCTTACATGGCTGACATCGCCGTCGGTGTATGAATGGGTGAATGTGAGGCAAAATGTAAAGCGCTTTGGATGGCCATAGGGCCTGTTAAAAAGAGCTATATAAATGCAGTCCATTTCCCCGCCACTGATGGATTTTCAATTTTCAAGTTATCCATGTTTTCCCTATTACACGGTAAGGGGGTGCTATTACACATCTTCTGTAAGAGTAGTGAATTTCTGGTTCAAAACACAGGTGAAGAAATAACTGACAGAAGATTGTAAATGCAAATGTAAAAAAAAACACAATCATTAAACAGACATTAAACAACATATAATTCAAAACTGCCTAAGGTTACTGAATGAAATATTGAACCCATGAAATGACTGTAACTTTGTGGGTGTTGATGGATTTGATCTACTCCATCTGTGTTTTGATCATTGTTCTGAATCCCATTTAGACGTAATATATTTACAATTTTGCTTTTATTATGAAACTTACCCAAATTCATTGATAAAAAAGGATGCATCAGGCATATTTCAAGAATTAAAAAATAAACAAAAAGGAACCTAGTAGTATACTTAAAGAGCAAAAAATAATGTATACTGTAATTAAACTAAGTATGCGGTTATGTTCACTTAAAGGGCACCTATTATGCCCCTTTTTGCAAGATGTAATACAAGTCTCAGGTGTCCCCAGAGTGCGCCTGTGAAGTGTCAGATCAAAATTCCTATCATATAATATACCATTTTGAAAATGCACATTTTTGGGGTAAGAAAAATTAGCAAAAACAAACACTGCAAATGAGTTGCTGCTCCCCACCTCAGAAGGTGAATCCTTCCCAGCTCATGAATGAATAAAACTGAAACATCAGTGTGTTTTGATGATCATCTCTACTGCAGACACACTCATGTGACATTGCAGTTCTTTATCATTATAAAATATTCTCATCTACATGCATTTTAAACCCTTATCATTCTCAACTTGAGCACACACACCCGACGCATGCACACAGAAAGCTGGATCTCAGTGTGTCCGTGAGTAGGCTATTACAATTAACTAGTTCTCTTTCATTTGTTATTGCAATTAAACTGTCAAATGCACATAATGTTATGTCAGAAATATAAAGTTCATATGAAAACGTTGGTTATATCTGTGCACGTATGCAGTAAGTAAGTTGTAAGTAAGTAAATGAAAGCAGTGTGATATTATTCTTCGGATGAGATGTTAAACCGAGGTCCTGACTCTCTGTGGTCATTAAAAATCCCAGGATGTTTTTCGGAAAAAGAGTAGGGGTGTAACCCCGGCATCCTGTCCAAATGTACCCATTGGCCTCTGTCCATAATGGCCTCCTAATCATCCCCATATACTGATTGGCTTTATCACTCTGTCTCCTCTCAATCAGCTGGTGTGTGATGATTATGCTGGCAAAGCGTCGGCTAGCGTCGCAACATAATTGGTTATTTGTATCACTTTTAACACAACTAGCACATTACATTTAAAAGAAACATTTCATGAAAGTGCTGAATAAAGATTCAGGAATGCTAATAAAGGAATACAATCTATGGCCAGCAGCTAAAAGAAAATGAATGACGGAAATAAAAGCACTAAAACATAATTAAACTAAAAATAAAGAAGCAGAAAATGGGGAAGAGAAAATCAATATGACCCTTCTTTGCCAGAAACGGTTGTGGTCATGATCCAATTTGTCCAGCGCTGAGCTTTACCAGCTGATGTGTGTTTGCTTTCGACCCTTTTCACAAACAAACAGCTGTTTTAGCTCTGTGTCTGCTATTGATCAGTTTGCTTTTGATGAACAGTCTTGGTGAAAGAAGCTCCTTGACTTACAGAGATTGTTTTGGACATGTGACCTCATGCTTGTTGTTTTTTTACATTTTTTATATTGGTATACGGTTGTGTTTGTACGTGACAGCATATATAAAATAATTCGAATTAACATGCATTTGGATTAGAACTATTTTAAATATTTCGATTTGTGAGTATGTTTAAATGCATATATTTTTATTGGCTCTCCATTCAGTTCCAGAATATGATTATATTGTGACATTCCTACACTGACTCGATAACGATAGAGAATGTCACACCAGCTGAAATCTTCCACTCCTCCTTCTGTGGGTCTGTCACACTCTCCGATTAAGCATTGAGGAAGGCTGACAAATTAAACAACTGCCTCTGAAATTTCCCTGTCAAGTATTGCACCACCCGACTTTGGCAGCAAATCAACTTGAAGCTTGCTGAAATAAGAGCAAGAGCACAGTGTAAACAAAAACAGTTGTCAGAGACTGAATTAGGACAGTTTGTGGAGTGCCTTTGCCCTGTGAATGTGTTTGATTTGTCCCTTCAGGGCTTGCCATAGAAAGTACTATGCATGTACTTGTCGGCGAGAAAGATATTTCAGTAAACACATATTGTTAATTTCTTATTTTATTAGCCAATAAGTTTAGGCAAACAATTGGTTTCATAAACACCATGCATCACAATCGGTCTTGCTGCTTTGTTTTCCGCCTTTGAGTTTGCAGAAGAAAATTGGCTTGTCAGTTCTTCAGCCTAAATCAGAGGTGAGAAAGAGCTCACTGGTCACTGCTAAAAGGGTGTTAGAGCACGGACCACCGACTGCCACTAATAAATTCCAGCCAGCTGGATGTTCAAGAGAACCAGTAGGTGACCATTTACAGGTATTGAGTCGCTGCATGCTATTAACATGTATTTACACAGTTAAAGAGTTAGAGAGGAATTCAGTTCAATTGAGACACTTTTCGCAAATTAAGATGACTGTGGGATTTTTTTTTTCAAAGATCCTGAATGAACCCTAACTTTTATATATAGAGCAATATTTAACCTCTTAAACTCCAGGAACATTTTTGGGGATTTCTGCCTGATTTGGCCTACCCAAATTCAAAAGCTTCCCATACACACATCCAGTCGTTAAAATGTTTGGTGTCATTGTACAGGAAACCCTTTGAAGTTACATACAACACTGATAGAAGCATAAACATGTGAGTATATGTTGTCTTAGCTGTAATTTATTTAAGCGTTTTTTGATTTTTTTGCTTTAATAAATTCATTTTTGAAAGTGTGTAACTCAGGCCCTGTGTGCACTAGGTTCCTGCAGACAGTTTGGGCTGTTTCCACTAAATTCCAGAAAATTGTGGAAAAAATAAGTTTGTATGTCATGTTGTATGCAATATTTACTCAAATGGATCTGAAGGGATCCCATGTGTGTGTGTGTGTGTGTGTGGGGGGGGGGGTTATAACAGCTTAGACAAAGTATACTAACATGTTTGTCACTTTTAGCAGCGTTTTATGTAACATCAAAGGGTTTCCTGTAAAATGACACCAACATTTTGAACCTAGACCACTGTATGTGTGTATGGGATTCAATTTGGGTAGGCCAAATCCAGGCAGAAATGGTACCAGAGTAATTTAGTGTAAATACATTACTTTGTCTAAAACAAATGCCAAAGTGATGAATATCTTTAACAAGTAGAGACTCTAAGCTTTCCAATGCTACCACATATGAGGTCATAACTCTTCCTCGGACATTTAAAATTGAAAGTATATACATGACGATGTCATTCTGGCCCCAGTACAGGATCCGCGGAGTTAAGTAGTTACGTTGTTGAAGTAAAATATCCAAAACCCACTAGGCCAGTGTTATATATTTTGTTCAGTGGAGTACTTAAAATCATCCAAATGTTTCCAACTATTTGTAAATTGTGTGATAATTGATTTTTAACCAAGGAACTGGGATGTGTGAGGGAGTCACCTGTCAATGGCGACATATCCGCATTACCCTCGGTTTCTGCTTTTACTGCTGTAGAAACCATGGCAACAGATGTAGACAACTATGTAAGGTCTAGCGCCCCGCTGTTGTAGTTCCACTCAAACATTATGGTAGCCTAGAAATCTAGACGCACCCTAGCGGCAGCAAATCTAATCTGCCCGCGAGTGTCGTCTAGCAACTCTCAATACCCTTCTGAGCTGTAATCCCCTAACTCTTGCCGGGCCAATCACATTGTGTATAGAGTCGGTGGGCGGGCCATAATGACGACGACCAAGTTGCGTTTGCGTGCTTCTAGTAAACACAGAAAATGGCAAACGGTGGTCTTCCGAATCAGCTTTGACCGCGACTCTGGAAGACTTGGAGTTAAGCTTTCCTCTCAAAAAAGAACAAATAACAGCACTGAAGTCATTCTTAAAAAGGGAAGATGTGTTCAGTTTTGCCGACCGGATATGGCGAATGTTTAATCTATCAACTAGCTCTGTTTCACCTTCGTTGCTCTGGTTGGTTGTAGCTCTATCCCTATCGCGTGCAGAGGGAGTTTGAAAGACAACTGTTTATCCCGCCCCTCGGATTGAGCCCTGTCAATGGTGAGTTTCCAGAACAAACATCTTGATGTGGGTCTGGCTTGTCAGGCTAACATTATGGACCATGGCAAGCAGAATTTGGAACAAAATAAGAAATCAAAAGAGGACTAGTATCGATGTGGCTTTTTCGAGTTGGCGAGAGAAGGAATCAGAAGGAATTACTATCCAAAAACTTTTTACAAAGCTTACAATGACTTGAGTCATTACTAAAGAGTTATCATGCTTTTCACTTTAGAATGCTGATTCAAATAATTAGTAATTTATGCTTTACGTGTAATAGTAAACTTTGAGTACACAACTAGATTACAACTAATTTGTAACTATGGTACAAGTGGACTATTAGGAACACTGATAGTTTAGTAAATATTTGTAGTATTCAATTTATAAAAGCACACTCAATTTATGGAAGTATACTTTCAGTAAACTACTAGTAAAACTACTAGTTCTTTAAGTGAACATACATCATACTTATAGTTTACTATTTATATATTATTTTATACTTATTTGTGGAATACTTGATTCTGATTGGTCAATCGCACATTCCTGTGGTATGTTATTCCCGGATAACAAACAGCTAAAGTGAATAACACACTGCTCATCCAGGTACTACGAGTTATCTTAACCAATACTACTTAAAAGCTTTGTGTCACTCTGGTGTCGTCGACTGTTATTCGCCATCTTGTGACTGAAAAACATTTCACCACCGTGGGTTACAATGGAAGACTTCAAGAAGTTCACCTAAAATGTAAAATTAGCCCATGGTTTACTCACCCTCGAATCATACTAGGTGTATGACATTCAACAATCGGCTAGGTGTACATTATTCCTTACACACAGTTTAAGTATACTGTATTTTTGCATATACTTGAAATATACCTTTAACTGTAAACTTTCAATTTAAAAAATGTTTCTTGTTGTCATGCATCCTTTTTTATCAACCCATGAATGTGGGTAAATTTCATGAAAAACTGATGGAGTAGATCGAGTCCATCAAAACCCCCCAAATGTTCACAGTTGTTAACCCTTCCTGGGTAAACAGTTCATTCTGTAACATTAGGCAGTTTTGATTCATATGCAGTTTCATGACTGATGTAGTGTTGTCAAAATTGTGCAACACTGTGCAACATTGTGCTCACGCTCATCAAATATGTCTGTGAATGGCTACTACGATCAGCGCTTCACAAACATGTTATAAATATACATCACTGATGGTTTTCACAGAGAGCTTACACCGATAGACATGGAGCGTTTGAATGCAGGTGTCTATCAGCCTACCGGACCACCGGTTGACCCCTGCTTGTGCTTTCAAACGCTCCTGCTCCCGCTTTCAAAACATTCAAACACTTTCAAACACTGCCATGTGTTGATCTGTGTAGCCAATCACAGGCATATCCAATGAGTGCCTGAGCACGATGGCCAGTCAGAGGTGTTTACGATTACAGCTCAACAGCGTTCAAAGCTTTACATTTTTAACATTTCAGTGCCAATTACGTATCGCAGTCGGTACTTTTGACAACACTATGATGCGCTATTTTACATGTGTGTAAGCATATTCTATCACTTGTTTCAGTTTAAGTCAAGTATACTTAAATGCAATTTTAAGTATATTTCTGAGAAGCACAGTACATAAAAAGTAGTCTGAAATTATACTTTCTCATTTTTAGTTGAAAAGAAGTAGACATAGTAGGCTACACATGAAAAATCGTATTTATCGTAAGGATATGCAACCAGTTTTGCAGAATAGGGAAGTTTGTTGCACATAACCTGCGTTCATTAACAGTATTTTCGTCCCAGATTGCGGAAACATTTATGATTTTGCCATATGCCCTTACTAGACCGTTCTTATTCTACCATTTAATGCTGAGGAGGAATCTACAAGCCTCAGAAGGGCAGAAGAAAGTCCAACACAAAAACATGGTCTCTGAATTGTGTAGAGGCATTACATTTATTCAAAGTCCATTTCTGTACAATGATATAAGCCTAGTAAATTATTAGATGGTTACAGTCCATCTACAGAGGTGAGCGGGTTGCAGTTATTGTGTGTGAGTAAAATAATGATAGATTAATTACAGCAGTTAATAGAGGCAGTAATTAAGGAAACAGCAGGATGTAGATGTGTGCGAGTTGATTTATGACCTGTGCCTGAGGGGTTGTTCTCCAGTGACTGTGTGTGTGTGTGTGTGTGTGTGTGTGTGTGTGTGTGTGTGTGTGTGTGTGTGTGTGTGTGTGTGTGTGTGTGTGTGTGTGTGTGTGTGTGTGTGTCACTATATCAGGTTTATGACTCATACATCAGATCCTATCCTTCCCTTTGTTGTGTCATAAAACAGCTTATATGGTCACAGTGAAGCTGATCCATAACTCACTGCACCCCCTCTGTGGAGATCTGGGTCTAGAGAGACGAGTGTACACTGTTACTGTTTTTAGTTTGTGTGTGTGTGTGTGTGTGTGTGTGTGTGTGTGTGTGTGTGTGTGTGTGTGTGTGTGTGTGTGTGTGTGTGTGTGTGTGTGTGTGTGTGTGTGTGTGTGAAGCAGAAATAAAGTTGTCTTAGAGAAATCTACATTTATCACTGCGTGGTAAAAATGTTGCTTGCATTGCTTCCACTGAGGATGTGACCTGACAGGTGTGTTTTACTCCAGTTTACAGTAGTTCTACTGTGGCTATACCCTGTGTGCCCACAAAAGAAGACAATAATGGCTATACAAATCATCTGGTCTGAATGTGATGAATATTTTCATCTTTAGGTTGATTTGCTTGTTTTTGTTCCTTCAAAAGCTTCCTTTAGTTCTCAGCGTTTATGTATCATGAATAATGTTTCACTCTTGCTTTCCGCTCCCTCATTAGCTCAGCAACATCTGTGTGTTTTTAGAACACAGAGGATCTCTTGAGAAAAGCTCTGAGGAGGACACACCAGGCTAATCGGCCCACAGATGCCTTCTTATTTCTGTACATTACAAAGACCACAGCAGGGCTCCAGACAACCAAAATATGCAACATAAATATGTGACAAAAAATAACAATGTGCACCAATATATTAAAAAAAGAAAAGCTTTGAGTGTGACAGTATATGCAGTTTTGTCTGATATCTCATTATTTTGCAAACACCCACTAGAGTGGAACAACGAACTCTGGAAAACAAAACAAAAACACTTCTCTTTTATTTGTATCATTAGGTTTATAAAACTCACATGAGTTTACTCACATGAGTGGTTGTTAGGTGCTGTTTTATATTTGAGGACTGTAAGGGCCTCTTTAGCGAGTGATTCTGTAAATTTTTAAAGGGGACATATGCCCCTTTTTACAAGATGTAAAAATACCCCACATACCATGCTTTATAGCCTGATAAAATTGCCACTTTTTGGGGTCAGCAAAAACACTGTTTTGTGTGTATCCCTTTAAATGCAAATGAGCTGCTGCTCCCTGCCTGTTCTTTCAAGAAGAGGGCAGAGCTTCAATAGCTCAGGCAAGAACAACAGAACAGGTCGTTTTTAATCAAGCGATGGGCAAATTAAGCCTCGTGAAGCACTGAAGCACTTGTTTCGAAGCATCAGGAGTGTCGAAAAAACAGTACAATCTTGTGGCAGGTCCAATTTATAGCAGCCATAGACTCGAGTGTGCAGCGCCGTTGTTTTATTTGTAAAGCGCAAAAAGCGTGACAATGCTAAATGTTTTAAATGCTAAATATTAAAGTGGGGCAATAAATAAATGTAACAATTATAATTTGTTTGTTTGATGCACCTAAATGATGCTGTAATTATTTTATGATCATTGAAAATAGGCTATAGGCTTATATAAATGGCCTTGAACTTCCATAACCCTGTATTTTAGTGGTCTGGGTTCAAATGTACCGACAAGCAAAATTAAGCATTCATGTGACTGGAAAAAAAAAGTTTAACTAAAAAGTCACATTGGCAAAAAAGACATCAGCAAACCATTCTTAGAACACATTGTAACGGCTGGACCGATCAAACACACAATCTTCACCGCCACTCACCCAGACAGACTCTGTGATGTCTGGGTGCCCCACTATGAATTATCACCCTTTTGGCCACTCATACACTTCAAAGACACTTGGGCTGATTGTTCTCAAATGAGAGAACAGTACAACCAACAGACATCAATGCTGTATAGAAATGGAATTATATCCACTTATTCATTGACAATATGTTTAATGAATGAACATGCATTTCCCCAGTACATTTTGTATATCATTACTGTTTGTATACTGAATTTTTATATTGTATGTAGAGTTATATGCATGCTTGATGATAGAATTACTAGTTATTGTTAGCCCAACTGGTGTCTCCTATCAAAATATTCCTCATTTAATGACTCACACTTTGGTGGACATCACTTTCTTATAGGATGCAGTGTGTGTTTGTTATATTTATCAGAATATAAATAAACACAACTCACCCCAATCATACAAATGAGTCAGCCTTTATAAACAAAAGAACTCTCCCGTCTGAGAATTGCACATTTCTCATTGACCAAGCCCACAACTCAGGTGTGACTTTTGTGGAACTTAATAGTCAGTGACTTTGTTGTTAGTGCTGGCTGGCATTCCATTCCTGAACACTGTTGACATGAGACCTCAACCGGCCAGCTTCACACACATCAAGCCATGTGGGCTTTCTTCAACCATAACAGTCTCTGCAAGGTTACCGTCACTTCCTCTCTCAACACTGAAGGAAATCGATTGCAACTCCACCACCATCAGACCGAACTTTAAACACTTTCTCCTGCGACTGTACATCCAGACGCTCTTCAACAGTTCAGGAAAATGCAAATAATGTACGATATATAAATTGGTTTAGCTACGGTTCTCCCGGGTGTTAGACTCTCTTTCCATGGCTTAATTTCTCTGTTCTGATCCAGTATTTCAGTCATTTTAATTTTCCATTCCATTATTGTATGTGTGCTTGTGTTTCCGTGTTTTAGATAAACACTTATGGTTCTGGTCTGCTTCAAAATAAATTGTCACTTTAACAAATCGATCACAGCTACAAACTAAGAAATAGTTATTTTACTGTGGCCACACAAAATATCCTGCCTGAAGAGTTGATAGACAATCAGTACTTCTTGTTCTGTGTTCGCTGGACGACATGCACTACTATGTCTTTTTTATAAACGTATACAGCAGCCATATCACTCATAAGACTGGTTTCTCACTGAAGCTCAGCAGGGCTGAGCCTGGTCAGTACCTGGATGGGAGACCAACTGGGAAAACTAGGTTGCTGCTGGTAGAACTGTTAGTGAGGCCACAAGGGGGAGTTCACCCTGTGGTCTTTGTGGGTACTAACACACTATAGTGATGGGGACAGAGATGAACTGTGACTTGGAATCTCATATGGTCCGTTGTTTCCGGAAGACAGAACTGAACACATCATAGATTTCATCATAGACTAACACACACATAGATTTCACAAACTTAATTACTATCGGCCAGCTCACTAAGCACAGCGTTCGTGGCTCGACTTGTCAAGACTGTTTTCCAAGATGATTCCTGTCTGTAAACGCGTAATGTACCGTCTTTATAAAGTATCTTCTTATTAAACTGTTTGTACACTTACAAAGTTCTCAATGCTTCGGTTTGCATGTAGGGACCCTCATCATGCTACCGTGTTAGTGTGAGGCTATTTTGAGCCTTGTTAGTGGTATTAACTAGTGATTTAATTTCACTTGCTCTGTGCTCCATAGACAAGCGTTATGAGCTTAACTGTTTTAGAGATAAAACTCTTTACATTCGAATTTTTATGAAAATGCATCCCAGAGAAGGATCTACTAAGTAACCATGTGTTAATTATCCCAGGTTCATTTTTCACCAGAGTTGTCCTTTAAATTTGTAATAAAAAGTGTTCAATTCTATTCTCTCTCTCATTATTGTAGAGAAGTGAGACAAAGTGACAGTGCATGATTGTGTGTGTATTGCTTTCATTAATGAACACTCACAAAACACTATTGTGTCTAATTGCATTGTCTGACACCTCCATCTTAGCATGTTTTAACAGGTATGCCTAAGTGTTAACCAAACTACAAAAAAAAAAATGTATCAAGTGTATCCTTTGCATCCTCCATTTTCCCACAATCCTTTGCACATTTCAATTCCAATTCACAAGTAAGCACCTAGCTTTTCCAAATTCATTAAGAGGAGGGGGGGGGGGGGGGGGTGATAAGGAGATGAAAGCATGCTGTTACAAAATTTATAATCAGAACAAAGAGGAATAGTAAACTGTTTATTGAAACAGCACAGAGCAACAGTAGATGTGAGTGTAATGGAAAATCTTGGTCTTACGGGTGCAGGGAGTCATGAGATAGACAGGTTGGATGCACACACCTAGTCTTCAGACAGAGGATCATGGAGAATGACGGTAACACTTAGAGGTAAAGAGAAATAACTGAATATACAAGTAAGTAGTCCATATAGCAGGAACAAGACCAGACAACTGACTGAGTTGAGGTGTGTGCTTATAAAGCCAGTTGATGAGGGTGCAGATGAGGTGCAGGTGTGCGTGATTAATGCTCCAGTGACTGGGTGCGTTGTGGTTGACTGGTGAGGTGAGAGAGCCTGGCAGATCGGTCACACATGCATGATTTTGTTTGTTTTGTTGTAAATGTATTGCATGAAGTTAAATTGCCTATGATGTAAACCACTGTAAGATGGTTGTCATACAATTCTCATTCACTGTATTGCATCACCAGAAAGTCAGTAATACAAAGAGTTCCCTTTCAGTCGGTCACGTTCGACATACGTCGGACTGACCGGCGAATTGGGATCACTTCTGGGAGCCCCTATCAGCTTCGAGATGTAGAGAATGGGCCAATGACTATTGGCGTGCGTGTTTCGCATATCGCAACCCGCCCCGCAGCCCGGGCATAAAGCGGAAGCGATCGCAACGCACTATTGTCATTCACTTCAGAGCCAAACACTGTGTTGATGAAGAAGACTGTTCCTGCTTCAGCAGAGAGAGAACGAGAGAAGAGGCTTCTTTGAGTGCTGGTGGGACGGCACGATCAGCGACGGCCGCAAGCTCACTGATACAGTGATAAACTGTTTGGTCTGTTGGTTCGGTGAGGGCATTCCAAATGGTGAGAGCATACACAAGGCTGCGCTAATCTCCTGTGTTTTGCCGCGGTCGTTCCTGGGTGCTTCAGCACATTTAAAAGAGTGAAATTTTCTTCTAAAAGAGCAACGCGGGTGTGACACTGCGTCTTTTTCAAGACGTCATTCCACCCGCGCGTTTCTGCATGCGGTTGTTTCCTGTCCTGACGGCCACAAGCCCTTTCACATAGCAATGTTGAGATTGCATTCATGGGGGATCCATGTTCTCTCAGGAGAAAGGGATCACGTCAGTGCGCTGTTCGTCTCGCCTTCCCCACGAAGGTTTGAGTGTTCAGCGCGCTGTGTGCCGTGTGCCGGCTGACAACGCGTGTTGTCACAGCAACCCGGCGCGCGTAACTCGCCGCTCTACATACGCGGTCGAGACTATAGCCCTGTTTCCACTAAAATTACCCTAAAATTGTACCTTTTTCTAAAGTTCTGTGAAGATTAGGCAAATTAGTCCGGTGATGTAGGACTGAGCGCCAGCACCCCACATTCCCGCGCACCCTCAGCGGAAGCAGGTTTGTGTGCCCCGCATACTCAGACCCCGCATCGGGCCGCTACCATGCCGCCCAAGAAATCCAGATAGAAATCCAGATTGTGTCACATTTTAATCCAGATAGAAATCCAGATTGTGTCACATTTTAAATACCTGGGAGTTACTCTTGATTCACAATTGATTCACAGGTTCCTGAGGGGGCGAGGAGATTAAATCCGCCTCGCCCTCCCTCTATACCCTTTTGGGACCTGTCTCTGGTGCTGACCGCACTGCAGAGACCTCCCTTTAAGCCTTTGCAGTCAGCAGAGATGACAATCCTGTCTCTAAAGACGGTACTGCTGACGGCATTGGCCTCCATCAAGAGGGTAGGGGACCTGCAGGCATTTTCGGTCTACGAATCATGCCTGGAATTCGGGCCGGACAACTCTCACGTGATCCTGAGACCCCGGCCTGGATACGTGCCCAAGGTTCCAACCACTCCCTTCCGGGACCAGGTGGTGAGCCTGCAAGCGCTGCCTTCGGAAGAGGCAGACCCAGCCCTGGCTTTTCTCTGTCCCGTCCGGGCCCTTTGGACTTACGTGGACAGAACGCAAATCTTTAGGACCTCAGAGCAGCTCTTTATCTGTTACGGAGACCAGCAGAAGGGAAAGGCTGTCTCCAAGTGAGGGATGGCCCACTGGATAGTGGATGCCATCGTCTTGGCGTATGAGTCCCAAGATGTGCGCTTCCCGCTCGGAATTAGAGCCCAGTCCACCAGGGGTGTAGCCTCGTCCTGGGCGGTGGCTTGTGGCGCCTCGCTGACAGAATTTTTCTAGAGCTGCGGGCTGGGCGGCACCCAACACGTTCGCTAGGTTCTATAGCCTACATGGAGAGTCGGTATCTTCCCGTTTACTCACTTCCCATAGTCAGTAATACTGAATTGCCTGTTCTAGTGTCGGCTTGCTGCGCCACTCCCTTCCCCATGGAATGGATACGTGTGCTTATATGCTCCAGTCGAGTTCCCCAGATTGGCGAACCCTGTCGAGTCCTCCGCAACCAGCGGCAGTCAGACGTGCGAAACACGCTAAAAGTCATTAGCCTGTTCTTTACATCTCGAAGCTGATAGGGGCTCCCAGAAGTGATCCCAATTCGTCGGTCAGTCCGACGTACGTTTCCGTTCCCTCCTTCAGGGAACGAGGGTTACCATACATAATTGAGATGTTTTGTATTTATTGCCTTTCTATTGATGCAATAGAGTGAATAGTATCATTGTAATAGTAGTCCCAAAATATTAAGGCATTACTATGGTGGCACATAAAAAACAGCATTTTGCCATTAAACAACTATAGCCATGCGGACTTACTTCTATTCTATTTCACTATTTGTATTACATTTGTCTGTGTTAGTTTAAGTGAAAATAGCTTATTTTCTTAGCGATATTCTATATGTAAAAATAGCAGTACTTTCTTTGCAACAAGTTGTTAGATGCTATTTACACTTATACAAATTGGCAGATACTATTTGCACCTCAGTACTGATATACATTAAACCATATGCAATAATAAGACCTACACCTAACCCATAAGCACGTTATTAATAAACACACACATTGTATTAAATAATTATATTATATTAAACAAATGCCTTTCTGATTTGATATGTGATCAGTGAGTTTGACAAAAGGCAAATTTGAACCTCTGGGCTATTTGCAATAAAAATGCAGTCATGCATTTGCAATTGCTAATGTTGTTTGTGATATGTTCTATGATCTACTGCAATATATACTGCTGCTTTCCCCTGCAGATTATTAGTTTTAATTATTATTATTAGTCTGCAAATATTAGTTTTAAGTAGCAAGAAAAACAAATAATTTTCAAAACAGAATAATGTCTTATACAGTATTTATAAACTTACATTTGATTCATCACTCTAAAAAATGCTGGGTTAAAAACAACCCAAGTTGAGTTGAAAATGGACAAATCCAGAAATTGGGTTGCTTGAACCTAGTGAATGGATTCATTCAAACATTTTCAACTCAACGTGGGTTGTTTTTAACCCAGCATTTTTTAGAGTGATGAATCAAATCACTCAGGATAGTCCATTTCTGACACATTTTCTCCTGCATAATATTTTAAAATCACTGTATGTAGGCAGAGGCACATCATAAAGATCAGTGAAATCACACAGTTACATTAGCTTCTCTTCCATCTTGCCCACACTTTAATTTGTGTAGGCTCCTTAATGCAGCTCAAAGAGCCGATGAAAAGGCAGGCATATGCAGAGTTCTTTAACACATTTGATATAATGAGATGCTACAAACAGAAAATTGACTCTGCAGCCCACCTTTACAGCTATTGCAGTTCCCTTTATCAAATGTTGAATATGAGCCTTATCAGCATACATTTGTGTATTGTGAACTACAATGTTAAATTTTGAGCTACAGTCCAGTTCTTCATTTCTGAAATAATATTTCAGTCTTAAGTAAAACAATTTTTTAGCTACAATTCAGAATTTCTTTAATAACGTGGACTAAACAAAAACAAGACCATTTGACAAGAAATGGAGCGCTTGAGCGTGTGAAAACGTATTCAACCTCATATTTATTATTATTCTCTTTATTTTTCTCTTTATTGTTCTCATATTCTCTTTAATGTGTGTATTAAAGGGATATATTTATTGGTCTTTCACCAACCTTATATGGCACTAAGGATACTTGTGTGTATTAAAGGGATAGTTCACCCAAAAACGAAAAATGTCATCATTTACTCACTCTCAAGTTGTTCCAAACCTGTGTGAATTTCTTTGTTCTGCTGAACACAAAAGAAGATTTGGAAGAATGTTTGTAACAAAGAAGATAGAGCAAACATTAAGGGAAATAATAGTATAGTAGGGAAATAAATACTATATAGTTAATGGTTGCTCTATCTACAAAAATTCTTCCAAATATCTTCTTTTGTGTTCAGCAGAACAAAGAATTTCACACAGGTTTGGAACAACTTGAAGGTGAGTAAATGATGACAGAATTTTAGTTTTTGGGTGAACTATCCCTTTAAGATCCCTATCCCTATTGAGAACAATAAGGTTATCCATTCTCACAAGTACTACACTCTAAAACAATGGTGTTATTTGGCACTAAGGATGGTTCTAGGCTTGTAATCATAGGGGAACCACTTTTAGTGCCAAGTAGCACCATATCGTTTCGTCAAATGGTGCTATGTAGAACCCATAAGAGGTGCCATATCGCATTTATTTATTCCTCAATAATGGTGCTAAACGGCACCAACAGTAATTATTTGACATGTAAAGAACCTTTAAATGGGATTGAACGGTTCTTTGTACAGCAGTGGTGCTATATATTTTTACCACCTCAAAAAACATTGAAAAAACACTGAAGAACCATACAGGGTCTTAACAGGTTGTGTATATGTAACGGTGCTATATAGCACCTCAGTCATCCTAAAGAACTGGTGAAGTACCACTGAATCACCATGATTTGGTGCTATACAGCACTTAAAGAGGTTCCCCTATGATTACAAGCTAAAGAGACACTTTTAATACTATATAGCACCTTTTTTTAGAGTGTAGTCTAAAGTTTTAATCCCCTATAGTTAAAATAACCTCATTGAAAGGACAATTAAAGCCATGATTAGACTGATTAGAGCTAGCCGTGCTAAATATAGACCACTCACCAATCTGTATGTCCTTCCTATTAACCTATTTTGTGATTAATTAATGACATGGAAAAGCAAGCTTTATTGGTAATACAAGACTTCTGAGGTCAAGATGTGTGCCAACATTAAAATAGTATCTATCTCCAGTGTCTAATAAATGCAGAGCTCCTTTGCTATATAAACGAAAGTCACATTTATTCAGTCAGAAACATTTATTGAACTTCACTTTTCACATAGAAAATCCTAGGAAAAGCCCACTAGATGGCAAACATAGGCATATTTAGGTCACCAACTAATCCAAAAGAGGATTTTGTCAGATTCCGCAGCTAATCCAGTTGCAATGAAAGGTGCACCTTTATCAGGTTTTTGTAGGGAATAATAAATGACATGAATTATATATAACCTTTGGCGTGAAATTATATCCCGGGGCTCTTAATATACCCTGAAAAGCAGCTAAATTTGCCATTTTCAATTTCCACTTGATCACTAATTCTGATAGCATTCTTTTATCTCACGTAGGAATTTAATTAGGTCCTATCGAATAAAGCTTTTACTATTGCAGAACAACATGGAGACAATTGTGTGGCATTAAGGGAAGATTCTCCAGTCACGCAATTATCACAAGCACAGGCCCATTCACAGCTGCTAATGACACACAAAACCAGGCAGTACTAGTAAAACTCACGCTTGAATGTGTAAATTATTTTCAAATGTGTTTCTTTTATTTTCAGAAATCTCAACAGATTTTCTTTGATATGAATATTATATGTGAGATGCTTTGGCTAATGACCAGGATGATGCATTTTTCATCAATGTGATGAAATAACACATTTTCAGGCAAAAAAAAAAAAAAGTCATTACTCTCTAGTCAGAAATAATCTGTAGTCTATTCTTGCATCATATTGCACTCAATTGCATTAACTTCTTTGTTACATTTTCAATCCTTACAGAAGATAAACTTACGCAGGTCATTTCTTCCCTTTTCAGTCACTAAGTTGTGAATGGTACAAAACATTCTCTACACTGTAAAAAATGATATGTTCAATAACTTTTGACAACATGTGTTTTTATATATTTTTTAACTCATCAAAATAAGTTAAGAAATGGTCAACTTTTTAAAAGTTATAAAAGATGTAACATAATCTAAGTTGAAATAACTTAAACATCCAAGTCGATTGTACTTAAACATTTCAGGCTATGACTTTTTTGTGTTTACATTGTATGTATTTGTGGGTCTAGATTACTTGGTCTGTGGTCAGAAAGGGGTTGTTTTACTGTCTGACTATTATTTGTAAAATGTGCTATATAGAAATCATTTTGGTCACACAGCATTTTTAGAAATCGTGTGATATGTGTGAGCATATGTGGAGAAATGTGTTTAGAACTATTTGACAGATTTGTGAAGTCATGTAATTGCTCACCGCAGATGTAGAGACCTTGAAAATGGCATTCTGCATTCTGCACACTTACACACACAAACACACACACATTCAGAGCATATTTGGTGACATAGTTTTTATGAAAAATAAAAATAATACAAGGTCTCCAGAGGCTAATTGTGTATCTACATCGGTTTCTCTCACCGTCTTGTAAGCTAAAAGCAGAAGGAGGGAGAGAGAAAGGAGAGAAAAAGAGTGTTTGATAGCATGAGAGCAGTGCTACAGATGGAGTCTAAATAAAGCCCTATTAGTCTAAATTAGTCCATCACACATTGGCACTCCAGGGAGGCTGAATTTTTTACATTGCTGGGCTCCTCTCAGTGTCAAGCTGATCTTGACAGTACATTTATTAGATGATAACCTTTATCTAACCAGGAGGTATGTTAGCCAAAGTTGAAAACCCCATCTTTAAAAGATGGCTGGATATGACAGCTGGATCAAATGACTGATCGAATTTTACACTGCTATCATTGAGACCATTCTCACCTAATCAATCACTGTCTGGTTTGGGGCCACGTCTGCCCACACCAAGGACAAGCCACGGCACATTATTAAATCTGTAGAGCGCATTATGAGTTTCACCTGCCTTCTCTCAACAACCGCAGGGCAAGGAAGAGCGTAAGGAGGTCCGAAGCCCACCTGTCCTCCCCACACCAAACATCTCTTTTTTCAAGCTCTTCCCTCAGGTCAGTCAGAAAAAAAGACTAGCTTTCATGCCAACAAACAAACAGTGACTATTAGATGTTCTCCTTTAATGTTGACATTACTTACAATGCCCTTGCATACGTGAGGCTAATACATCAAAATAAATATTCTGCATACTAATGAGCTCTTTTTATCATGTTTTGTATTGTTCTAATGCTATTGTGTGGTTGTTTCACCGCCATCACAACTAATTCCTGCATGTAAACACAACTGATATGTTTGATATGTTTGTGCGGACACAGGTCAGAGAGTCCTCCAATCAGTCAGATATCTGAGATGATCAAAGAGATGAAAAAGACCAAATAGTTTATGGAACATTACAGCACAGGGAAAGGTGTATTATTTTTACCAGTCCTGCAGCAGTACAGCGGCTTCAGCTTTTCTGTGGCCTTTGTAGTACTTTGATCATATTTAGTGTGTTATTTATTTCTCTTACCTGTTTTGCAGCTCTATCTAGTGGTGGCCTCCATTCTTTCATATTAAAGAGATCTATAATATCTAAAAGCAGCTATCCTTTAGGCATTAGCTGTAAATGCGACATCATCACAACACTGATTGGCTGACGGGTGTATAGTCCCAAACCCTATACTGAGTGTGAGTGATCAGAACAGGTTACTTTTGGTTTGAAACAGAACAGGTTACTTTTGGTTTGAAACAAAGTCTCAGTTTTGTGGCTTTTTTAATGTGTCATGACAGATCGCTGTAGCTCCTCGGTTCAAGCGGCATGCAAATCTCTTCCGACCAGTTATAGCATAAAATAAACATGAATGAACATCAGATGGTATTTTGCTTCAACCACAAAAAGACATTGATACACACCATTTTTCGAATTCAAGTCCACTGACGTTATTCTAACACTCCTGTCTGGTTTGTTTTTCGGACAAAATGGCGGACCCAGAGTCATGATTAGTCAGCTCAAACTCCAGACGAAAGGGCGCAAATTAGTCGCATATATAAAAGTCAAAAAAATCTCAGTGTCGATAAGCCAGGATAGAACGTGAACAGGGTGCTCACATGCTTATCCTGTTTTCAGAAAAAAATCCTCATTACCTGGCTGTTGTGCAATCCAGTCATGGAAATTAGATCACAAAGAAAATCTTATACAAGATGCAATGTAACTTGAGAGAAGAGTGTGTTTGTGTTTGTTTGCTTTGTGTTCTACAAACTGGAATACTGAAATATGAATAAATAATAAGTGTTTGTGTTTAGGTTTAGGTTGAGTAGCGCATTTAATGCATTATAAGGAAAATAGCAATGATGAAATTTATGTTTTCAAGTGAAATTCTTGAATTAAATGCATAAAAACCTTCTTGCTACTTTGGTTATGAATATTTTCGATGGCTTTTGGATACTCGGATAATTACTCCATGCCATTATGCCATGATTTCGATCAGACTTTGTATTTTTTTGTAAAACCGCTGTGCTAAACATGCAAATACAACTATATAAATACAATACAACTATAATAAGTCAACATCATTTTTTAAATGCAAGTTGTGTCAAGCTGTGGCATATTATATAACTATTTGCCAATTGGCCCCTGTCCATCATGGCCTCCTAATAATCCCCATATAATGATTGGCTTAATCACTCTGTCTCCTCTCCACCAATCAGCTGTGTGTGGGGAGCATTCTGGCGCAATATGGCTGCCGTCGGTGGTTGAGGAGATTCCCCCTTATATGTAAAGTGCTTTGAGTGCCTAGAAAAAGCGCTATATAAATTTAACAAATTATTATTATTATTATATTATTTTATAAAATATGTGCAAATAGTCTACATTTCTATCCAGTTTCCTTTACTGAAGTAGAAACATGTTTAAATAGCTTAGACTAGAAATCTCCACATAAAAGGATATTGGTGAAATAGATTTTGTGCATTTTATTATTGTAAACACAAAGTGTATATATTTTTACTTAGCATATGTGACAATATTTGCTAATTTTACAAAGCTTGATGTACAGCAGAGTTGCAACTGTACAATAACCGTAACTGCTTTACTGTTAATTTGCTTTACTGTGTTTGTTGTCCTTTTCGGTGTTCACTGTCAAAAACTGTTTGCGTGTTGGATAAACTTTGTGAAGAGACTTTGCAAAGATAATTTTAGTTTAAAGTAACAAATTATATATAGTAACAAATAGCATACGTACTAAGGATAGTTGCTTGCTATTCACACAAAGGTGTGTATTTGTACTAAATCTGGGTTACAGTGGGTGGAGTAAAAGAAAATCACTTCTGCAACAAGTTTTGATATTTGCACAGTGTAATAGACACTGACATTTTTTATTGTGGAGTTTACATTTATAATGATTCCTTTTTTACAAGGTCCAGGAAGACTGTATATCATATGTAGGCATAATGACACCTGGAATATTTTAACACAAAATTTCTACTTGATTTGATCAGTGAAGGTTCAAAAAAGCAGAAACAACTGTAAAATGCCTTTGTTTAGTTTCTATGGTCTTGCGTCTGCTGGTTGGTCTAAATGAAAGTGAACCGAGAGGACATGCTCAGTCAGTGGCCACATAAATCACACTTAACCTACATGTGCTGTGTTCACATACCTCTTCAGTTCTTCATTAAGACTCAGTTACACAACCCAACTGATTTGCCATCACTGTAAATTCTACTTTGACTTCTGCAAAAAAAGATCAAAGAAGATGGCAACAGATCCATCATTATACTTATGCATACTATAATGTATATCATTACATGTATCTACTTTTAAAGATAACAGGAGAAACAAACATTAATGGAACTTACGTTAACATAAATACAATATCCGGTCAACGTTATCTGGCCTAATCAACATTCTGAAAAAGGCAAAATGAAACATGTTATATATGTAAATATAGTGAAAGAAACTTTCACCCAAAACTGTTGTTCTCTCTCTCTCTCTCTTTTTTTCTTTTTCTCTGCACTTCAGAGGTTGTGTTAACCGAAGATTTCTTTAGCAGTAACAGATTACACTGTGGTGATCTACTGTATAATTTGTAACTATAATTTCATGCGGTAATTCACACGTGCCACCACTTCACTTGATCTAAGATGGCAACCGCACAATAAAGAGAGCCTATATGGTATATTGTTTGAATTTTGGAACAAAGCATATTGCGATTTAATGGATGGGAAGCGCACTACAGTTATGTTCATTAATTATAAACTGCACAAACCAAAAGATTGATTCAATATCGGTTCATAAAAATGAGAATTGTTTAAAATCAAGAAATCATTATTTTCCCAGTCCAAGCGTTGTTCAGGCACAAAAGTCATATTTTTATGGAAGCTAGTTTCCACCACAGAATAAAATGTAATTGTGAAGCTTCATCTCATAAATTTGACTTTTTTCCTTGTTAATATTAACCTTTTTTCCCCCCTCAGAATTGCATGATATAATCAGACTGTAAAAAAAAAAATGGACGTAGAGTTCATGACGTCACCCATAGGATCCTGAAGTGCAGTTTTTGAAGCGTAAAGTAGAGACGAGCTGGCCGTCGCCATCTTGCCAGTGCATTATCGCAAGTCACACCTGGATAACTAACAGAAAATGGGTAAAGAGGCGGGATATGGATATAGCAGTTTAATTCACTTCCATATACTGGCTTTAACAGAAACTGGGGGAGGTTGCCGCTTGATATAAAGTCACAATTGCAAGTTAAGAAGGAAAAAATCCAGTATTGTGAGATGTAAACTCGCAATTGTGAGATAAATAGTTGCATATATCTTGTGTACTGTGCCATTCGCCATGTATGAACAAGTGACCGATTTTAGTCACAGATTCAGCATTCTGTTTGGGAATGGGACGCTGTAGATTCTAGCGAGCATTTGATTGGACAGAAAATCTAATGAAAAGCTAAAGTGCAGAGTGATGTTATCAATATAATTGACCCGTACTTGACTCATATTTTTGTTCGTAGAAATATATTCAAGTGCAACACAGTAAACAACAAGCAAGCAGGGGAGGCGGTTAGTGTCAAACAGCCAGATGATGAGACTATAAGCATTTGCGCCCTCTCCTGCTGTGTTTCCAGTGCATTCTGGGTAACTCCCACAATGCATCTATGAGAGGGCAGCTGCTTCTAGTAGCTTAGAACAAGCAGATGGTTGTGATTGTCTCTGTCAATTATGCTCGGGTGGAAAAGGTAAAACAGGCTTTTATCAAGCGAACAGCGATCATGTGCTGAACTTTTGTTGGAATACCGGTACACACTGTACACCTAATATTTACTCCCTACTGTTCACTAGACTCACGGAGAGGCTTATCTGTACAGCAAACATTTCAAGCAAAAATGTCCCTCTTTAGTTGATTATATCACAAGGACCTGATGATGCTACATGCTGTTACATTACAATATTCGCAATCTACAACATTCTTCATTGTGATAATGTGATAGTTTGAGTGCGATACACAGAATGCATAAGGTCTGGACGTCAAATGAATTACTTGTTTATTCTCATTTATTCAAGTTGCATTTTATCCAACAATTATTTCTGGTTCTTGAATTTGGAAGGCATTCCAAGAATGCTGGTATTCATTGCATCTCTGACATTTATATTATTCAAATATATATGTGCCTGGAACCCGAATGTATAAACCTAATCCACTTCCACACATGAATAGCTGTTAAATTACATTAAAATGGTCAGATTACCTTTCCCAGTAAATTATATAAAGTGATAGTATGTATATCTGCTGTTCACTCATGAAATTGCCTTTCCTCTCTTTCACATACAGATAAGCTCTCCTCATGTCTGTCCAATTTGAAAGCATTTCTTTCCACAATGCCAAATATCATGATTTTCAACTCCCAGGCTTATAACTAAATGGCATGGAGTAATTGCTGTAGCACTTCAGAACTTGATTGACTCAATCTCTTTGACAGTAGAGCTCTTACGTCAAAGCACCCGACCTTGTACGTGCTCAAACTGTAAATCTTTGGGCACACATTCAGCAACAATACAAAACAATACAGTAAATGCTAATTTATTTAAACTATTGGAGCTGACGCAAAAAATTCCTAACCTCTTAACTGAAAAATGCTGTTTTATTAGCAAAAATTATGTTTTATTAACAAGGTTTGGGAGGACCATGTTCAATTGATCTACCCAATCAGCATTAGAGAATGCCTATATATATATAGGATAGATCTGTGCCTTGCCACAATTATGTCTCTGAGCTCTTCAGGCAGTTCCTTTGACCTCATTATTCTCATTTGCTCTGACATGCACTGTGAGCTGTAAGGTCTTATATAGACAGGTGTGTGGCTTTCCTAATCAAATTCAATCAGTATAATATAACACAGCTGGACTCAAATGAAGGTGTAGAACCATCTCGAGGATGATCAGAAGAAATGGACAGCTTCTGAGTTAAATATATGAGTGTCACAGCAAAGGGTCTGAATACTTTGGGACCATGTTATATTTCAGTTTTTCTTTTTTAAATAAATCTGCAAAAATATCAACAAGTCTGTTTTTCCTTTAAATATGTGCTGTGTGTACATTAATGAGAAAAAAATGAACTTAAATAATTTTAGCAAATGGCTACAATATAACAAATAGTGACAAATTTAAGGGGGTCTGAATATTTTCCATACCTACTGTACATTGACAGTTTTTTTATGCATCCCTCCTCAACTTCGAGCCCTCCCCAGCATGCTAAATACACATACTTTTCATACCCTACTATCTGATTATTTGTAAATGTAAACCTGTGAAATGATAATTATGTCATAATTTACTTAACCTCTATGTTTATCCAAAACTATACAACTTACTTTCTTCTTAGGAGCACAAACAAAGTGTCAATACAGAAACACGTTTTTGTTTTTGTTACACAGAAGAAAGAAAGTCATACAGGTTTTTACAGTCATGAGGATGAGTAAATTATGATTTAATTGATTCATTTTTGAGTGAACAATCCCTTTAGAAAAAAGGTGTGAAAAAGCATATTGTTTGTCAAGGTTTAAGATCTACCAACTCCGAAACTCACCTCAGGTGCTACCTGTTTCGCTGTTTGTAATTTGTTAGGACATGAGAATGTCTCAAAGGAAATCTACTTTTTTCTTTCTTTCTTTTTTTGTGGATAATTTTGTTGTTTTTGCCTTTCCTTCAGAACCCAGCAGAGGCTAACGTTTGCCTTGATGTAATGGAATCTTTCCCTGAGGCATTTTAACCCCACAAAGAGATTATTCTGAAAGTCCATCAGGGGAGAAACACCCACCAGAGACACACAGCTCCATTGCCCCCATTTTGCCCATCAACAAAGCAAAGACACCCTCCTGATAGAAAATGTGGGAAATGAAGGCTTTGATGTAGGTGTACACAGCAAAATCTCCAGTGTTGAAACCCAGATAGCACACATACGTCTGGCCGACGTCGGCCCCAGAGCGGACGTCGGCCTCCAAATCATAACATCGAATAAGTATCGGCCAGGCATACGCGAATATCGCTTTATTTCCAGCTCGTCGGCTTTGGGTCGGCCCAATATACTGGAGGCCGATGCTGTGTTTATCTGTTGTTTGCTCATGATGCCCGTTCATCTCTTTGCCACCAACCCGAGAGAAAGACGAAGCGACGCGACGCCATCTGTGGGTTTTAGGTAAATTTTCACTTGAGGAAATCAGAAAAAAACAGGCAGTTTGTAATCGCAGTTTTCACTCCAAGAATTCCTCACAGTTTTTAGTCAGAAATGGTGCATACTCTTGTGCCAAAGTTTTTTGAGTTGCCAAACTGTCTGAACATTTGTCATCATCTGATAAATAAACTGACTGTTCATTAAATTGGTAATGTACGTGTTTATTTACGTAATGCTGCTGCGTGACTTTGACGGGCGTGCGTTGAACAGTCAAACACTGGAAGTTACCATGGAAACGGGCCGGAGTTTGCAGCAAGCCAGCAACAGCACAGTAACGTTAACGGACACGCTCCTGTTATTTTCGCTGCTTTCAGGTAAGTTTAGTCCATAAACATTACACAAATAATATAAAACTGTTCCGTACACGTTTCTTACTGTAATTGACACGCTTCTGTCGAATATTTACTTTATTAATATTGTTCAGTGTCTTTGAAAAAGTCCGTTAGCATCTCAACCGTTTTTTATTAGCAGTTTGCTAATATACTTTAGCTCTAATGAAAGTGAGTTTTTAATCAAGTCTTTATGTGCAGAAGAGAGGCTTTGATAGTTTTTTTTTAGTAGTCTGTCAATGGGTTATTGGAAGTGAGCTAATTTATTTAACCTAACTTCACTATAAGTTAATGTTATTACAGGAGACGCCAAAATCAAATGAAATGATCTTTCACGGTAAAACAACAACAACAACCTAAATTACATTTAATGTTTAATTATTTAATACCAATTACGTTCATTTTTCCCCCCTGTGATTTCAGTAAAAAAAAAAAATAATACAACAACGGAGGAAAAGGATGTTCCCATGGGCTGCTGACAGAAGGGTAAAATCTCATTAGATCTTTAGTATTTTTTCTACAAAAGGTAACACTTTAGTAAGGTGAACAATTCTTAGCTTGCACATTTGCTGTTTATTAGTATTATTAAGCACATATTAATGCATGACCTTATACTACAACATCCCTAAATTCTTCCTGGTATCTAACTAAACTTAAACGCTACAACAACTACCTTACTATCTATTAAGCAGTAAATTATGAATTTGAGGCAAAAGTTAAGTGAATGTTTCCCATACCAAAGTGTTACCATAATAAATATTTTACCTACATCACATGCATGTTATTTTCTTTTGCAAAATTATTTTTTATTACAGTTTGCAAGGTTCTGACAACCACATGTAAGTAACACTGAGCAATGTAAAATGAAGTAAGCCTAAAACAAATTATGTTAAGAAATTATTGTATGTATACTCTGCATATTCTACTTTCTCTTATCTGCGTTTCACCTCTGCTCTAGCTTGTTTCCTTCTAATAAGCCTGACATTATATAGGCTCTGTGATAAACTGTTTATGTTCCTAGATTCTTCCATGCTGATGGCCTGCACTCCTGTTGAAGAAAATCTCAGGCTAAAAACTAGATGACTGGTAAGCAAAACCTCAAAAATTATACTACTGTTCAAAAGTTGGGGGTCTGTACATTTTAAAAACATTAACTCCATGTTGTTACAGTAAGACCGCCTGAAAAGCCTTTAGGGTAAAATAATCAGCAAAATTAGACAAGGTGACAAATGTAATGTGTTATAGTTTGTATTTATGATTAACTATTATGATAACAGGATGTTATGGTCTTAAATACTTTTACTAAATACTTAAATACTTTAAATGCTCACTGTGGTTCAGGCGGTCAACAACTTTAGGCATTTAAGTTATTTTTCAGCGTACTCACTGCTCACTCTATTAGCCTCTAAAATGTTTGAATTATATCACAATACAGTGTCAGAGGGTAAAGATATCATTAGAGTTCTTACAGTTATTGCTGTGCTCTTATTACCAGATCAGATATAAAGCCCAGCGTTTGGTGCTGAGATTTTTCAGGACAAGGCCTTGATGACATCTACAATTAGTACATGAAGATGGTGAGTTTCCCAATAGCTGCCAGTATCCCAGATCAAAAGACTGAAAACAACAGGCTTCAATCTGTATTAAAGGTATAGTTCACTCAAAAAATTAGACTGTGCTGTTTATCTGCTGGGCTTCTGAGATGTAGGTGTGTTTATTTCTTCAGTAGAACACAAATGAAGATTTTTAACTCAGCTGTTGCTCATATAATGCATGTCAATGGGGTGTATTTCTATGAGAGTAAAAAACACAAAGACTTAGGAATCCATATTAAACACAGCGGCACGTGGCGACACATTGATGTCTTAAAACACAAAACGATCACTTTCTGTGAGAAGCACACCAGTATTTGTGTTATTTTTTACCTCATATCAGACGAATCTCATCTAGTATTCCCAACGCCATTAGTTCCATCTAAGAAGGTCAAAACCCGGTGCGATCATAGATATATGCCTTATTAGTGCCTCGATGGATCGGTCGAATGAGGCATCTACGTTCGCGCCGGGATTTTGACCTACTCATCCTAAATGAGATTTGTCTTATATGAGGTAAAAAAATAACAAATACAGTTGTGTTTATCACAGAAACCGATCGTTTCGATGTGTCGCCACGAGCCACAGGGTTTGGGGTTTAATATGGATTAATATCGCTCGTATAATGCATGTCAAAGTTAAAAATCTTCATCTGAGTTCTACTGAAAAAACAAACACACCTACATCTCAGATGCCCTGCGGGTCAGCAGATAAACATCACATTTTCATTTTTGGGTGAACTATCCCTTTAAATTATTTTGATAGATTTAATGTTACATTGTTAGTCTGGAAAATACACTAAAAAACAAAGCTATTGAACGCACTTAAATTAAGGAAAACTTTTCCACAAAATTGAATTACATTTTTCAAAATCTAAGGGAATTATCGGTTATAATCTTGTTATATGAATTTAATGGGTTAGTTCACCCAAAAATGAAAAATCTCACTACAGTGGTTCTACACTAATTTTATGAAGCGATGAGAATAGTTTTTGTCCGCCAAAAAAAGCAAAATAACGACTTATATAGTGATGGCTGTTTTCAAAACACCGCTTCCTTAAGCTTCGAACCGTTATGAATCAGTATCGAATCATGATTCGGATCGTCAAAGTCACGTGATTTCAGCAGTTTGGTCATGAATCGATATGCTCGGATGCTTCAGGAAGAAGTGTTTTAAAATCACCCATCACTATAGAAGTCATTATTTAGCAGGGATGCACCAAATTTTCGGCTTTCTGCCAAAAGACTTTCATCACCAAAACAATATGGCCGAACTATATAATATGGGTTATAACTTGAAAATTATGCTTTGTTTATTAAATTATGCTGTCGATGGATACACGTACTGGCTCCTCAGTTATACACTACAACAACAGTGATAATAAAAGAAAAAACAGTCATTTTCACCTTCATCACCCGCGTGTAGAGCCAGAAGACACGAATGAGAACTCTAGCGCGCTTTGAGAAGATCTGTCTCTGTGCATCATCCGAGAGCACGCACGTCTCACAGCGCGCAAATATTGAGTTCTCTTACAAGTCTTGCGCTTAAACGGACAAACTTGCACAAGAAGTATGTCAACATGTCCATCTTGATGAGTATCCAAGCAGACACTCATCAAGACCCCCCCCAAACCTGCAGCTGTGTGCGTTTCGACCGCGATCTAAAGTTCCGAGAAGATTAGGCAAATTAGTCTGGTGATGTAACCTACTGCGCGACTGCTCCTCCATCAATGTCAGACAGAAATCATTTTTGTGTATACCGATTAAAAGATTTAGTGGACTGTCTACATGAGACGTTATCTAAACCGATCTGGTGTTTACATGTGATGACTTTCAATCGCAATCATTTTGTCACATGCAGTTTGTCTGCCGCATCAAAAATGTCACCGCTGTTTTCTCCAGCAGCTGAATGTGTTAACTGTAGCCATAGCAACTCTTAACGGCCACCAGGACTAATACAGTATTATTTATAGCTATTTATTTGTTGTAAAGTGTAATAATCATCTCAGGAAAAAAAATCTTCTGTCAGGCGCAGTTAAAGTAAAAACTGCCCGGGGCAATATACGCTGTCATTACTCCAACATTATCTTCATAACTTACGAAATAAAATGTTTACCCCTCAGAAAAATTAACTATTCTCTCTTGTCAACATGAGCGCGGCGCGCGCTGTCACGTCATGTAAGGACACACACTTAAAAGTAATCGGTCAGGTCGTTTACATGGTGAAAAAAAATTAATAACAAGTATGGAAGAGATTCAAGCTGTGCTGCTTTTGCTGGTTATGACAGAAAAGAGCACTAATATGCAGATTCAGCAGCATATTCAGAAAGCTTGTAAAGCTAGATTTAAAATGACAATGTATATTATTATTAGCTATTACAGACATTGCACGTAAGATGGCTGAGACGAACGCTCGGTTGAAATAAAATGCTGCGTGAGCTCAACCAATCAGCATGTTCAGCGCCCAAGTCCCGCCCTCGAAAGTTCCTGAACTTTGAAAAAGTACTACCTTACTTACTTCTTTACTATCATAAAATGATTATAGAGCCACTGTAGTGAGATGGGCTTTGTAACGCCGTCTTTAGTGCCTTTATGGGTCTTGAGAGAGGAAATGACATTGGTGTCAATGAAGGCCTTTCTGAGCAATCTGATACATATTTTTATATGTATTTAATTGCTTTTTTTACATCTTGGCCAGGGGACTACAGATGAAAAATAGCCTTTTAGCTAATTCTGGCTTTTTTAACCATGTTTGTTCATGTGTTTTATGAAATTGCACTGTCCCCTTTCAAATAAACCATTAAATCAAATCAAATCATCGGATTTCAACACTAATATCTTCATCTGTGTGTGAAGATGAACGGAGGTGTGACCGGTGTCCAACCACATGAGGAATTATGACAGAATTTATTGGGTTATTGGGTTAATTTTGGGTGAACTAACTCTTTAACTTTATATCGCACACCCCACCCACACCACAGGTTTAAACGATGGTGGTGCGCACTGCAGCCTCACTTCACCGCTCTAAGACACCAGCATTGCATCCGTGGCTAAACACCCCCTAACTTTAGTGCATCGTGATTGGATATTTTGCTCATATCAGCATAGACTCATTGGCACACAAAACAGAGCCAATTCAGAGAGAAATAAAATGCACAGAAATTAATGCAATACACAAGCGCCTATTGATCCAAGGGTGTCGTACCGAATGGGTCAATATTATATTGAGAATTGTGACATCCCTAATATTTTTCCAGTTTAGTTATGTAATTATTTATATTTTACATTAATCATTCATTTTGTATAAAAATTAAATAGAGAAGAAAATGTGACAATGTCACTGGGCTTGTCACAAATTGCCAAATTAATGGAATATTCAGAGTGCAAGACAAAACCGTGCCTTTTGTGCAATATTATGCTGCAAATATTGTATATTGAGCTAAAGTTAAATTGAACCTTGTACGATAATTTGTGTAACCAGATTCAATACTTTGTAATGAGTATGTACAATGGATTTTGAACTGTACTTTTTTTGTTAAAGGTTCTCTGGGAATCCCCAGTTGAAGGCATGAAGACATCAAATGTTGGCCTGGACAGATGTACCAACAGTCCACCACACTGACCTCTGCTTTTGCATGGATGGCTGATCAATACCCTGTTCTGTGAGGGTATTATTATAGAAAAACTGAACACCTGTGACAGTGGGATTTGTAGTTGTAAAGAATAGTCACACATCAGTGCACTTAGGGTGCTTTCACATCTCTTGTTCAGTTAATTTGGTCCGAACCAAGGCCAAACAATTAAATAATACATTGTTGCATTTTACAGCTTTTTTGGTTCCTTTTCACACCACACTGATTGCTTTGGTCCGAACCAGTTGAAACACGTGACAACATCCACATCACTCATTGGCCATGGTGTATTACCTAAACTGCTTTTCGATTGGTCAGAATTTACTTTGTGGGAAAATTTCAACAGAAGAGGAAAAGCCAGCAAACTATAACACTATAGAAAGACGACTGCGGGCAGGTTTTGTCCCTGGCCATAATCTACTACATATTGTGTATTAACCACAGTATGCAAACAATACCTTTCTATAATGAAGCGCGGATGCGACTTGAAAACGACGTATTGCAGACGGCGAGCGCACATCACTCGTCACTTCAATCGGAGGCGTGCATTAATTATTCTTAACTCTGACACGCTCATTCCGAAAATATCCAACGATCTATCAGGTAATAATTTCATGCACATAATGTCAGCGCAGCTAACTGTGGCAGCTGGTTTAGTCAAAATATTATCAGTACTTTTGCAGTTGGTTCTGTTCGAGGCCGGATCACGTTCTCACCACAGACGAACCGCTCCAGAGTTCGTTTGAAAGCGCACCGAGACCAGCTCTTCAAGGAGGTCTCGGTACGCTTGATTGGTCCGCTTTTGGTGCGCACCCGAGTGCGATTGCTGCTTTCAGACCTGACCAAACGAACCGCACCAAAGAGGAAAATGAACTCTAGTACGATTCAACTGAGCTAAATGAGGCAGGTGTGAAAGCACCCTTAAAGTCAGAGAAAATGTTTTTTTTAGAAGTTGCAAACTTTTCTTTCTCACAAAGAACACAACAGTTAAACCTTTTCAAATTATTTTCTGGTGGTGCACAAGTCCTATTCTACAAATTAACAAATGATAAAAACATGAAAAAACATGATATGACTTCATGCTCTGCAGAGTCTTTATATAAACATGAATTCAACATTTAAAAACAGCATATTCAAAATATAAAAAAAATATCTACTTGACTTTAATACAAAGGTTTCTCGTCAATGTAATGTAAAGTGTAGTGTGACCGTATCTTTATTCTGCGTTTGGTGCACACATGTATCAAAAGTGTGAAGCCATGGACAAATTTTACTTGATAGATGATGTGAGATCGTGAGTATGATTTTTTTCCCCCTTGATGGAAAAAATGAGCCCACGATTTTATTAATTTGTGATTTGTAGAATAGGATTAGTACAAATGTAACTGTTGTGTTTGTGAGAGAAAAGAAAACTACAAGTTTACAAATCCTAATACATTTTCTCAGTGACTTGACTGAAATTTTCTCCACTGTCAGCAGTGCTTAGTTTTGCTAAAATAATACTCGATATTATACAGCACATGCATAGTTTGAGTCGATGTTATGGTTATATTTTTTCCAGTCTCAATTTACCAATGCCAAACCTATTTCATTAACAACTATTAATTCTGTTTGTAGTCAATATATAAACAATTGATATTTAATTCAAGAGATTGGCTGGACTTTGCAGACTCGATCAGTATTTCTCGTCCAATGGTCAAACTTTAATTTTCCAGTTTCTCTAGTATTGCATCCTTCTCATCGGTATTTAATAATGACTTTTCAGTGTGGTTTA
The DNA here is from genome assembly GCF_024679245.1 of Pseudorasbora parva. Taxonomy (NCBI): domain Eukaryota; kingdom Metazoa; phylum Chordata; class Actinopteri; order Cypriniformes; family Gobionidae; genus Pseudorasbora; species Pseudorasbora parva. Next base: position 36,070,813 of record NC_090174.1, read on the forward strand.
AACCTCTTTTTTGGCTCATAATATGCATTTTATTTTTTAAAGTAATTAAAAATATTTTCTCTATGCTATGGAAAATGTGGGTTACATCTTTGTCACCTTTTTCACCAAGGAGTTTACACTTTCTGATAGTAGGCTGCAATAGTTGCAAAAGAAAACCAATTCATCTGCAATATTCTTCTGCCCTACATTTTCAAGGGTAAGCTTTCTTTATAAACCATCTACTCACCCATATGCATTTATTTTGTGTAACACAAAAAGAGTCACATAGTCTCAGTCACCATTAGAAAAGAACCTGTGATTTGAGTCTCATTATGTTCTGACTGACATATCCTTTTGTGCTCCAATAAAAATAATGTGTCTGGTACATGATCAGTTGTTCTTGAGTAAATATTGCTTTTAATGTATGTACCTGTATAGCCTACCTCTTTGTATATTTGAATGTAAATGCCTTTTCTATTATATATATTTTTCTATTAAATGCCTTTTCTATTATATTGAATATTTATATAGATTGTTTGCTTTAAACATGTAGGCTATCTGTAACTGCTCTGTAAATATTAAAACAATGTTAACTGAATGTTATGTGTGATTATTACATAAACAGGCTAATGTATCTTGTTAGTATTAAGTATTTGCTATTTTTAAAACAGAAAATGTGTGAACGTTAACTGTACCAAACTGAAATCAACATGGTGTTTCACTCAACTGACATCAACGTCATTCAGCATTAGGTAAGTAAATCATCTGCGTAGATTGATGTTTTGAATGGAGTGTCTGACGTTGGTCTTTAATGCCGTGAGTGTAACGTTGATTCTATGCCAGTGTGCTATCTGGGTGTAACCCGAAAGGTTCGACCCAAATAAAGGTCCTAGAAAGCCCATGAATAGTGGCCAGGATTTGCTGTTTTGCATCGTCCACACGTCGGCCGGACAGCATTCGCGATCAAATGCCGATGTCTCGGCGACTTTGTCCCAATTAGCAAACGCTCTCTGATCGATGTCTTTCCGATGGAACTTTGTGCATCGCGCCGACATCGGCCCGACGTATGTGTGCTATCTGGGAATAGGTTGAAATCCTGGTGTTAAGGACTTTTAGAGTAAAGTGTTACATTTCTGGTGTTGAATTAACACTACTAGTGTAAACCGCACTCTCTGACTGGTGAACATAAGTAGAGTTAAATATCAACACTGAGAGAGAGAGTAAAATTACATCCGGGGCATTTCGGTGAAACAAGCTTAAATTTTTCTCACAGACGCCATTTTCTTTGACTCGCGCCGTGTAACGAGGGATAACGCTGATATTGCATGTTTTATCCTGGTTTCATCGTATTTACATATGCATTTTGTTACATCATATTGTTTTATAACTATTAATGTGCTGTGCACCGCTAAACAGCTCCTGTAGAGGCATTTTCGTTGACGCGTGATTCGAGCACACCTGAGGCGGTTGCTTTTTTAACAGGGAAACGCAGTGAGTAAGTGTTTTACCTCATTTACAATATGTATTTTATAACATTGATTTAAAGCGACATTTAAATGCTCTGCGTGCTTAAACGAGACATCTTTTTCTCACATGCGGCATCTACTTTGACTCGTGACACGGAGCGGACGACGAGGAGGGTTGCTTGCATATAGGAAACACCGAAAGTAAGTGTTTTTAGCCTAATTTGCAACGTTTTTTATGACATATTGTTTTATAACGATATATAACTTGACGCTTTAATAACGCGCCTAAAACTTTCTCAGACTAACGTTAACGTTAGACTCGTCACTCGTGGTGCACGCGGAGTTTTCACCGCATCACAGAGAACAGGGAAAACACCGGAACAGGGAAACGGAGAACAGAGAAAACACCGAGAAAGTAAGTGTCCCACGCCTATATAAATATGTATTTTACTGTATAATTATGTAGTTGTGTCTTGAAAAACACATTCAGTAGCTATGCTGATTGAAAGGCTGCTTAAGAGTTTTATACAGACGAGCTGCAGTGACCTCTCCCTGAGGAAGCAGCATCAGACGGAGTAACGTTAACGTTAACGCTTTCTCTTCCCTTCGTTAATTAATTGTTCATTCACCAAACTGTAATCTTATTGCACTACTTAATCGTTGTGTCTGATTTGTATTGGGTAGTAATCCAGATTCAAAGACACGTTTGTTTCATGAACCCTTTTTTCTGAAAATGTTGACCTCATTTGTTTTGCACAGAAAATTTGACCTGTCTGATGTCTGTCTTCAACAGCTGCATCAACATGATTTTTAACAATCCTCTAGAATGAAACCAAGGCTGACAGATGACAGTTCTTTCTGTTCTGCAGCAAAATAGGTATGTATATGGTATAGAAAACAGGTGTAGTTCTTGTCTTGGAAGATTATTGGTCCAAAACTATTTATTTATAATAAAGCACAAATATGACCTCTTCGCATACCTATTCAAATATCTTATTGACAGGTTTTATAGTTATGACAGCATGGTAGTTAGAAAATTATCATGAAAGAATAGAAAAAAGTAAGTAAATGATGACAGAATTTAAAATTTGGGGGGAACTAATGCTTTAAAGTGATAGTTCACTTTAAAATGAAAATTAGCCCATGATTTCCTCACCCCAAAAGTCATCTTAAGTGTATATGACTTTATTTCAGACTAATATAATCAGTTATATTAAAAATGTCCTGTCTCTTCCAAGCTTTATAATGGCAGTGAATGTCTGTTTATGCTTTAAAGTCCATAAAAGTGCATCTATCATCATAAAAGATACCCACATTGCTTGAGTCAATGGTTCCTCTTTAAGTAAATCGTTGCATACGGCCGTACTGTCGGAAGCATGTTATTTTAGTTTATAAAGTTTAAAATATGGAAATATTTCTTACACAAACGCATCCCATTGCTTTAGAAGGCCTTTTATTAAACCCCAGAGACTTATGTATAACTTTATGATTGACAGATGCACTTTTTTAAAGGATGGATGCACTTTTATGATGGATGGATGGATGCACTTTTTTGGATTCAAAACAGAAACAGCCATTCACTGCCATTATAAAGCTTGGAAGAGCCAGGACGGTTTTTAATATAACTCTTATTGTATTTGTCTGAAAGAAGAATGTCATATACACCTAGGATGACTTTAGGGTGAGTAAATCATAGGATAATTTTCATTTTTGGGTGAACTAACCCTTTATCCTACTTGTTGCTGAAATGATTGAAGCACATAGGTAGGGATTTTAATATAAGTGATTCATTATGAATGGGGTCTGTTTAAAAGTAATGAAAAATGTATTCTTTAAGACTGTTTAAAGTATTTCTTTATCCTCAAACGATCTTTTTTTCTTGTTTGCCAGCACACGTACCATATGACTGAAAAACAGAAGAACAACTCCTCAATCAATTTCTTTATTTGGAGGACTAAAACTTTTAGAATGGGTAAGTAATTCTTTCATATTAAATATTTATGCAAAATGTATTTATCATTTTAACTTTTGGTTAATGTTTGGATATGCCTTCATGTTTAAATGTAATTGTTTTTTCTATTTGTGTTTTTAGGAGTGTTTCTATAATGCATCAAGTATGGCCCGGGGTTGGTGCTTGAAGACTACAGACTAGAACCTCCCTGGTTATGGTAAGATTTAACAGATAACTTATGAAAGAATCATGGGCACAAAAATCAAAAATAACCATAGCTTTGTTGGTATTTGGCTAACATTACAAATACAAAAAAAGTCAAACAAATTGTTTTCATGATTTGACAGGTAGATGTTTTCTGTTTGATTTTATACTCAGCAGATTGGGAAATCTCTGCCTATCACAAAGTCAGGAAGAAGGGAACAAAAATCATTCCATCAGCTGACTAGTAAGTGAGATTTCTTAAAAGGATAGTTCACACAAAAATTAAAATTCTGTCATAATTTACTCGCCCTCATGTTGTCAATGTCACGTGATTTCAGCAGTTTGACACACAATCCGAATCATAAATCAATACGCTGATTCATAACCGTTTGAATCTTTATTTGAGGTTTGAAAACAAACTTGGAAGAGAAGACAATGCTGAATAAATTCATAGTTTTTGTTATTTTTGGATCAAAATGTATTTTAATCAAGAGATTCTAATCAACTAACCAATGTCTCATATGGACTACTGTGATGATGTTTTTATTCCCTTTCTGGACATGGACAGTATAGTGTGCATACACTTAGATACGTTGTCGGACTAAATATAAAATATCTTAAACTGTGTTCTGAAGATGAACGGAGGTCTTACGGGTGTGGAACGACATTAGGGAGAGGAGTTAATGACATAAATTTCATTTTTGGGTGAACTAACCCTTTAAATACAGCAAGTTTTCCACCATAAACTTGCTGTATTTATAAAATACAAATAATATTAATTGTAATTGGTCTGGTTTTGTGTTGTCTAGGCTAGGGAACCAGCATTCCAGGATTTTTCGAGAGAGTTGGATCTGCACAACCTTCCCTGCTCTGCATGTGAAACAACAACTATGGACTGAACTGTACTGTTAGCAACTGGACACAACCTGATCCACAGATACCCTGCTACTGTTTTTCATCTGCTGAATGTTATGTTGACTCAAGTACTGCTGTTCTGTTGCAAAGTTGAAGGTACTGAACCAACTTCACTGATACAGGACATATATTCACTGACATGCAGGACTTGAAGTATTACACACTGCTTGATAAGCAGCTTTAATATAATTCTGATGATAGAAATGCCTATACTGTGCCTTATTCATTTATTTTAAAAGTTAACCTTCCGTGATGTAAAGGGTCTTGCTCGTTAATAAAGAACTAGTTTGTTAAAACAACTCTTTGCATTCTTTATTTTGTAACTTTACAATGAACAGACTTTTGTCGTACCATTATTTTCTCTGTGAATGTGCAGAGTTCAGTTGTGCTTAGATATTTTTGTCTATTAAAAAAGTTATTTTTCATATGTTTATTTCTTTTTTCCTGTAGTAAAAAAGCATTTTCAGAACATTGCATGTAAGAAAACTGTCATGAATACACTTTAAAGTGTCATAAAATAACACTGAATGATTTAAATTAACACTTTAAGAGTAAGGGAGTAACACGATTCAGAGTTAAAAATACTGTTTAAAGTGTTATAAAATAACACTGAATGATTTAAATTAACACTTTAAGAGTAAGGGAGCAACACATGTTTAGTGTAAAAAATACTCTTAATGGTGTTATGAAACAACACTCTAGGTGTTAAATTTTTAACACTATTATGGAGTTAAAATATTAACACTATCCAAAGTGTTATTTTAACTCTAAACTGGTGAGAATTATATAAACTCTGGAAAAGTGTTAAATTTAACACTATGGGAGTTGAAATAACACTGACGTTTTTGCTGTGTATTTGGTGTCTGAGAGAGTGTGTGAGGTTGTTTTAATAGAGAACTAAAAAGAGTGTACATGTGTGATGCCATTTAGGAAATAATATGCACACATTATGTTAACATGTCCCGGTCTGCTGGTAAACTTAAATGGTTAAAGGCAAATATGGTATGCAAGCATACATACAGGTCCTTCTCAAAAAATTTGCATATTGTGATAAAGTTCATTATTTTCCATAATGTAATGATACACTTTCATATATTTTAGATTAATTGCACACCAACTGAAATATTTCAGGTCTTGTATTGTTTTAATACCGATGATTTTGGCATACAGCTCATGAAAACCCAAAATTCCTGTCTCAAAAAATTAGCACATTTCATCCGACCAATAAAAGAAAAATGTTTTTAATACAAAAAAAGTCAACCTTCAAATAATTATGTTGTTATGCACTCAATACTTGGTGGGGAATCCTTTTGCAGAAATGACTGCTTCAGTGCGGTGTGGCATGGAAGCGATCAGCCCGTGGCACTGCTGAGGTGTTATGGAGGCCCAGGATGCTTCAATAGCGGCCTTAAGCTCATCCAGAGTGTTGGGTCTTGCGTCTCTCAACTTTCTCTTCACAATATCCCACAGATTCTCTATGGGGTTCAGGTCAGGAGAGTTGGCAGGCCAATTGAGCATAGTGATACCATGGTCAGTAAACCATTTACCAGTGGTTTTGGCACTGTGAGCAGGTGCCAGGTCGTGCTGAAAAACGAAATCTCCATATATCCATAAAGCTTTTCAGCAGATGGAAGCGTGAAGTGCTCCACAATCTCCTGATAGCTAGCTGCATTGACCCTGCCCTTGATAAAACACAGTGGACCAACACCAGCAGCTGACATGGCACCCCAGACCATCACTGAATGTGGGTACTTGACACGGGACTTCAGGCATTTTGGCATTTCCTTATCCTCAGTCTTCCTCCAGACTCTGGCACCTTGATTTCCGAATGACATGCAAAATTAGCTTTCATCCGAAAAAAGTACTTTGGACCACTGAGTAACATTCCAGTGCTGCTTCTCTGTATCCCAAAAGTGGCTTGACCTGGGCAATGCGGCACCTGTAGCCCATTTCCTGCACACTCAGTCCACTGCTTCCACAGGTCCCCCAAGGTCTGGAATCGGTCCTTCTCCACAATCTTCCTCAGGGTCCGGTCACCTCTTCTCGTTGTGCAGCGTTTTTTGCCACACTTTTTCCTTCCCACAGACTTCCCACTGAGGTGCCTTGATACAGCACTCTGGGAACAGCCTATTCGTTCAGAAATTTCTTTCTGTGTCTTACCCTCTCGCTTGAGGGTGTCAATGATGGCCTTCTGGACAGCAGTCAGATCGGCAGTCTTACCCATGATTGCGGTTTTGAGTAATGAACCAGGCTGGGAGTTTTAAAAGCCTCAGGAATCTTTTGCAGGTGTTTAGATTTAATTAATTGATTCAGATGATTAGGTTAATAGCTCGTTTAGAGAACCTTTTCATGTTATTCTAATTTTTTGAGATAGGAATTTTGGGTTTTCATGAGCTGTATGCCAAAATCATCAGGATTAAAACAATAAAAGACCTGACATATTTCAGTTGGTGTGCAATGAATCTAAAATATATGAAAGTTTAATTTTTATCATTACATTATGGAAAATAATGAACTTTTATCACTTATGCTCATTTTTTGAGAAGGACCTGTACATTGTGTGTGTGTGTGTGTGTGTGTGTGTGTGTGTGTGTGTGTGTGTGTGTGTGTGTGTGTGTGCACGCACACTGGAGATTTTAGTACTGGATAAATATTTAACATGATAAGAAGGTAAAGCGAGTGAGAATGTGTGAGAGAGACTGAGCGCAATGAAATCGGAGGACAGAGAGCTGTTGGGCTGCAAAGTCTCTGAAGGGAAAAGAAATCTGCGATACAGCAGCAGTGAACACACACTTGTTTGATCTGCTCCTCTCCTTTTATTTCCCTGTCTTCTCTTTATTTCATTCTGTTTGTCTTTTTTCAGAAGTGAGAGAGAAAACTCAAAGTATAAGACTTAAGGAAACGAGAGAGGGAATGTTCACAATAAGACGGGTAGATGGAACTGCACAAAACATTAGCATGAGCAAACAGGCAATCTCTGGGGGGTGTCAATGTTAAACTACATTCACTCAATTTATTTGAAGAAAATAAGCATCATGCCATATTCAGACAAATAACGCCAACTGCTTTATTTCCAAGACGATACATGTAAACTTTGAATGTGAATTTTAATTAAATATAGTACAATATAGTAGCAATATTAATATTTATTGTAAAGGCTATTTGAATCAATTTCTGCAACTAACACAAATATTTTCATGTTTAAAGTTGCACTATGTAATTTTTCCGTCCACTAGAGGGCACCTGTTTAAAACAAAGGCGTAGTTTGAGGTTGCCAACCTCACAGCCAGTGGAAAAGAATCGGGATAGAAATCATGTTCATGGATCAACGATTCAACGGTTCAACGATTATTAACGTTACTGTAGTATGTAGCAGAGCACGGCCGAGTTTTGTGGGAGCTGAGCAAGGCCGCTGCAGCGATTGTTAAGCAACACATGGCTCGCAAGCAGCGGGACTTTTGTTATGACGGGACGGGACACAGTCACGGGTGCTTTTTCCTCTTTTCCGGTCATGAGAATGAGGTAACGCAGCTCTGTTGATCTGAAGAACAAATTAAATAACAATCAGCAATCAGTATTTGTGTAAGCCAGTAGTGAAAGCGTGCATGGAAGTGTAATGTAAGCATGGATCAGATGGATGCAACAAATTAATATAACCAAAGGAAATAACAAAACAGCAGCTGATCAGACAAGTGCAGTCACATCCTAGTTCCCCCATTCCAATCATCCAGCTGCATGTTCCTATGTTACATTATGCATTGTTATGTTATGACGTTACTCTGTGTGTTCCCTCAGCGGCTGCTGTGACACTTGTTCACACTGTTAAGAGTAAAGTGTTTCTGCGAAATAAAACGCAAACTGAGGGTAACGCAGATATGACGCAATTGAAAGGCGACTCCCTCAGACGCTATGCTCAGATGTCCCGGTTCCTTAGTTAAAATAGCAATTTTCTTATAATTTACAAATAGTTGGAAACATTTGGGATATTGTAAGAACTCAACTGAACAAAATATATAACACTGGCCTTGTGGATTTTGCATAGTTTACTGCAAAAAATACTACCTAAGGCACCTTTAATATTTCCACCATAATTACTTAAAGAAATATTTTTTTTGTGTTAGGTTGGTTAACTGTACACTGTTCACACAACCAATTGGATGTGTGCAGAATACCACACCCAGATTAGACCATAAGCATTGCAATTGTTAAACAAGTAACAAATAATTTACATAAATATATCGTAAAACTGATTTTAGGTCAATGTTTTGGCTGTAAGTCAATAATGCCGGTAGGGGATAGTAAGTTGGCTGCCCGAAGACTTCTGGTGCCCGAACACTTCACCGTCTCCTGGCAGTTTAGAGCGCAGTGAGCAAACCAGTCATTTATGTACATCTGTTAGACAGTTAGTTAGATGGATACAAAGAGAGAGATCGTTAAAGACAGACAATAAAAGTTAAAGACAGATATAGGGAAAGATGGAAAATGGAAAACCACATGGCTTCAGAAGACAAAGGGGAGACCACTATTACATTGCTCCTGTATATAAAAATTTGTTTTACAGTGTTAAAGCAAAGGACAAAACAGTCTGGCTGCATCCGAAATTGCACACTTCCCTATATAGTAAGTGAAAAACAGTATGTGGCAAGAAGAGTATGTCTGAATTTACAGTAATCATAAAAGAGTAGGCAGAAAGTACACTGATGACCTACTACGTCTGGTGAAATTCTGAAGTGTGCATAATATGGACACTATATATACATATATAGTGTATATATATATATATATATATATATATATATATATATATATATATATATATATATATATATATATACTAACCCATTAGACCACTGGAGAGATTTGTGAATGGCAGTGAAGTCAAGTAACTGATGCTGTTAGGTCACATTAAAATGACAACATGTAGTACGTTCATTCACACTGTACTTTTTACCAGTAATTTGTATTACTTATTTAAAATAAGTACCTACGCAGCCAATGTTTTCATAAGCTGCCGCTGAAATGAAGAACAGTACTGATGCGCTTGTCGATACTTATTTAGAAAGTTCCACTGCCTCAAGATTTCCATTGTTATACTTAGCTATACAATGACCGTCAGAAATTTGAATAAACCACAACCATGACCAATTTCACAACACAGAGATCAAAGCTGATGCAAAATAGTTATTTCTTACCGTGGTTTATCAGTCCGGACGTTATCCGGATACCTAGTTCATTCATATTCCTTGGCATCTTTTCTTTTTTGCAAAAAACGTTTTTAACCAACTTTTCCTTCCCTGCTGGAATCTTGTATTTGTTCGCCTATTTTTATCAGCCCTTGCAAATAGCACTAGAGCCCTTGGTCAACTAATTGGTGACAGATCTTATGAGTTTATCCAAAGTCGCTTTCGAGGTTTTATAGCCTTTTGTTTATCTGTATAATAGATCAGTGGTTTATCTCTTATTACTTAACAGTCACAGCCACTAGTAGAAATGCTTAAAGTAATAGTTAAAAACTAGGAAACTCTGGGAAGCTTGGCGATTATTTGAGGTGGGCGTATAGCCCTACCATAAAATTTAAACATATGATGTGATTGTTTTCTATGAGTTTTTTTTTTTTCCACAGAAGCTACATTGCCTTGACTTGTTGTTAAAGTAGTGCATATTTACATATAGGCCATAATCCTTTAAAGCCTACAGTATGTTTTATGCACAGTGAAGGGTTAGGGTTATTCATTGAAAATACCCTGTACGAAATTCCTGAATTGTCAGGCTGATTATCTAAATAGTGCAGTGAATGTTATGGTTGCCTATGAGCGGGAAGCTAATATTGATATAATTTTGGCTTTAATACGTATTTTTCAATAAACAGGCAACCTGGTGTCCTCCATTATTCCCAGAATTCCCATCTGTTCCACAGCTAGAGAGGCCGGGTGGCGTTTATCATCTCATTACTCTCAGGCCGAGCCCTTCAGGGGGCGCAGTCGTTATGGGAAATGAATGCCCCCGTCATCGGCTCCACCACAGCCTTCTGCACTCATCTAAAAGAGGTATTTGGTCAACAAACTGCCGAATTATCCGTCCATCATCAACTGTTTTCTATTCGCCAAGGCAAACGAGAGTCAACGAGTTCCTATGCACTGCGTTTCCGCACGCTGGCCTGTATGAGCGGATGGAATGAATCGGCCCTCATCACCGTCTTCCGTGCTCGTGCAGTGATGGAGCGCAGCATTCTAAACAGAAACGCTCTGTGTCAAGAGCTGCTCGCGTGAACACTGCACTTTGCTTAATTAAATATCTTCTAATCATTTTGTTTAAAAGTGGACATTTCAAGCTTTCTATACGCATATTTCTCATGTCTGTGAGGCAAGTAGCTGCTGAGTTTAGTTTATTTATGAGACGTGCTCCAGCTCATGAGCAATGAAAGCGATCACTCCCACGACTTCATAATAATATTTAAACATAAATATGAAGGAAACAACACATTGTTTAATGGCTACAACAATGTAAGCTACAGATAAATGTCTGAGCTGGATTTGAGCAAACATCAGTTTACCGATGAGCGGTTCATGAGCGCACGCCTGCGGATTATTGAGCGGAGTCAAGTCAACTTTATTTATATAGCGCCTTTACAATCATTTAAGTTTATCAATGCTAGTTTTAACATGAGTCTTACCAGTCCGTTTCGCTGCGCTTTGCTCATTACAGACTCGTTCTGGTCAGAACGCCCACGTAGCTATTAAAAAATGGTCGGGTTTAAATTGGGTTCTGGGTCATAATTAACAGTTAATGTGTCGGGCCGGGCCGGGCTTGTACACAATGTGCACGGGCTCGGGTAGGGTCAGGCTTGATTTTTTTGATCCCGATCTAGCCTCTACTTGGAAGCCCTCATCCAGAAAACCATCCGTGTGTCTCAACGGTTATCTCCCTGTGGCCTCTCCTCACCCGCTGCCGATCCTCCGCCTGCTCAATCATCTGTCGCACCTCCAGCACCTGAACCCATGCAGATCGACTCATACCATCTAACCACCACGAACGCCAACGCAAGATCTCACTACATCTGTGCCTGTATTGTGGGGGAGATGGACATGGCATGATGATCTGCCCCGTGCGACCTCCTCGGCCTGCGGTGAGTACCATCCAGTTTACATTTACATTTTACATTTATGCATTTAGCAGACGCTTTTATCCATATCCTTTCATACAACTAGGAGTTCAGGAAGCGATCCGTCAAGAACAGGCAAAGAAAACGCAAAACGTGCCCTAAATACCAAGATTTGTATACTACTCAGAGTAGCAAAAACCAGAAAAGGGAAGAAGAAAAGAGAAATAGAGGAGGAAGAGGGTTTTTTATGATAAGATTAAGTGCTCATGGAAGAGATGAGTTTTTACCTGTCTTTTGAATGAAGCGAGTGATTCTGTTGTGCGTATGGAGGACGGAAGATCGTTCCACCAACCAGGAACAATGAAAGAAAAAGTCCTGGAGAGGGATTTCATACATCTCTGTGATGGTACCACAAGGTGGGGGTGTAGGCAAGGTTCTGGTGGGTGTGTAGACACGTAGGAGTGAGTCGAAGTATGCAGGTGCTGAGCTTGTGGTAGGTACCTGTGAGATAGGACTCAAACCAGTGGAGTGGAGTCCCTGTGATGCCCAGTGATGAGAGGGTGGACATAAGAATCTGATGATTCACAGTGTCAAAGGCAGCAGATAGATCAAGGAGGATGAGGACTGATGATTTGGATGCAGATTTAGCCAGCCGCAGGGCTTCAGTAACTGACGATAATGCTGTCTCAGTTGAGTTGCCCTTTTTGAAACCTGACTGGTTTACGTCCAGTTGATTAGTCTGTGAGAGGAAAGATGAGACCTGGTTGAAAACAGCTCTTTCGAGTGTTTTCGCTATGAATGGTAGGAGAGAAACGGGTCTGTAGTTCTCTACAATTGATGTAGATGTCTAATGTGGGTTTTTTAAGCAGTGGGGTTACCCGAGCCTGCTTGAATATGGTAGGGAAGATGCCGGTGAAGAGAGATGTGTTGATGATGTGTGTGAGTGCTGGTAACAGTGTAGATGGCTTGTAGAAGATGTAAGGGGATGGGATCGTAAAAGCCGGTAGTGGGATGGCTGGAGTGGAGAAGTTTATATACTTCAGCCTCAGTGAGTAAAGAGAAGGAGGAGAGAAAATGTTTGGCTGAGGATGTGGCTGATTTAAAGTTGTGTGTGTGGAGTAGGGGTTGAACGACTTCCATTTTTTTAAAGTCGACATTTATGTAATGAAAGTCGACGTCGACTAGTCGCTGATGATGTCATTAATTAAACAAAATAAACCTGAACCTGGAGCTGAGACGCGAACACGGGTCTTCTTGTGCACAGGACAGCAGCACTGCCCGTAAGGTTATAATTTATTTGTCCTACATGACAGCTTTTGTATCAGTTCTTTTGTCTTATGGTTGTTATATTTCTCACAGATTTCTGCTCATTCTGAATAAGATACAGATAAAGTGGCACAATAAAGATTACATGTATATGAATGCATTAGTGAGTGATTGCGTGTGAATTCATTCTACCTGACAGCGCCTCTACTAATAGTGAAGCTGTGGTTTAAGTTATCAAGAAATATATGCTAGAACATTTCAGTTTCTAAGCTATTTTATTGATAAATCACAGACCAGTGTTGACAAAACATTTCTGCGCTACTGAATGGTTTTGTGTGGGTTTTGTATGGAAAGCACAGTTACCTCCTTTAACGGCAAACCTTACCAAGATGCCAGTATTCGTTTGTAATTCGTTCGAAAAGCTAACCGCCCAACGTCAACGTTGTCCCGTCGACCTCAGAATCACCACCATTCAGGGAAAACTGCTGGGCCGAGTTCGTGTCCACCATTTCTCCCCGACACTTACACGGGGAGACCAGAGTTGGTCATCTGCATGAGGAAACCATCACGTTCATGGTGCTGGAGGAGTCAACCATGGACATCATCCTGGGATGCCCCTGGCTCATCTTACACCAGCCGCATATCCACTGGTCCACCGGCGAGATCCTGCAATGGAGTGAGAACTGCTTCGATCGCTGTATTCATCGTCCTCGCCGAAAAGGTCTGTCATCATCGTAATTTCCCTCATCATTACCTGTCCAGTCCACCTCAGTAGAGAGTCCCGAAGCTCAAGTCAACGTGGCCATTCCCCAAGCTTACCGGGCATTCCAGGATGTCTTCAGTAAGCGGTTGGCCACCAAACTACCAACCCATTGGCCATAGGACTGCCCCATCGACCTCCTTCCTGGGGCTACTCTACCCAAGGGCCGCGTCTACTCTCTGTCCATCCCGGAACAGAAGGCCATGGAGGAGTACGTGCATGAAGCTCTACAACAAGGGTTCATCCGTCCATCGACCTCTCCTGCTGCTTCGAGCTTTTTCTTCTGCCTAGAAGCCTTCACCTATCTTCCGACTGCTTAATTTCCACTTTAAGACCATTTAAGTGGGTTACACTTCTCAGGTCAGATAATACAGAATTCTGTGTAAATACGAAAAAATCCCGTCTGCAAAAATGAATTGATTCACTTTTTATATTCATGGATTCACAAATATAAAGAGTTTCTATTTCTCTATCTGTTCTTGTCACACACAATTCTCTTATTTAGTCGTATGAAATGAAGAAAACTAGAGATTTCCCGTTCATCTTTTGTATGAAGATAGCATTTGTGAAGTGTTGTAAAGTTTTAATGACCGACCCCCAATCCTCATGGCTTGGCATTTAGAATGTTAATGTCATTTGATGACAATCTGCTTTCATTCCAGCTACATGATAAGTCAGCTTGAAATGGAAGTTGCAAATACACTTTTCTACCCTATTGTGACGCACATTCAAGTGAAATAGCTTCTTGAACAAAAAAAAAAAAAAATATAGACTTAGATATAGATATAAATATAGATTTTGCCCATGGTGAATTGATTGGATCGTTGGGGTTTGCTATTGCAGTGATCTCGTGTGAGTGACAGGTTGTCCGCCCTTGTGTCAGTAAACACACAATCAGAGGAGAAGAGATGATGAGGATGAAGATAATGATGAGGGCACATTAATTAATAAATAATAATAATAATAATAATAATAATAATAATAGTGCACGGGCAAATCTCCACTACATTAAATACTCCCATATTCCATTAAAAATATATATATAATAAAATAAAAAGATTTCATGGTGACTTTAATCAGTCCTTTGGATTTCCGGAATACCTGTGTTGCCCTCTGCATCAGTAGATGCATTCATGAAACATCTCTGGAAAGCCATGCAAGACTTCCCTCAGTATTGATGTTCTTGAATCCAATGTTCCTTTGCTCCCCTCCTTTTTTTTCTTTTTTTTTTTACCAAACTCCTCTTCATGAACGTGGTTACCTAGGCTTGTCATTACTTTGCCATTATTCCATTAACCATTAACCGCTCTCTTGTTATCAGCTTCCACTGCCATGCTAGTTTCCCTCATTAACATTGATTTTCCTCCCAAACACGGAAGGAGCGTGGTCCGGCTCACAACACCGCTCATCCATCTCTTTCTCACAAGCACACACTTATTTGTCATGTATCGCCTGCTCTTATTCTGGGCACTTGTCTCTCAGGCAAATGTATGCCTTGATGCAAACCTGGGCGGGTTTTACCTTTAATGTCCTCATCCGCGCATACGTTGGATTCAAACACTCACACACACACACACACACACACACACACACACACACACACACACACACACACACACACAATTTCTAAATGTATGGCTCCATTTCTCAAAATTCTACACAAACCTGCACATAAACCGTCACACATCTCTTGCAAAAGCAAGCTACGCACAGATGGGGAAAAATGTTAAACACTACTCTCTTTTCTTTTGCTTGTTCAGTGTGCAGTGCAGGGTACATATGAGTTTGTCAATGAGTGTGTGCACAAATACACTGTATAGACAGCATGTATCCACTGCTGATAAACTTTACAGTTATTGAACTGACTTGAATCAACACTGAACTGACTTAAAGTACACTATTGGCTTGTTAGAGTTTGTTATATTGTGAAGCTGTTTTGAAATGGTCTGTATTGTATAAAGTGCAACAGAAATAGAGGTGACTTGACTTGTATGCATATTATTGACTGTATATTTATAACAGAAATACATAAGGGTGAAAAAGTATTTGATTCTCAAAACACAGTTTTGATTTCTAAGTGATCAAATTAGGTATAGTTACACAAAATAATATATTTTTTTTCCTAAAAACATTGAGTTCTAAGTGAGCAATTTATAAGTGTTTTCACACATGATCATTGGCTGAAGGTAATTGGGAAATTGATTGTGGCATTTACATGGCAGTGTTTTCCAAATGAAACACAAGAGCTGTGAGTTTTGAACGAAGTGTCTAGAGAACTGTAGCGTTTTGCAAAAGGTTTGTTTTACAATTGCAAACTGAGTGTAAAGCATACTATGTGCTTGCGGTTTTAAAGTCTTAGTCTGAAGATTAGGTACATGGTTTCGCTAAGTGGACCTCAAGTACTACTTTTAGGTGTAAGCATAACATTTTTTAACAAAACCGTAGTGAGAACATTGCATAGACATCTATTGATTTTATATCAGATTAATGATATCAGATGTTCTATCGCCAAACCCAACTCCAACCCCTCTGCTTACCCGTCACTGAAATGTGCAAATTTTGACCCCCTTTAACCTTCAGAACTGCCTTAATTCTATGTGGCATTGATTCAACAAGGTGCTGAAAGCATTCTTTAGAAATGTTGGCCCATATTGATAGGATAGCATCTTACAGTTAATGGAGATTTGTGGGATGCACATCCAGGGCACGAAGCTCTCGTTCCACCACATCCCAAAGATGCTCTATTGGGTTGAGATCTGGTGATTGTGGGGGCCATTTTAGTACAGTGAACTCATTGTCATGTTCAAGAAACCAATGAATGGTTGATTCAAGCTTTGTGACATGGTGCATTATCCTGCTGAAAATAGCCATCAGAGGATGAGTACATGGTGGTCATAAAGGGATGGACATGGTCAGAAACAATGCTCAGGTAGGCATATATCAGGTAATTGATAATGACTCATAAATTCCAATTCAATTCTTGAATTTGAATTGAATTTGAATTGATGTCAAAAACAGGATGTAGAATTACAATTTGAATTTGAATTAAAGGAAGCAGAATTGAAATTCAAGAAAAATTCAAAGAAATTCATATACATGTCCATCTTGCCATAACAGCTTCCTCGGCACCTGTTCAGAGAATCTTTAGTGTTGCAAGAAAGATCTTCAGACGAGAACGCTTCAGACTCAATGAAAAAACATTTGAGGAGCTATTGATAATTAGATTCATCAGTATTGCTCAGTGAGTTTTGCATTGGAATTAATGAGAACTGCATTTACAACAACTTTTTTATTTTATTACTTTGAAATTAAAATAACATTGGAAAAAAAATTAAAGGGGTGATGAATTGAGAAAGCAACTTTCCCTTGAGCTTTTGATATATCAAAGGTCATGGTAATATAAGAATATCCTCTAAGTTTCAGAGATGAAAACATCCTTGTTAGCCAAAGGAAAGCTTTTATAGACACCAGACTCAGCAAACGGTCCTGTGCTTCATACTGACGTCAGTGCGCGACGAAACACCGCCTCTACCGCGCGTCTAATCCAGTAGCCCAGCCCACCGATTCATGGAGCTGTTCGGTCGATCACAAGCCAGCAGCAATAAACATGTGGAAGAAGATAGCAAGCAAGATATTGTGGAAGAACACAGTCGCTGCATAAGCCTTCTCTGGATCATAATATTAGGAATGTCTGATTTATTTTTAATGAAGTTCCAGCTCACGTGGGGAAGACATAATCACTTCAGTTCACTGTGGCATCGTTTGTAAACAAATCTCCGGTCGATGCTGGATTTGGATCTGACAGGAATGGTGCAACACATCGATGTGAGTAAAACGTGTTTTTAAATGTAATAGTATTGATTTAAACAATGCCCAATTGGAACTAAGGGGCCTAAAGTGTGCCAAGAAAACATCCCCCACACCATTACACCACCACCAGCAGCATGCACAGTGGTAACAAGGCATGATGGATCATGTTCTCATTCTGTTTACGCCAAATTCTGACTCTACCATCTGAATGTCTCAACAGAAATAGAGACTCATCAGACCAGGCAACATTTTTCTAGTCTTTAACTGTCCAATTTTGGTGAGCTTGCGCAAATTGTAGCCTATTTTTCCTATTTATAGATAAGATGAGTTTTGCCCAGTGAGGTCTTCTGCTGTTGTAGCCCATTCGCCTCAAGGTTGTGTGTGTTGTGGCTTCACAAATACTTTTCTGCATACCATGGTTGTAACGGGTGGTTATTTCAGTCAAAGTTGCTCTTCTATCAGCTTGAATCAGTCAGCCCATTCTCCTCTGACCTCTAGCATCAGCAAGGCATTTTCTTCCACAGGACTGCCGCCTACTGGATGGTTTTTTAAATTTATTTTTCCTTTTCACACCATTCTTTGTAAACCCTAGAAATGGATGAAATGCGTGAAAATCCCAGTAACTGAGCAGATTGTGAAACTCAGACCGGCCCATCTGGCACCAGCAACCATGCCACACTCAAAATTGCTTAAATCACCTTTCTTCCCCATTCTGACATTCAGTTTGGAGTTCAGGAGATTGTCTTGACCAGGAACACAGCCCTAAATGCATTGAAGCTACTGCCATGTGACTGGATGATTAGATAATTGCATTAACTCTTTCCCCGCCAAACATGGAAATTTCCGTTATTTGTGAGAAAATTTTGGTGAAAATTGTCAAAAACCCTGACAGTGGCTGGCAACTTTTTTTTTAAACGCTGGCGGGGAATTTATGTTAATGAGAAATTTTACAGAAATTTTTGTTCCTAATAATAATTTAGGTGAGTGTAAATGTCCAATAAATGTCCGCACTAGTTGGTTTTCATTTCACTATATAACTTATAAGTGAGGAAATTTAGCCCTCACAAGTATAGGCAAACCTGTTTATACACGCGCGCGCGCACACACACACACACACACACACACACACACAGCTTCGTTTAATCATGTAGACTAATTCTGTTCCTGTTGAGATACACACACTTTACACATACTAATACCGTCTCTTTGTTCATTTCAACCCTCACACAATTCTTTTGGCTTCCTCATTTTTGGATTTGCCTCTTCTGTTGTTTTCTTCTCCCTCTGTATTCGTTTATTCCTCCTCCTGCTCTGGCTCTTTCTCTCTCTCTCTTTCTTCCCTCTCTCCACACTGATGTAAAGGTTATCAGTTCCTGGC
Organism: Pseudorasbora parva; assembly: GCF_024679245.1. Lineage (NCBI taxonomy): Eukaryota > Metazoa > Chordata > Actinopteri > Cypriniformes > Gobionidae > Pseudorasbora > Pseudorasbora parva. Next base: position 36,089,644 of record NC_090174.1, read on the forward strand.
AAAGCCTCTCTGCATTATAAATGAACAGCTGAAAACCCACTCCAGGGACAATTAAACCTGAGGCTGTTTAGCATGCAGAAAGAAAAAGAGGGAGGGATTGACGAGGCCAGTGCTGGGCGAAGAAGAGAAGGCTGGCACTTGAGCACAGGATTTAGTTTGTTTGTTAGCCCTGAGTCTGCTTTGAGCACAGACACCTACATTCCCCTGAACTTACCGTCCGTGTGAATCATGCCGCCTTTCGGTGTGTTTACTGGAGTATTTGTGCACTGTGATTTGCAACAATGCCAACGGTAATGATTGCATCAGTCTTGATTATATTCCGACTACGTCTCCGTAACGCCATCCTCCTCTCTGCACCAGCACAATCTTTTTTTTTCGCTCTGTTCTTCTCCAAGCACTTCTTCTACTCTGTCCACAGTGCATTCTGGGTAACTCCCATAATGCACCTATCAACTTCTAGTAGTTTAGAAACACCAGGTGTTTGTGATTGTCTCTGTCAGTTATGCTCGGGGGTAGCAGATTTCACCCTTTTCCACAGTTTTCTTTTTGTCATCGATATATTTTTTGCTCTTAGAGGTTAATATGGAAGCCATAAGTATTTTTGTGGCTAAAATACTTCCCTGCTTTTTTTTTAAGTATGAATGTTTTGATGTTTTATAAGTGGACCTCTGTGAATATTCTTAAATTTAAATGCTTAATTACTTAAATGCACACTGCAACTAAACACATGATTGGCTGAATAAATATTGGCAGAATATCATAGCTGACATTTTAAAGAGTAGGCTACATTACACACATAATCTCATTACTATTGCATCATCAAACATCATAAAAGTAGTCCATATGTGACATCAGTTGGTTGAATAGAATCTCTTGAAGCATCAAAAATACATTTTGGTCCAAAAATAACAAAAACGTCTCAGGTTACGTATGTAACCCTAGTTCCCTGAGGGAACGAGACGCTGCGTCGAAACGCTGTGAGAACGCCTCTGTGTTAATGCGTCGTGAAGCGCCTGTAGAACCATTCCATCTGAAAAAAGATCGATCGTCGGCGTGATGACGTCATCGACCGGAAGCTATAAAACGTCCGTGAAAACAAACAGGAACTAACTTCTGATAAAGCCTGAAGTAAGTGATCACGGACAGGCCGGGAGTATGGCAGAGCGACGCAGCGTCTCGTTCCCTCAGGGAACTAGGGTTACATACGTAACCTGAGACGTTCCCTTTCGGGGAACTCGAGCTGCGTCGAAACGCTGTGAGAACGCTTATACCCACATCGCCATAGGACCAAGTGTCTCGTATGTGTGAAGCCGAAGCGCACACGGTTACGAGAGTACCTGTGCCCCTACTGTAGATGCCAGGTCTAGTTCATAGAACCTGACGAAGGTAGAAGGAGACGACCAACCGGCCGCGTTGCAGATATCGTGGAGGGAAGCCCCCGACAAGAGTGCTTTAGAAGCAGCCATACCCCTGGTTGAGTGCGCCCGGACAGCCAGTGGAGATGGCTGCCCGGTAGCTTCATAAGCAAGTGAGATGGCCTCGACCACCCACTTGCTCATCCTCTGCTTGGATACTGGGGCCCCCTTCTTAGGGGGTCCAAAGCAAACAAACAATTGTTCGGATTTTCTCCACAGGGCAGCTCTGTGGACATAAGTATCCAGTGCCCTCACAGGACACAGCAGATTTAACCTTTCCTGGTCTGACGTCATAAATGGAGGAGGACAGAAGGCTTGTAGAGTGATGGGGCCCCGTGGGCTCGTAGGAACCTTGGGGACATAACCCGGCCTGGGATGTAGAAATGCTTTCACCATCCCTGGCGCAAACTCTAGACATGAGGGCCCTACTGACAGGGACTGACTATCTCCTATCCTTTTAAGAGATGAAATGGCCAAAAGGAAGATGGTTTTTAGGGTGAGGAACTTATCCGAAACCTCCTCCAGAGGTTCGAACGGAGGTCCGGACAAGCCCCTCAGAACAATGGCCAAGTCCCATGCCGGGACCCTCGAGTGCATAACTGGCCTCAACCTTAAAGTGCCACGAAGGAAGCGTGTAATTAGAGGGTGTCTTCCCAAAGACACTCCACTGCAAGGGACGTGGAAGGCACCCAAGGCCGCCACGTACACCTTAAGTGTGGAGGGGGTCAACCCTGCCGAGAACCTCTCCTGCAGGAACTCCAGCACTGTACCAACCGGGCAGTTAACTGGGTCCCACTGGCGTTCTCTGCACCATGCTGAGAAAAGTCTCCATTTCAAAGCGTACAGCTTCCTTGTGGACGGAGCTCTGGAGTGTAGGATGGTCTCTACGACCTCGGCCGAGAGACCTTCCTCTATGAGCCTAGCCCCCTCAGAGGCCAGGCCCACAGTTTCCACATCTCTGGGCGTGGGTGCAGGAATCTCCCGCCCCCCTGAGAGAGTAGATCCCTCCTGGTCGGAATCTCCATCGGAGAGCCTTCCAGGAGAGATATCAGGTCCGAAAACCATACTCGGGTCGGCCAGTTCGGAGCCACTAGAAGTACCTGGGCCCCGTCCCGGCGTACCCTCTCCAGAACTCCTGGAAGCAGGACAATCGGGGGGAAGGCGTACAGAGGCAGCCTCGGCCACTCCTGTACCATGGCATCCAGCCCCAGAGGGGCCGGATGGGTCAGAGAAAACCACTGCGGGCAGTGAGAATTCTCCGCCGAAGCGAACAGGTCTATCTCTGCTTTCCCATAAACCTTCCAGAGGAGCTCCACCACCTCTGGGTGGAGTCTCCATTCCCCGGGCCTCGGCCCCTGTCTCGACAGGCTGTCTGCTTCCTGATTCAGGGCCCCCGGGATATACACTGCCCTGATTGACAGCAATTTCCCTTGGGCCCACAGGAGGATCCGATGTGCCAATTTGTCCAACGGACGAGACTTCAGACCCCCCTGGTGGTTTATATAGGCCACCACGGACGTGTTGTCTGTTCTGACTAGTACATGGTGGCCCCTGAGGTCGGGCAGGAACTGTTTCAATGCAAGAAACACTGCGAGCATCTCTAGCCGTTTTATGTGCCAGTGCCGCTGATGTTCCTGCCATAGACCCTGGGACGAGCGACCACTCATGGTCGCCCCCCAGCCCGTGAGAGAGGCGTCTGTCGTTAGCGTTACGCGACGAACATGAGCCCCCAACACGGGACCCTGAGATAGAAACCCCGGGTTTTTCCACATGACCAGAGCACGTAGGCATCGCCGCGTGACTTTGATCGTGCGGAGCGGATTTCCCCTCGGGGAGAACCCTTTTGTTTTGAGCCACCACTGCAGTGGCCTCATGTACAGTAGGCCAAAAGGTATCACGTTGGACGCTGCTGCCATGAGACCTAACAGTTTCTGGAACTGTTTCACAGTGACGGCTCGGCCTAGCTTCTGTTCTTTGGCGGCTGCCAGGATCGATGCTATGCGTGTTGGCGATAATTGCGCCCGCATAATTACCGAGTCCCAGTTCACACCTAGAAAAGTGGTTCTCTGAGCCGGAGAAAGCACACTCTTCTTGCCGTTCAGCCTCAACCCCAGCTTCGACATGTGGGCGAGAACAGCATCTCGATGCTGAACCGCCATCTGCTCTGTATTCGCTAGAATCAGCCAGTCGTCGATATAGTTCAGTATGCGGATGCCCTGTAGACGCAGCGGCGCCAGAGCTGCATCCACACACTTGGTGAACGTGCGGGGTGACAGTGCTAGACCGAAGGGAAGTACACGATATTGGTATGCCTCTCCCCCGAAGGCAAACCTCAGGAACTTCCTGTGATGTGGAAGGATGGAGACATGAAAATACGCATCCTTGAGGTCTATGGTGACAAACCAATCCTCCGATTTGACCTGCGCTACAATCTGTCTGAGTGTAAGCATCTTGAATTTTAGCTTGGCCACCGAGCGATTCAATAGCCGCAGATCTAATATCGGGCGTAAGCCCCCATCCTTCTTGGGCACGATGAAGTAACGGCTGTAAAAGCCAGACTCCCTGCTGGGAGGGGGAACCCTCTCTATAGCCCCTTTTTGCAGGAGTGTCTCTACTTCCTGTGCCATTACCAGAGCCTGCTCCGGGCCCACCTCTGTAGGTAGGACACCGCAGAAAGGAGGTGGCCGACTTCTGAATTGAATAGCGTACCCCCTTTCTATTATCTGCAGGACCCAACGAGATATGTTTGATAGACGTTTCCACTCGTCTAGAAAATCTACTAAGGGAACCAGCCTCTCGAGGCTGGCCTCTGGTGTATTTTGAGCAACAAGCACAGTGCCCTGAAGCGGCGGACCGGCAGGGAACGACTGACTTGACTGCTCGGGGGCCCCCCGAAGGGGGTGCGGACCACCCTCGGGTGGCCCGCGGAGACCGACTGCGCCCCGGCATTGCGGCGGGGTTGGCAGCGCGGCCCCCCGAGGGTGCCGTAGGGAAACGGGTACCGTTAGCAGGGGTAAACACCGTTTCCCTACGGGGGGAACCACCCTCAGCGTCCTGACGCTTCTGGCGTCAGGAACGCTTCGACGAGGCCTTCTTGGCGATCAGGACTGTCCGCAGATCAGCCCTGCCCCTCGAAGGCCTCGTCTGAGAGCGCCGCCCCTCGTCCCCACGCTGAGGGGGAGCTCGGGCAGCGACGCTCTGCTTCTGTTGAGCCCTGTGTGAAGAGCTCGTACTCGGTTTGGGCTGCTTGGTGGTATCAGCAGCAGCCCCAGGGACCTGGACTCGGAGAGGGAGGAACTGCTTGAGCGCCGCAGCTTGCTTTTTCGACTCCTGGAACCTCTCGGTGACAGTATGGACTGCGTCACCGAAGAGGCCTCCAGGAGAAAGCGGCGCATCAAGCAGAAAGGCTTTCTCCCTCTCCTTGATATCTGTGGGGTTCAACCATAGGTGCCTCTCCGTAGCCACCAATGCTGCCATGGAGCGGCCAACACATCTGGCCGTCTCCTTGGTGGCCCGGAGAGCTAGATCGGCTGAAGATCTTAATTCAGCTACAATATCTCCCCCCACAGCATCACTACCGTCCAGATCCCTCAGCAGGTCAGCCTGGTATGCCTGCACGATAGCCATCGTGTGCAGGCATGCAGCCGCTTGACCCGCTGCCGAGTACGCTTTACCCACCAACGCCGACGTTGTTTTCAATGGTCTGGTGGGTAAAGTCGGGGCCTTAAGGGACGATGCCGAAGAAGGTGAGAGATGGCTCGCAAGCGTCTCTTCAACCTTTGGCATCGCCCCATAACCGTACTGTCTCAGCCCGCTGATGTTGCTATAGACCGAAGTCTGCGGGCTGAAGACACGATATGATGCCGGTCTCCTCCACGATCTTGCCACCTCGGTGTGCAAGTCGTGGAAGAACGGCAGGCCCCGTCGCTGAGGTTCTGAAGCGCGAGATGGCAGGAAGCGTTCGTCTAGCTTGCTATGACGTTTTCTTCCTGCCTCAGATCTTTCAGTGGGCCAGTCGATGTTTAATCTGGCCACTGCTCGCGTCAAAACCTCAACTAGCTCTTCACTAGCAGGGGACTGAAGTGGCGAATCTTCAGTATCGATACTTTCAACGTCCACCTCCTCAGAGCTGGACAGATGAAGTACCGGCGACTCTCTCGGGGGGGAAGAAACCGCCATGCGTGCTTCCATGCCCCGAGAAGAGCCGCTGGATGGAGCAGGTGAGGGCAGAGATAAGGCAGCGCCCGTCTCTAACCCCTCTGCAACATCCAGTTGTGATCCCCACGACTGCAGCCTTCGCTCCGCCTCGGCGGAAGCGGGACCAGAGCCGCGGGGAACACGAGCCGAGGCACCCTCCTCGAAGAGTGCCCGGCGGGAGCGCAGCGTTCTTAATGGTAAACGCTCACAGTGCTCACAAGCAGCCCCCTCGAGGGCTGCCTGGGCATGCTGCGCTCCCAAGCATGCAACACAGAGAAGATGTGTGTCCCCGCCCGTGATGTAGCGTGGGCAGGGAGGAACACACTTTCTGAAATTGCTGCTCTCACTCGCCATTTCTATCTATTTTATTTTCTCTTTTCTCTGTTAATATATGGAAGATTTAACAAAAAGGGTGGAAAATCTCTGATAATAGACAGACAAAAACACCAAATAGACAGACAGGTTCACACAGATCGCTTGCTGAAGGCTCAGAAGCTAGTTCCTGTTTGTTTTCACGGACGTTTTATAGCTTCCGGTCGATGACGTCATCACGCCGACGATCGATCTTTTTTCCGATGGAATGGTTCTACAGGCGCTTCACGACGCATTAACGCAGAGGCGTTCTCACAGCGTTTCGACGCAGCTCGAGTTCCCCGAAAGGGAACTACAGTTTTATTCAGCATCAGTCTTCTCTTCTGCGTTTGTTTTTTAAACCTCAACCAAAGATTCAAACGGTCATGAATCAGTGAATCGATTAATGATTCGATCGCCAATGTCACGTGATTTCGGGAGTTTGGATCATGTGTCAAACTGCCAAACTGCTGAAATCACGTGACATTGGCGATCCGAATTGTTAGGGGTAAACAGCTTATGACCCAGGACCAGTAGTGAAGAAATGAAGACAGAGTCAGGATTGCAATTAATTAAAAGAAAAATTTACTTAGAATAGTTTGCAGTTTCAAAAGCAGAAGCCAGCTTCAAGTCTCACAAGGAGTTCGTAGGCCGCGCTCCCTCTCTCACCGTCTCGTTGCCTCGCCCTATATTACATACAATTGTCCCAACAGTTATACCATTTTCAAGGTCTTATCCACGTCCTTACTGCGATGTGGATGGTTATGATTGGCTCAGAGACAATGCACAGTCATGGTAAATTTCCACTCAAGTCAGTTAATCTGATGCACGTTTCCACTGACGTGTCACTTGTTGATGCTCTCACCCAGAATCAGGCCCGTAGTGACCTTCCAGATCTGGAGCAGGCGCCAGCTTGCCCAGAACAACAAGTCCACCCATCTCTTAGGGTGCCCATTGAACACCATTCTGATCTGTAACATAGAATATTGCGCACATACAAAGATACAGTCTCTCCAAGGTTGGAGCTGATTAAGCTCCAGTTCTAACCAGTTCTTACCCAAAACATACTGATAACATGTGCTTTCTTTCAGTGAGAGGTACACACTAGTACAGGCAATATTCATCTTGATTCTTTAGTGTTTCAGTAAAAGGAAATATAAAAGGAATAAAATATAATAAATTAAATGAAAGACAAATCCATATTTCATATCTGGAAGCCGTGCTAAGTGAGCAAACGCTGTTACTCCACTCCTGACATGTTAGGGGTGTGTGATACCTCCAAAATCCAAACACATGACCTTGTTGCCAGTGTTTAGTGACACATCACACATCTCTAGGCCAGACCCTCAGTCACTCCTCAGAGACCAAATACACACTTTAGAAAACAAGAAACTAAAACTAAATCATAACTGGATAGAATCATTATAATAATATAGGATAAATATTGATTAAAGTTTTGATTATGAAGTTAATTAGGATATAAATATATACAGGTATATTGAAGCGGCAGTGGATTTCAAAATCCCCCCTTCACTCCCTCCTAAAGGCCAATTTTGGGGTCCCAATGACCCCCTAAAGTTGGTCTACCAATTTAGGCCGCTTCATAATCTTCCATCCCCCCACTTTTTAGTTTATAATCTTTGAAAAAAAGAAAATCTCTTTTCCCCTCAGGGATTTAACTTCAAGCATTATTAATCTTATCCAATTTGGTTTTATCAATGGCTTGATTGATTACAATAAGCACATATATCCTCAAGAGGACATACTACATTAGCACCCCATGTTAAATACCACCCCATTATAAATACCAAGATATCTCATCTAAAAAGAGGGATTTTAAATACACTTCTTTCAAACACAGACCTTTTTCATCTTCAAAACAATAGTGGTCTGAAATAAAAATAAACAAAATAAATAGGCATAATAATCCATCCAATTACATTCAGTCTCTGCATAAATCATCCTTCAGTTTACAGTCTACATACATGTACCATCTTAATTTCACATTCTATTCATTTCTTTCCCAAACATGTACATAACATCCATTTGTCGCTTTTCCCTGATTTTACTCAAGAACCTTCTTGTTAAACCCATTTTCATAACACATCTTTTTCTTTTCCACATAGATTTCCACATACTCAAACCTTTTTGTCAAACTTGCTTTTTCCATCAAATCCAGTTTTCACTCATGATAGCCCACATCATTTTTAACTTAAATGAACATAACCATAAAATTGTTAATGTTGAAAACTTCATCAAAATGACATAATTATCCATTTGTATTACATTCAATCAGCTTGTTCACATCTTTATCTCGTGACATTGTGCTTAATCATACTCAATACCCAATTATTTCTCAAAAATAACTTTTCAAGCCCATGTTATTTAGTAAACCATTTAAAATCACCCGTATTAATTAGGGTTTCCTTTAAAGTAACATTTTTCTTTCAATGTTTGTTCATTAAAACTCTTTAGGCGTAAGCTCCAAATGACCAAAATCTTAACCCTGTTGATTCATGTCATCTGGCAGTGATACTTCTCATCAAATCCTCACTAGCCTTCCCTTGCCACTTACACCAAAATTGTTATAATTTTACCAAGAATTTACGAATTTCCGTAATCTCCCATATTACTTCATAAGAAATCCAAATTTGTACTGTCATCATCAATTTCTTTAAAGCTGTTCTAAAATAATCTGTATTTTGAAAATCATTCATTGTTCAATATTAACTTAATTTGATGTAAAGTGTTCATAAATTATGTCAGAAGTTTTATTTTCACAACATTAATCTTTAGGGCTATGTCTCTCTCGTTTTAACTTGTCAGATTATTCTTTATCAAAATAGTAAATCTCCAGTGCAGATGCACCATGTGACCATTAGTGTTTCAGTCTTATATCTACTGCTCTACAGAAACCAAAATATTATTTTACTCATCTCCTAATCCCAGTCACACACAAAAAAGTTAGTCACTTGCTCCTTTAACATTAATTAGACATTATTACTAGACATCTAATGTCCTGCATCCATTTAAGGGATAAACAATAAAAATAAAAATAAAACTTTTTCTTTTAGAAGTTATCTTTTTGGCCGCCCTTCTGCCTTCAGAAATATGAGGGAATCTCTGGATAATTTAGATAGTGACTTCAGCCAATTTGTCACTTTGTCTCTGCCGTCAAGTTTCTAACATTTATGTTCACCATTTCTAATCAATTGACATAATTTCAATTTAAACCCTCAGTTAAATTTAGAGATGGGTGTTTAACCCATTAAGAAACGGCAATCTTTAACTTTATAATTCCACTTCAACTAATCCAGAGATTAATTCAAATCAGCATCATAAATGACAAAATTAGTCATAATTACCAGTAACAGACAGAGCTGGATACCAGTCCACTTAAAGCTCGTCCCATGTTCTGGATCATCTTTCCGAGAAATTTCCTTCAGAATTAGCAGTCTCTTTAAAGGTTGTCATTTGCCTTAACCCATCTGTAATGATAAACACTCATTCCAGAGGTTAATGACCTCACACACACTATCAGGACAGAACAGTTTCACAAACCAACACATACAAAACATAAAGTGCAGTCATCAACAAACACACACATTAAACATATAACTATGAATTGCTCATTCTCAAAATTTGCTTTTAGTGTTTAACTAAAAAATATTTAAACTCAGTTCTTACATGGTTTCTTAACCAATTTTCAAATCATGTCTGTTCGTTATTCCTTCATTTTTAGAGAAGTCAGCTGGGTTGTTTTGGTTCTGATATCATTGCTTTTGTTTTGTTTCAGCTTTAGCACGACGATAACAGACAGAGCACCATTCCTCCTTCTCAAGCAGTCTCTCTCTCTCTCTTACACGGATAGTCTCTTTTATTAAATTCATTAATTTTTAACCTTCACAAAGTTTATCCTTAAAGAATAAATTTGTATCAGAAATTTAAATGTTTAACTTTCCAATTAGAGCTATATAATCATCTCAAAATAAGTTATGCTATGAATTTTTTTTTTCTTAAAGTTACTTTAGTTAAATACCTTTTGTTATCCAGACCTCCTCTTTAAACTTCAACAGCTGTTCTTATCTTTAGACACCACCATGCCTTCAAATTCTCCACTGCCATATCTAATGACCTGCAGGATTAAACTCATGATATGGAAATATTAGTTCAATATCACAGTTTTACTGATTCAGTTAATGCATTTTTGTTCTGGTCTCCACAAAGTTATTGACAATCACCTCATGGTCTCAGCTGGCTCTTGAATGACCTTTACCATCATAACTTTGACTCAGGGTCTTCCCTGGCATTCACAAACAATGCGGTATTTGAGTGAGCGGTATGGAGGAGCCATTATTAGGGCAGGCCATGCTGTGTCCTGTCTGGACTCTCGGCCCCTACAACCACAGCGTCCCCCCTTACTGATGCTGCTGGCCTCACAGACATCGGTTCAACTCTCATACACACCTCACATAAAACACCTCCCTTCTTGGAAGTGCCCAATGGCGGTGACCCCCATGTCTTAGGTTGTCCCCCTGCTGGCCAAAAGAGGATCTTACCCGTCTTAGGCGAATCACCCTCATTCACATTGGTCATCGCTTGAGATCTTTGACCCTTAAAATGGATCAGATGTTTTTCTGGAGCCTTGGGGAAAGTGCATTCAAGAGTCACCAGAGCCATTTAGTCTGCTTACTATAAGTAGAACATGGAGACAGGTTAATCATAACACTTAATCCCTGATACCAATTACATCTTCCAAACCGCAACATTATGCGTAGATTATACTCAGTGAATTTAGCCATAACCACTGTCCACTCAATTTAATGTCCTGCATGTTGACTCTGACCTGATCCATTGGTCCTGTGCATGGTGGCGGCTAAGATTAGACAATGATGTCACTGGTCATGGAATAATTTATTTAAAAATTTTAATTTATTAAAATTCTGTATTTAAAAACATTTGATACCTTTATTATTGCCCTCCTAATGACACTTTCACTCTTTTTAACAAATCACTGTCTCTATGATTTTCAACTGGTGCACTGTGCTTTTACTATAAATCTCTTATCACCTATGACACAGGCTCAGATAACAGCATTGAGCTGGTTTTGAATGAGAGAGAGACTCTGAGTTATTCAGGATGGTACACTGTGTTTTCATAAACTTTATACTACTTACACTAGCTCAGCATAAGGTCTGGCTAGAAATTAAAATTGTTTTCAAATAAGACATCAAACATTTCCTTTAAACTCTATCCTTAGACAGAGATCACATTTTCAATTAATTAATTTTATATTTGTCTTTTGCCCATACAATTAATTTAGAAACTTTACGTTTCTCAGATTAGGTCTCTGTTACTGTAGCAACTTTGGCCATAGCACCAGAAACGGTGGGGGCCAGATTCAGATAAGCGAATTGTTTTATTACAGCTCTGCACCAGCTTATCTTTTGAAACCAAAACCTCAGCATCTAGGGTTTTTAACATATTAACACCAATTTATCTTATAAAAACTGTTTTTACCAACATTGAGGCAAATTAACATTATTAGAATTTTTCAAGAGTTAGAGGAACAGGAACCACCTTTTTCATAAATCTGTCATTTAAACCTCTATGTCACTATTTATATATTTTCTCGCCTCACATGTTTTTCGGTCATTGTCTTTAATTTTACCTCATAATTTTAATTAATTATCATAGATCTTTCCTTCAAAAATAATTACTTAAGACCTTATATTCATATTTCACTTTGTTACTTTCTTACTTTGTTTCATCTACAAAATTGAATCTGATGGGCTGATTTGCCACCATTTCTACACCTTATGGGTGGGAAGTTACAGTTACATACAAAATTGCCCTGCTGACCACAATTAAAACTCTCTGTCATTTAGCAACTGGCATGTTTCAGTCTAGTTCCCAGTCTGTAAGGCGGTGCCAAAAGCGGCACTCACTCGGACAGTCAGAGAAGAGAAGAGCGCGCGAGAGGGGAGGGGGCAGATAAGACTGGCTGCTCACACATCTTGGTGTTTTCGCTTTTTCAAAAACAATCTCAAGCCCTTTTTCAGACTACACCTCAATTCCAGTAATTTCAGACAATTTATTACATTTGGCAATTAGACTATACCATCCCTCAGTAATCTTCTGGGATTTTTCTTTCAGGGGTTAAACCCCACCCATTCTACAAATTCATTAATACTCTTTGTTTGTAGCCAGTCAGGATGCTATTTAACTTTTCAATCAGAATTAAAACCTTGCTGCCATGTTTTAATTTTTTTTATAAATATGTTCTGCAAATTTCTTTTAAGTGAGGGCTTCAGAGCAAAGCTAGTTACAGCATTTGCTCTCTTTCATTTCAACATATTATCAAGACTGATCAAGTTACTGATCATGTCACAATTTATCAGCCATATTTTAGTCAAAGTTCATACTCACCGAAACAGCAAGAGATGGAGGCGGCGATCTTTACCCAACACAGCTGTGGCTTCTGCATGATGAAACTGCAAAGGACACTTGTACGAAAACGTCACACATACTGGTCCGTGCCAATTTGGGTCACAATTTATATTTTACTCGGGATCGTTCCAGATGCATCCCTGGCAAACAACTCCTGAATCTATTTTTATTTTGTTTAACTAATAACTAATATTTTATTCCCTGACTGCCTGATTCACTAATTTCTAAACTCTAAGTTCGGGGATCCCCTTATCTGAGATGGAAGAGATAGCGCAGGTTTGCGATGCCTACTGGACTCACACACCGTTCCAGGGACGTACTCCTGTAGGGGTAGTGACCGCACTAAATGCCCACCGGGGCCCCCTTTCTTGAGTACGCTTCAATGCGCTGCCTTCTACCGTTAACCGTAACGATGCCATCAGCGACTTTACTTTATACTATCACACAAGTATAATCAACTCCTCACTCCTATCGAAGTGAAGCTCTCTCGTTCCCCTTTACCATCTCTTCCAATCAGATAACCCTATCCAAGTAATTAAAGCTTTCTACTACCTTATTTGTTGTTTTGCCAGGGGTGTCACCAAGGAATGATTGCCCGTGCATCCTCCACCAAAACTGTTAGGGGTAAACAGCTTATGACCCAGGACCAGTAGTGAAGAAATGAAGACAGAGTCAGGATTGCAATTAATTAAAAGAAAAATTTACTTAGAATAGTTTGCAGTTTCAAAAGCAGAAGCCAGCTTCAAGTCTCACAAGGAGTTCGTAGGCCGCGCTCCCTCTCTCACCGTCTCGTTGCCTCGCCCTATATTACATACAATTGTCCCAACAGTTATACCATTTTCAAGGTCTTATCCACGTCCTTACTGCGATGTGGATGGTTATGATTGGCTCAGAGACAATGCACAGTCATGGTAAATTTCCACTCAAGTCAGTTAATCTGATGCACGTTTCCACTGACGTGTCACTTGTTGATGCTCTCACCCAGAATCAGGCCCGTAGTGACCTTCCAGATCTGGAGCAGGCGCCAGCTTGCCCAGAACAACAAGTCCACCCATCTCTTAGGGTGCCCATTGAACACCATTCTGATCTGTAACATAGAATATTGCGCACATACACAGATACAGTCTCTCCAAGGTTGGAGCTGATTAAGCTCCAGTTCTAACCAGTTCTTACCCAAAACATACTGATAACATGTGCTTTCTTTCAGTGAGAGGTACACACTAGTACAGGCAATATTCATCTTGATTCTTTAGTGTTTCAGTAAAAGGAAATATAAAAGGAATAAAATATAATAAATTAAATGAAAGACAAATCCATATTTCATATCTGGAAGCCGTGCTAAGTGAGCAAACGCTGTTACTCCACTCCTGACATGTTAGGGGTGTGTGATACCTCCAAAATCCAAACACATGACCTTGTTGCCAGTGTTTAGTGACACATCACACATCTCTAGGCCAGACCCTCAGTCACTCCTCAGAGACCAAATACACACTTTAGAAAACAAGAAACTAAAACTAAATCATAACTGGATAGAATCATTATAATAATATAGGATAAATATTGATTAAAGTTTTGATTATGAAGTTAATTAGGATATAAATATATACAGGTATATTGAAGCGGCAGTGGATTTCAAAATCCCCCCTTCAGAATCATTGATCGATTCACTGATTCATGACCATTTGAATCTTTATTTGAGGTTTGAAAACAAACGCTGAAAAGAAGAGACTGATGCTGAATAAAGTCGTATTTTTTAAATATGTTTGGACCAACATGTATTTTCGATGCTTCAAGAGATTCTATTCAACTAACTGATGTCACATATGGACTACTTTGATGATGTTTTTATTAGCTTTCTGGACATGGACAATACAGTGTGCATAGACTGCATATGCTCTAGGACTAAACTATAAAATATCTTAAACTGTGTTCTGAAGATGAAAGGAGGTCTTACGGGTGTGGAACGACATTAGGGTGAGCCATTAATGACATCAATTTCATTTTGGGGTGAACTAACCCTTTAAAATATGTTCTAAATTATGAATGGGTCTACGCATTTGCAAAATTGCCTGAATCCACTTAAATTAATTTGGACTGCTCTCCCACTGAATCGTCTGAAGCAATTTCTCTGTAAAACAAACAGACCTTATTGAGGGAACATCAGCACAGTTTTTCATTTGTTTTCCTCTGTGAATATATGCTTAATGGATGTCTGACAATTTTGTTGCTTTTTGCAGATTTCAGATGTAAAAATGTTTAACGTCTAAAGATAGAGCAGGCTTTATTTGCTCCAAAAGGTTTGTAATAGTTAGGCTATGGTTATTTAACTTTATAGTTAAATAAAAAACCTTTAGATTAAATACCATCCATGCACATCCTTCAGTGAGAATGGATTTCTAGTCTGTTTACTTGAACTTCTTAGGTAGCCTAATATCAGCAAAAATCCGAGTTGAATTGCCTTAATAAAGCTCTCTCTAAAAGCCTGACATGTGATGCCCAACTGACTGACATGTATATGCATGAAACATGCACGCAAAGTCTCACGCAAAGAGAAATGTTGTAAGTTACATAATACATTTTTAACAAGCAGAATAATACAGCAACCGGGGAACATTTTTTGCTATGTCTTTTAAAGGAAGTGTATGTAATATTGTGGCCAAAACTGGTACTGCAATCACTTTCAAATGACTGTAGAGCGGTGTATCCCCTCTCCCCCTCCCCCTGACTCGAGGTTGCCAGATCGGCTGCAGGATCAGCAGGAACGTTTGTAGTTGCAGCTGTGGTAACTAGAGCAGATCTGGCAACCCGGATGCCCAAACACTACTGACTTCATGATTGGTAGATAGGTGCAGGGCGGAGCTTCAGGCCAAAACACATGTCAACATTAACATCAGTTGAGGGCTACAACAACAACTTTTAAATGACAATATCCTGGCCGGACAACTGTTGTCAGTGAAATAAGCATTTGAAATTAACACGATTTCTTGATGTCTAGTGACATATCAGGGCCATTTTATGATTAATTGAAATACATTTATTACATACAGTTCCTGTAACTATTATAGCATTTTAAAGAACAAATAAATAAACTTTAACTATTGGCTTTTTACATCAAGTCAGCTGTCACTTGACTTTGCCATACCCATGGCATTATACACATTTGTGTCCTCATATGTCACAAAAACATGCTCACACACACACACACACAATACATCATGGGATTATCCCTGCATAACTTTTGACTCACCATACATTTGTTTGGTTACATTATATGCACTTACACACCGATTGCCAACGAAACAGACATTTGATGCCGTTTCATTCACTGCCTGCAGTTTCGACTGGGAACAAACAAGCACACTTGCAGAACTCAGTTGCTGCTCTGGAAAAACAAACCACATCCACTGTTTCCTTAACGCTGGGTTCTTTGGGAAGCTGAACAAGGATATCTTTCCCTCACAACCAAACAAAAAAAAAAAAAAAAATTATTTGGTGACATTATTGATTCCATGGTCTAAAAACAAAATGATCACTGTGGTTGATGTGCACTCATGCTCATCCGGGAGAAGTGCCCATACACACATATATATATATATATATATATATATATATATATATATATATATATATATATATATATATATATATATATATATATATATACACACACACACACATGAGATTACACACTCTAGAAAATGCTGGGTTGTTTTAACCCAATGTTGGGTCAAATATGGACTAACCCAGCAGTTGGGTTGTTTTAACTCAGTGATTGGGTTGTTTTAATCCTGTGGTTGGGTTAAATATTTGCTTAAGACAACCCAATCAATGAGTTAAAACAACCCAACTGCTGGGTTAGTCCATTTTTGACCCAACATTGGGTTGTTTTTTTACTCTGAATTTTTTTGAGTGCAAGAGAAAAAAAGCTTATGTCAAAATCATGATAAAATTAAGTGGATCACACCCCAGGAAGAAACTTTTTTATTGCTGTCCAGCTACTCAATTCTGTTGAATAAGCTCATTTGTCTAGACACACAGGTTTGTGTTTGTGAATGGAATCAACAAGACGAACCCAGAGAAGCTGCACTGTGCAATGTGTAATTCTGCCAGGTGGAGTGGAGAGAGTGTGGATTAGAGACTACTTGAAAGCTCAAGAGTGAGCTGGGATTGCTTAAGTTGGAAAAAGACAGAAATAAGAAGATCTGCTCTGAACAGGAGCTCCTCTCTCTTCTTTCTTTATTTCACAAATGCAGCCAACACTGTGTTGCATGCTCCAGCCATTTAAAAAAGAAGAAGAATGCAGTCGATTTTAGTAAAACCAATTAATGATCTACTGTGTTGATTTAGTGAGATCTTTACATTCATTTGGCTGTAGTGTATCTGACCAACTCATACACTGTGGTATCTCGCCCCCTCGCCCCCCCCCCCCCCCCCCCCCCCAGCTCTCTGTGGCCTGTCAACCTGTAAATATGTGGGCATTTTGAGCTGTGATGTTCTGGCATTTCCAGTATGGATTCCCACTAAACTGCAGGGCTGTCTGCCACTGTATGCGTCCAGGGAACTGTGCGTTCAACTGGGGCTGGAGATGATGGATGTGGCCCTCGCACCACTGGAGGAAGCCTCCATGTGTTTCAAGCTCCATAATACACCTACTCATTCATCTCTCCTCCTCCCCCCCCCCCCCCCCCCCCAAACAGCACAACATTCCCATATGCTTTCAGTAATTACGGCCTGTATTTTCTCTCCGACGCACCAAGTGGGGAGGAACACTCTGATGCATCTGTGAAGGTGCATATAAACGCTCTCCTCAAGCTCCTCTTCCTCTTGAGTAGCTAACTAGCAGCAGCAGCACTCTTACCCTCTCGCTTCTTGTCGACTTATTTTAGACCTGCAATCTCATTACAAGGCTCTTGGTGAATTTAAAAGGCTCGATTGGAGAAGTTTAAAAGGAATGACTAAAACCGAAAGTCAAACCATTTTTCTTCTTCTTCTTCTTCCACCCCGCAAACACGCCGCAGGAGTGGCCGCCGAGCCCGGTTAAATCTCTTCGCATCTCACCCTCCTGCTGAGAGACACGACAGATCAAAAACCCTTCTCTCTGCGCCGTCTCTCTATCTTACCCCCTCCCTTTATCCATGTCTCTTTCTCTTTTTTCCACCCTCTGTCATTTCTTTTCCACTTATTCCAATACTCTATTTAAATTTTTTTTCCCATCCCTCTGTCAATCCTTTCCTATTTTGGTCATTTGCTTTCATGCCGCAGTTTGAAGACTCGAAGAGTCTTTCTGGAGTGTGCGACGGGAGGGGAGGTGTAAACAAAAACGGATGATGGATTGGTTTGCTTTGCGAACTCAAGCATGCCTCATCCCTCCACCCCTGATATGCAGTGCTCTTTTCTGCGGTTTCTTGAGTGGACTAATTATTACAAAAATATTTAAAACCATTTAAATTTAGGCAAGGTGTTTGTGTAAATAATTTAACCCTTTCTTTAAGGTTTCCCCTTTTTTAGTTTGATGTAGCCTAATTTCATTTAGTGCCATCAAGCACTCTATTTTCTTGAGTAAGCGTCGCTTAGATGTAACTTTTTGTGGACACATGGTGCCATCTAGTGTTTGAGGGATGGAACTAACCTGCAGGACTATGATGAATTAATGATTTATAATTTTTTGTCATATTTATTCCAGTTCAATCTTGTATTTTAGCATTTTAGACACTTTGTTAAACAATTAATGTAAAGAACCAGGTACTTTGTAAATTTTAATTATTTGGACATTTTTAATACAGAAAAAAAATCAAAATGTGCACACAAAAAAATATTCCTTAGTTATTATTTACTCACTTAAAACAGTTACACTCTAAAAAAATACCTAATGGAAAAACGCATCAATTGGGTTGTTTTAGGGAAAAAAATAACCCAACCACTGGGTTAAAACAACCCAATTGCTGGGTTTGTCAATTTTCAACCCAACTTGGGTTGTTTTTAAACCAGCATTTTTTAGAGTGTTGTTAAAAATGACCCAACAGATAACACAATTGTGGGTTGATAAACACCACCCTATTGTTGGGTTACTTTAACCCTGAATTAAACAATACATTGGATTATAAATTAATTATACCATTCTGGTATTGTTAATTATATATTTATTATTTAGTAATTAATTATTTTATTATATTATAATAATAAAGTGCTGCTTACAAATATATTGAAAATGCTTTATTTCAGTTACATTTAAAGTTGCAAACACTTCTATTAAATTAAATTATGGTTGCAGTTGTGTTATTAATTACATCCTTATCACATTAAGCTACTTGCAATTATGTTTCAAATTACAAGAATTACAAATAAAAAGAATAAAGCTTCTCAAGACAATGTAATAAATAGGCAGTGGGATGATAGTCTAAAAGTGTTAGGTTCTCCTCTCCCCCACTCTATATTTTGTACTTTCTCACTTTGTGTAAATTTTCCCACATTTTTTTTCCCACATCTAGTACAATGATGTGGTTTTGTTTTATTAATTCAGTGCTGCTATACTTTTTTCTTGATTTTCCCCGAAAGAAAGGAAGTAAAATATGACATGCCCCGGGGTATATTGTAAATGTGAGGGGGCACATTGTAGCATGACCATATGACAGCTTAAAATGTTATCTGATATAATAAAAAATAAACAAAACAAGACAAACTAAAATATGTTTTCAATAAAATACAATTATTAAAATTTTCATATCAAACAATGGAACTTTTTAATAATGAAAAAAAAGGTTTGACAACAAACATCATAAAATACAGCTATACGTCATAAACATAATTGAATAACTTCTGAACATTGACTCTCAGTCATTACTCACCTTTTTATCATGGTTTCTCAATAGAATTTATAAAAGTATAGAATATAATAGCATATTTCTAATAGGGGCTCATTGTAACACAGTGTTACAACACACCCTACCTGCGCAACTGGCATTTAAACTGTGGCTTGAGTCTTCTGCTGTTAGATCAGCATTAAATGTACAATCATTTAAAGCATGTATCAACTGCTTATAAAATACGTTCTTGTTTCGGTGCCATTCCTCCAACAATAACAAAGGATTAATTTTATCACAGTGCAGGACATGAGGCAATAGCCTCCATAGCTACTCCTCCTCCATATACTGAATGATATTTGTTGCAACCATTAAACAAAACTGTTAAATGGTAAACATTATGCACACATACATAGGATCAAATAATACCAAAAAATGTATCTTCATAAATGATGTACTAGGGCTGGTCATATAATTAGAATATCATCAAAAAGTTGATTCTATTAATTCCGTTCAAAAAGTGAAAATTGTATTATATTCATTCATTACTCACAGACTGATATATTTCAAATGTTTATTTCTTTTAATTTTGATTATTATAACTGACAACTAAGGAAAATCCCAAATTCAGTATCTCAGAAAATTAGAATATTGTGAAAAGGTTCAATATTGAAGACACCTGGTGCCTCATTCTAATCAGCTAATTAACTCAAAGCACCTGCAAAGGGATATAAATGGTCCCTCAGTCTAGTTCTGTAGATACACAATCATGGGGAAGACTGCTGACTTGACAGTTCTCTAAAAGACGACCATTGACACCTTGCACAAAGAGGGCAAGACACAAAAGGTAATTGCAAAAGAGGCTTGCTGTTCACAGAGCTCTCTGTCCAAGCACATTAATAGAGAGGTGAAGGGAAGGACAAGATGTGGTATAAAAAAGTGTACAAGCAATAGGGATAACCGCACCCTGGAGAGGATTGTGAAACAAAACCCATTCAAAAGTGTGGGGGAGATTCACAAAGAATGTACTGCAGCTTGAGTCAGTACTTCAAGAACCACTACGCACAGACATATGCAAGACATGGGTTTCAGCTGTCACATTCCTTAAGCCACTCTTGAACAACAGAAAGCGTCAAAAGCGCCTCACCTGGTTTGTCGTTACCAACTGCCTTGTAGACCCTCTCAGTAAATGTGTTAAATGCTTGGGGTGTTCACATGCACACAAGGCAGTTCAGGGATCTTCAAAATGTAAATTCTCTGCTCTAGGCTTGCGGTTTTTGAGAGGAAGTCATCCGTTTTTCCCAGTTGCGCTCCCGAAGCCGCGTAGGCCTCTCTTGGATCCGCGACCTGGGGTTCGGATATAGAGCTCGAGGATGTGGAGTGCGAGCAGACTTAACCTCACGGAAATCCATGACAAAGAGAAGGTCTTCCTGCTGGACACCCCAGTCTCTCAGCTGGTTTGTTTGGGGAGACGGTCAACATGGTGGTTGAAAAATATAGAGCCGCCAAGTCCCATTCAGCACATCAGATTTTGAACACGTAACTCAAACGCTTCCCTAAACCTACCCATTTGTGTATTATAAAAAAACAGGAAATAACAGGCAGATACGACTGCAGGCACAATTTATTCAGAAAGTACAAATATCCCAAGTGTTCCGAGGCCAAACGATTGATTTGTGTGAAGAAAATCCCCAAAAGCGATCAGTAACGTCGAGTCCATCTGGCAAATATTAATAATACATTTCAAATATTGCCGCCGGAAGAAAAGTCACGTCAGCTTTGACAGCATTGGCTGTCATGTGTCTCGTGACCAAATGCGTCATTACGTCAGCTTTGATTGTAAAATGCCATTGGCTCTCGTGTGTCTCGTGACCGATCGCGTCACTTT
This sequence comes from Pseudorasbora parva, assembly GCF_024679245.1. NCBI lineage: Eukaryota > Metazoa > Chordata > Actinopteri > Cypriniformes > Gobionidae > Pseudorasbora > Pseudorasbora parva. The sequence continues at coordinate 36,110,745 of NC_090174.1, forward strand.
CCGTGTGTATCATTTGAATTAGAAATATGAATGAATGAGTGCGTGTGTGTGTGTGTTCTGTTCGCAAAGGAGCGTGATCATCATTTCAACGAATAAAACATTAAGATCAACTCTGTTCTTCACATGAAGATATCGTATGGCTTCAGAAGACTGGGAATGCAACATGAGTTAATACTTTTATACAGTTTTTTGGTCAGTTTTTGCAATAAATACATGTGACTGTACATTTATTTGCCTGTTACGTGTTTTATATTGTTGAGAGTTGGTAGGTTTAGGGTAGGAGTGGAGTTAGTTGCTCCAAAATATAAAATTGGGCTATAAATATTCATTCTGTGAGATCAGGTTGGCGGAACGCTTCCGGTGGACGGTTCACCCAAAAAGTGCAGGTAAACGTACCTGGAGGTACATATTTCGGGTGTTGTAAAAATGTAGGCAGAGTCACGTATTTCCAATGAGCCTGGGTTGAATTAAACTGTCAAATTGTAGCAGTATGCACGTCGGGATGCCTTCGGCAATAACCGTTTCTATGGAAACCCGTGCAACCCGCATTTTCTGTGTCATATGGGTCGCCAAATAACAGGTAGGCTTGGGTTTTGGTTTAACTGTATCAATGTTGGGGGCTTGGTCGTTAAACCTGTCTTATGCTGTCTTAAACAACAGGTTTAGGTCAACGTGCAAAGGACGTTGCAGTGGGCTTTTGGTCTTATCCAAACGGTCGTTTGAATTCTGCGTTTCTGCTCTGCTTTACATCATCGGAACTTTTATACTGATTTCTATTGCTCTTGGGACATGAGGGGAGCGAGTGCGCGATTCACTGCTGGATTAAATCGGCGTATCCGCTCGTCTGTTGCAGTTTGAGGGGTTCGGTGCACCATAGCGTTTCATTCTTTTTTTTACATGTGCATGTCTGTAGCATTTTCAGTGGTACAGGATCAGCTGAACCGCCGTTCTGGGCCTGTGACGTGGTGCTTCGACTTTTAGTGAAACTCAACACTCGTGAGTAACAAATGTGACTCAAAGCCATGAATGGCTTGCAATAAACAGTCAGCCATTTAACTGTCACCAGCCGTTTTGGTGTTGTCTTTGTGTTTACTTTGGTTGCAATTAAATTATATTGCTTTATATGTTTATTTTGATGTATGTTGTTTATATGCATATCTGTTTATTAATCTGATTTTCAAGTGGTTTGTGTGTGTGTGTGTGGTTCAAATTATCTTTTCTGTAATTTGTGTTTTGTTTCCAGTCCACCAATAAGTGTGGTTGTTGGATGCGGCACCTCCGATGGGTTGGACTGGTTTTTGTGAATTTAGTTATTTTCTTGTGAATTTAGTTTTCTATCATTTGTATGCTTTATGATTGCTTTTTGTTTTTTTTCTAAATTGTCCTGTTTTTTTCGATTTTCATTTTTCCGTTCAGAATTGAGGCAGCTAGCTGCAGATGGCCGGCATCTTCCTGTGTTGTGGTGGTGGGTTTCCTTCCTGAGTGCCGTGTTCACAGTGAGGTGTGCTGTGGTGTGAGTGGGCACGTATGATCGCTGTGTTCATCCTGCTTGGGAGTGTCCGCCTCCAATTCTGAAGTGTTTTTTTTTTTTTTTTTTTGTCCTTTTTGATTAGTGTTTGTGTGTTGAAATCGTTTAATGGGTTTTAAATAAAGTTATCTTTTTGTACTCAACCCATGTCTGATACCTGACTCAGCCGTAACGAACCTGTGAGCTTTGCTCACAATTATTAAGGATTGTTCCCCGGAAATGAGATCACTCGGGGTGGCGTAGTTGGTGTTTATGTAAATCTTTATTTTGGGGTCTATTTATATCCAGGTCTGACGTCCTGTAGAAAGGTATTGAACCCCTCTGTGAACATTCATTTATAACTGCCACAAAATGCACACAAGGTTATGTCGTACGCAGCAAGTAAGTTAACTTCCAGAAATCCTGTGTATATTAGATGCGTACTAAAGTGAAAATATACAGAGCATAATGCTATGCTGTTAATAGGAATTAAACAACAAAAGAGAACTGAAAATCACTCCCTGCTTTTGACTAAATTACTTAGTAGCTTTATTAAGAACATATTTCTAACTTGAATGCTGCTGTTAAATGCCCTGTCAATGAGATAAACATGGCGGACTGTTTACCTGCTCTCTGAGGGCGGGGTCAATGCTAGGATCCATCAACACTCGTGTGCGGGGCTTGCAAAATGTGTTGTCACTTTGCCAGGAATCTGCAAACGGCTTGTTCTGAGACACTGCTTATAATTTATGGGGACAAAAAAGGAGTGGGTGGATTTTTACCATTGTGGTTGTGCACACACACTACCAACTCACATGTATGTTCACATGTATGAATTCTGCATAATAGTCTAAGCAATTAAGGTGAAGCAGAGCTTGTTGATAGATTAAACATTCGCCGTATCCGGTCAGCAAAACTGCGAACACATCTTCCCTTTTTAAGAATGACTTCAGTGCCGTTCTTTTCTCAGAGAAAAGCTTAAAGGGGGGGTGAAACACTCAGTGTCCGTGTCAATCTTGAGTATCTATAGAGTAGTATTGCATCCTTCATATCTCCGAAAAGTCTTTAGTTTTATTATATTTATAAAAGAAATATGGGCTGTACCGAGTCTTTCCGGAAAAAACCGAGCGCCTGGAGGCGTATCGTGTGGGCGGAGCTAAAGAATGATGAGCACGCAAAGCGGTGACGTCCTCAAGTGTGGAGAAACTCATGGCTATCAATCTCAGCTAATAGATATATGATCCAGAATCATTCGGAGGCTGAAATAAATTGAACAGGAGAAACGGCATCAGCAGGACGTCCGTCTCTGTGGTATGTACTGTATTTAGTGGACTGTCAACATTTGTGTGTGTTTACTCGCAGCTTATGAGGACATGATTCGGTTTATGGACTATTGTATGCGACTAAACCTTAGCAGTAGCAAGCAAAACGGTTTTGCACCTAGTGTAACGTTATACAGAACAACAATGGAGTAACCGTTAGCGCATTTGAATCACGAAGCACACGATCATGTCATTTACTGATGTTTACTCACGCGACGATAGCCAACAGCATAGACATTTGAAGCAGTTTTACTCACCGGCTGCTTCCAAAGCAGGACCGAACCTTTATCGCTAGGACCGCTCCGTCAAAAACACACTTCTTTGGTATGATTTGGTGAAGTCCTGACAGCAGTGAACTGTGGAGATCCACTTTTGCGACGCGACTGAAGCGATGTTGTGAAGCTTCCCGTCATTTCTGCGTTCAAATCGGTTCAAATGCAGCGCTGCCTTCCTGGAATGCTGTGCTGAAGCGTTGAAGTCGCTTGATGTCACCCATAGTAATGAAGTGGAGCGCAGCGCGGACTATAACGACGACTGGATCTGCACCTGAGCGAGTGTTTATGGGCGTGCATTTCCTCTCTCGCTCTAGTCACGCGCGCGCGCACCCTACCGGGAGAAGAGCCCGTACGGCCCATACAAGGACCTTCCGCTCTTTTAACGTCAGGCTGACCCATACTCGAAAAAAACTCTCCGAAACTTGTGAGAAACCGGAAAGAGTATTTTTAACACAGAAATACTCCATCAAACGTCCAACATTAGTTTTTGAAACTTTGTCTATGTTTAGGATGGGAATCCAAGTCTTTAACAGTGTAAAAAGTGCATTTCACCCCCCCTTTAACTCCAAGTTTTCCAGAGTCGCGGTCAAAGCTGATTCGAAAGACCGCCGTTCGCCAGTTTCTGTGTTTACCAGAAGCACGCAAACGCAACTCGGCCGTCGTCATTATGGCCCCGCCCACCGACTCTGTACACGATGTGATTGGCCCGGCAAAAGTTTGGCGCTTACAGCTCAGAAGGGTATTGAGAGTTGCTAGACGACACTCACGGGCAGATTAGATTTGCTGCCGCTTGTGTGCGTCTAGATTTCTAGGCTAGATTGACACACGAAAACGCAAGATTTTCAGATTTATCCACTCTGGGACCCGGTTTCAGAAAATATCGGATCATGCTTCCAAAACACCAGATCCTTGTGGACGAATCTGATACGGTGAAAGAAAGAAAGAAAGAAAGAAAGAAAGAAAGAAAGAAAGAAAGAAAGAAAGAAAGAAAGAAAGAAAGAAAGAAAGAAAGAAAGAAAGAAAAAGAAAAAAAAGAAAGAAAAAAAAGAAAGAAAGAAAAGCTGAGTGGGTGAGGTCTCCTGCAGGTTCCTCGAGTCACTGGGCTGCCAGCTATGGATGTCCGCTCTGCATTGTTCACGGAGGATTATTCATGTTCGTTCTGCCTGACTGTTTCTGTTCCCGGTGTGGATTCTAGTCTGCCTGTATACTGGAGGATCGCTGTGCCTTGTTCACGGAGGATCATCTCACTCACGGGTTACTGCACTTCTTCACCAGTGGTTAGACACTCACAGCGGTTCACATTCACAGAGATTTGGGTTGTCCATTGGGTCCCTGCCCTCCCTACATCATCATTCCTTCTCCCATTGTCATCTGCTGACTTTTACGATCTACTGCATTTGAATCTTCTGCATTCTTTTCCTTCACAATATAACAATAATTCGTTTTCTGTTGATGAATGTATCAAAACAGTTGTTCATCTGTCTGATAAAACACATAGACCTAATATATGGTTTCTACGAAATAAAACGAGAAATTGAGGGTATAACTCGTGTAAAGACACTGTCCATGTCCTTTAAGATTATTTCTGTGAAATTAAACATTTAAAAAGTACACACGCCAACTAAATGTATAATATTATAGTGGAGTTTTTTTTTTTTTTCTTTCCTTTTTCTTTCTGTATTTTAATGTGACTTTTAACCCAAATGGTTGTGGTGTTAAATAACCCCCAACAAGTTAGGAATAACCCAACAAAGTGACCCAATATGTTTAACCCAGATATAGGTAGGCCACAAAAAACAACAAAACGTTATTTTATACACTGTAAAAAAAAAAAAAAAAAAAATTGTTGGTTTAACTTAAAAAAGTAAGTAACCTGGTTGCCTTAAAATTTCGAGTTTATTGAAATTAAAAATTTGAGTTGATACAATGAAGGAAATTTGTTTAATAAATAGAAACTCAAAATATTTTTGTATCTGAACCACATAAAAAATTGGATAAATCATGAAAATAGCACTATTTGGCATGTTTCCCTGTGTCATCAGAAATAAAACACACACACAATTACCCAATATGCTTACAAAATCGTTTAATAATATTTTAATAAAGGTTGTCGAATCTCAAAAAATGTTCATTGTATTAACTTCAATGAACTCAAAATTTTAAGGCAACCGCAGGTAACTTTTTTGCTAAATAATTTTTTACAGTGTAGTGCATGCATTTGTGAGCAATAAGGACAACAAATTATCTAGGCCATAGAAACATGGTTTATTTCAAAAGCTTGAGATTCAATACAGAGGATCTTTATCTTTTCATATTTACATTTATCATCTTACTAAAGTGATTAATACAAACGAGTAGCAGTAACATGAATGGGTCTGTACGGTTTGAAATGATCCAGACTTCATCTTCTGAATGTTTGGTGTTGTTATGGGATGAATTTCACATTCCTTTCTTGTAAAAAAAATTAATAATAATTGCATGACGTTTTTTTGTATCCGTTTTGTTGATTGTGTATGGATGTATGTATGCTATTCATTCAGATTATATTTTTTAAGGAACTTTGAATATAATTATCTTCAATATATGTAGAACACTAAAATGGATTACCAGTAAAAAAAAAAAAGAAAGAAAAAAAGAAATGATATATATATATATTATACATTTGTTTTTGTTTTTTTAACATTAGGGGATGAGCTTCATTCAAACATATCCTTGCAAATAATATTTCACACGGCTTCTTCTACATTCATTGACCCCTAAAAGCATTGTGATGGAAACATCTGAAGCTGCAAATCTGATAAGCAGTGGAATTGGGGTCAGTATGAAAGTTGCATGCATCTGATGTCAAATGTTTTCCACTTTATTTTCCGCACAAAGATAAATGCTTTTTTTGTGCTGATTAGTGCTGCTTTCTGGAGATATTGCTTGCTACACAATACATGCACTGCGCCCACATGGTTGGTATTAGTCGGCATTGTCTTAAAATTATTGTATTACCAGCACACATTTAACATTGATCAACAAAATGTATATATATTCTGTTTATAAACATTGCTCTCTTCTTAATTTCAGCCTAAATAAAATGTGTAGAAGTAAATGAAACAGCTTTTTGGAATATTATTTTAAATGGCAAACTGTGGAAATCTGATAAAATATGCATAATGAGTGCTAAACTGGCTCCATTGTTTCTTTCTCATATAACAAAATGTTATCAACATTAATATTTATTAATGTTTACATTAATGTCTTGCTATATGCTCACTGTACATTCTCCTTGGGTGTGCATTTTTACACTATTGTACACACTGAAGTCAGAGTTTGGTAATCGGTTGCTCTTTGTCCGTTGATTTCCTCGTTTGGGGATGTTCAGTGATGCATAACAAACTTCTCTATGTGCATCCTGTGGGGGAGAAATATTTTAGTGGTATATTTTTAGTAGTATAATAAATTAGTAATTTTAAAGCAATTTTTTTGTGGGTTCAGAATAATGTTTCATATGTCACGGAATGGGGAATAAACAGAAGCAGGCAGAGAAGCCGGATCCAAATGCAGGGGAAATGTAACAACAAAAACAATTAAAAACCAGGAACAAACTAAAAGAAAACACGGGGAGCAGAGAACTGAGAATACCTCAGCAAACAATGACAGACAGAGAACAACTGAATCACAGGGGTATAAATACACACCAGGGAACAAGGCTAACTAGAAAACAAGGGGAGTGGTAAATGGGAAATACCTGGGAAAACTAACCCTAACCTTCAACATAAAAGTCCCACAGCGTGCCAGACACTGAACAGATGTGACATCATAAGTATTAGAACATGTAGGAAAGACAGAAAGAAAGAAAGAAAGAAAGAAAGAAAGAAAGAAAGAAAGAAAGAAAGAAAGAAAGAAAGAAAGAAAGAAAGAAAGAAAGAAAGAAATTATCATATGAATGAATGCCGTTTATTCTTTTCAGTCTTTTAAAACTTTTACTGGAGGAGACTTATATATATGCATACAATATTATAGCATTTTTGTTTTTATGTTGTCTTTGCATACTCAAATTTGGTAACATTTTATATAGGGTTCAATTCTCACTATTAACTTCAACTTTTGCCTCAATAAATTACTATTTACTGCTTATGAATAGTGTGGCAAGCAGCGGGGCGAGGAACCGCGAGAGCGGGCCGGTGAGTGATAATGAGCGCCAGCTGGGCGACACACCGGTTTCATCTCGCGGCCGAGTCACCGGAACATAAAAGGAGGAGCGAAGGCAGCGAAAGACGAGAGAGGACCAGGCCTGGATTTTACGTTGAGTTTTCTTTATGTTGTATTATGTGTGTGCGGGCAGTCGTCCGTGAGGGGCTGCCTGTGTTACTTTTGTTTTGTTTGTTTATTTTGAATTAAAAGTTTTTATTGAACGTTCGCTGGTTCCCGCCTCCTTCCTTCCCATCTACGAACCCAGTTACAAATAGTTAGTAAGGTTGTTTTTGTAGCTTTTAAGTTTAGATATTGTAGGAGGGATGCAGAATAAGTTCATTCCGAATAAGGCATTCAAATGGGCTTTATAAGTACTAATAAAGAGCCCATCCCATAGTAATATAGTGAGAATTGAACCCTAAATTAAAGTGTTAAAGTAATCAAAATCCAATATACTGTAAACAGGTTTCAGACTTCGACCTTGTCTGCATGTGAGTTGCTGATTAAACTTAGAAATGAGTTTACCTCTTCCTGGCTCAACTGCCTTTGCATCTCAGAACTGCTTTGACGAGCTTCAGACTCCTTCAGCACTGTGAATTACACAGTCAGAGGTCTTATCTCTAACATATATTCATTTTAAAGTGACTTAAAAAAACAAAAAACGACTGTCCTGATCTCACCTGTCTTGTGGCAGCAGCTGTAGCCACAAACAAAAGCCAAAATCGCAGAGAGAAGAGCACACGTGGGACACACTGTTTGAAGTATCAGCCAGCACTGCCAGCAGTCTATAGGCTCAGGAGGGCTTTCTGAGGGGAAGACTGATAAATAACGGACGAACTGATGAATCAAGAAGATTGATGAATTAATGAATGACCATTACCTTTCAGGTTAATTAATTAGCTTAATAGTAATTTTATTGCCCACAGTTCGGTTTACTTTGTTTAGTGTTGGTTGTGCTGTGCAGTCTGTTTTGTTACATTTTTCTCTGACTGAAAATGTCTCTTTTTTTGCTTTGTTTATTAAAGTGCAGCTTTCCTTACTCGTTTTTCTTTCTTTGTTTACTTTGTTGTTGTTTGTTGTTGTGAGTGTTACACTATACATCGAAATTGATATTAGTGAATACACATTCAGTGCAGGGGTTGCTGTCACACATTCACAGGCCTCCACTTGACCAATAGGTTTTTGTTTTTGTTTTCCATTTCAGAACAGCACTTTGTTTCCTGTCAAAACTCAGTTGAAACAGGATATGAGATGACCTACATTTATTTGAAAGCAATCTATTTAAGTTCCCCCCCCCCCCCCCTCTAATGAATAATTATTTGAGTTGCTAAAACATTTTAAGATAACGTGTTGGCTCTTGCTATACCCTACACCTGCTTGATAATAAATATTGTATTCAATTTTCATTCTCTTTGTTTTTGTGGGTTTTTTTATAACACAAAGGGGGAAAAAAACAGATCTCATCTGTCTTGTGGTGGTACAGGTTGTGTAAAGTTTTCTTATCCACTGCAGATAATTACACACACACACACACACACACACACACACACACACACACACACACACACACACACACACACACACACACACACACACACACACACACACACACACACACATATACAATTCTATTCAGTTTTATTTTGTTCAGGGGTGCATTTCCCGACGCAACTCTCTGCTTAATACCATAAAGGCTACGTTGCATCGTTGAAGAAATTAATAGCTATAGTTTCCCGAAACCTTATTGTCGCACATCTGCCGTTTATCCACGTTGGTTAATGATGTCACGCAGAGTAATACATGCTTATAATTAATTATTTTGAGATCAAGCATGGCACTTGAGGACTTATTCTTATTTTTCTCAGTTATTTTGCTTTATTTCCATATTCAAATAGGCTGGCTAGAGCACGTTTGCACATGCACACTCTTCAAAAAAGGTGCTTTAGCTACATCTCTTGACTAATCTAAATGACATTTGTATGTATTCAAAATAAAAAATAGGGATTATACTGAATGTCACTTTGCTTATTTTGCTCAAGATAAGGATTTATTATGTCATGCAAACAAGAAACTGCTTCTAGCAAGGTAAAAATACAGCTGTTCATGGTTTGACGATGATGATTATGATGATGAACTACTGTTAACAAGATTTTAATAATACATTAGAAAAAATGTTGAAATTAACATTAACAACGATTAATAAATGCTTTATAAGTTCAGTTCATAATTAGTTAATGTTAACTAATCTAGTTAACTAATGAAACTTATTGTAATGTGTTACTGTTTTATATTATTATTTTAAAGGTAGTTATGCTGCTAAATGCACTAAATGCTGCTTGAAACAAATACTCAGCTTGTATGTCAATATTTTTTTCAATGTATTGTAGAACAAAAAATCATTTGTATATCAGCTGTACATTAAAGTGCCTTTTATGAACTATCATTTAAATTAATCACACAAAGCACAAGTATAGCTTACATGTTTTTACTTTGTTCTTATATATTTGTACATCAATTTAAAAAAAATCTTAAAACTATAATTCATTTTTGTAATTACCTCCCTTAAACCTAACCACCACACTGTAAAAAAAGAAAATAAAAAAAGTCTCCAATTGAAAATTTTCCAGTGACCGATCACATCTGAATTTTTCAGTTAGCCGGATTGCATTTCTTTGAATTAAATTGCATCAATTCACAGAATTTCAATTCGCCAACTGAAAAATTTAGATGTGATCAGTCACTGGAAAATTTTCAATTGGAGACTTTTTCTTTTCTTTTTTTACAGTGCAAGCCTGTCCCTAACCTTCCCGATTTCTCAGTAGCAGAAAATGTGTTTTGCAATACAACATGAACACAATAAATACATTATATCTATCAATTATTATATATTTTTTTATAATTTCTTTGATTCAAGTACATAGTAGTAAAAGACCATAATATTACATAATATTGGTGTAAACAAGCTTACCAGGTGAACTGTATATGAGATGTATGACACTATCTCCAGTGTGGAACCAATCTTTCTCTGAGATTTTTTCATTCTCTTTCTCAATCCTGGTCTCTACCCTTGAGCAATAGTAGAGACCCAGATCTGCTTCAGTGATGTTCTCGATCACTAAGTCAAGGGATTTTGAAGTATTGTTCCAGGACAGAGAGAATCGAGGGATGGATTTGAATAGGCTATTGTATGCAGAGATGGTCAGAGGTTGTTGGGTTTTGGGAGACCAGATCTTGACCCATTGAATCTCCTGTCCTGTGATTAACTCACAGTCACAGTGTAGAGTTGCATTATCTCCAAGCCTGACCACCACCTCCACCAGCTGTCCAGAGACCTTCCAATAAATGCAACTCAGTGCAACTACAGAACAGAAATGATGGGTTACTACATAAATAATGCAGTGATTTAAGATATGCACATATGCTCATCCACATGTATTCAGAAAACAATATACACTAATTTATATATATATATACACACTTACAGAGTGCAGCAAAAGACAGCTTCATGTTGGCCACATCTGAGTGTTCGGTGGTGCTTGAGGGTGAGGAATGTGTAACTGTCAATGTCATTTCCGTCCCCAATGATTTCTGCACAGATAAATCTTTTAGTGTAACTTTACATTTAATCTTGATTATTTTCTGTCACCCACATACATACATACAATATGGGGAAAATGTATTTTTACCCTCAACACCCACCAGATTTTTCTATTATGTTCTATCATACAGGTTTATAAAGACTCTATATAAATTCCTGATTGTACTTGAAAGTTAGACCGGTGAATACTTTCTGCAAGCACAGCTAGACTGCATAAAGTTGTTTCTTGTTTTTTTCCTTTTGCCCTAGTTTATTATGTTGTGATGACATAAGGCAAGACATAAGACATAGTGACAGTGATAAGGCAAAACTTTCTACAACATTCTACCCCAATGTGTTTTAATTTAGAAATAGAAGGCTGTGAACCTGATTGGTCCTGATTGGAATGAGTTTGAGGCTGGATTGGATCAGAGGATTGAATGGCATACATACATCTGTGAACTAAGTCAGGTCAGGCCAATGTCAAATAGTTTCCATGTCTCTGTCTGACTCATGCACGCACGCACACACACACACACACACACACACACACACACACACACACACACACACACACACACACACACACACACACGTCTGGTTCACTATCTCTGTGTATGGGACTCTCCATAGACGTAATGGTTTTTATACCGTAAACTGTACATTCTATCCCCCTACACTGCCCCTGCTCCTAAACCTATGAATAACAGGAAACATTCGGCATTTTTACTTTCTCAAGAAAATAAATATATAATATAAACAAGGACACACAAACACACACACACACACACACACACACACAACCCTGATTGCTGATTAAAAACACTGATAAAATAAAACAGACATCATCGATTGAAAAAAAATCAAAAAGGCTCCTGGACAGGGTTTAAATCTAGAATAGTTCAAAAATCAAGAGTAGGCCTTAATCTAGAATAGTTAATCATGTCTTAAAAATGACTTTCTGAAACACAGATTGAGTCGAGATTACTAACACCAGGACCATGGAGTCCTGGGGCCTATGGCACAAAACTAGGATGAGGGATTAAAACGGGATATCTTGGTGATCTTGTGATCTGTATGGTATGCAAAAGTTAGTACACCGCTGTCATGTAAACATACCCTGAAGGCATACTCACATCAAGAACGATAACAATAATGAAAGATAACTGTATTAGCGGAGAAATTGAGCGGATCACCAAGATATCCCGGCTTAATCCCTTATCCAAGTTTTGTGCAATCGGCCCCTTAACTAAAATAAACAAGTCTAATTTAAACTGCGCTAATCTGAATTAGCATGACAGTGGTTACCTATAAAACATGGAATAACCCAAGAAAAGCTTAAAATTGTATGGAACTGAAATGCAAATCTAACTGCAAATTTTTCACACAAAAATGAAGGTGATAATTAAAAAGAGTGTGTATATTTTCTTAGTAAAATTAAGAACATTTCACTAATAAAACCTAATTTTTTAAGGAAATGTAAGCAATTTTGATGCTTGAATTGAAGAACCAATTAACCAATTAAGAACCTCCTCCACCACCTTTGTTCTCCACTCCTCCTCCTACACCATTTCCCCCCTTCCCTACTCCTACCTCCTCTTGCATCACCCTTCCTCAAATCCATTTAAATCCATCTACAAACCCTTCTGTCTCCTACCAAAACAGCCATGCTGCCCCATCTAACCCCAAAGATGCAGGTGATTTTTTTCACTTCAGAAAAAAAAAACTTCACAACAAGCCTAACATTCTATTTCAATTTGAACAAAGGTCTATTCCCAAATTTTATAGTGTGTGTGTGTGTGTGTGTGTGTGTGTGTGTGTGTGTGTGTGTGTGTGTGTGTGTGTGTGTGTGTGTGTGTGTGTGTGTGTGTGTGTGTGTGTGTGTGTGTGTGTGTGTGTGTGTGTGTGTGTGTGTGTGTGTGTGTGTGTGTGTGTGTGTGTGTGTGTCTGTGTGTGTGTTTGTTTGTGTGTGTGTGTGGTGTGTGTGTGTCTATTTAATACTACCAGTTAATGTTGCTTATGTTTCTTAAAGGGTGTCAAAGAGGTTGGTCATTTATAAACTTGATAGTCTTGAAACTTTGTTAACATGGGTAGGTCTAGACTACAACATTTGCATGTAAATGGTAAACGACAAAAACACAACCATGAAAACAGCTCCAATCATGTGGTTTCATTCATACTTCGATATGTTTACAAGACAGCAAACTCTGCAAAACGCATATATATATATATATATATATATATATATATATATATATATATATATATATATATATATATATATATATATATATATATATATATATATATATATATATACTTTCACCCAAACTAAATAATTAAGAGTTTAAATGGGTAAATCTTCTACAAATATTTGTTATTCTTTATCTTCTTTTCTGACATACTCCAGTTCTTGTTCAAACACACTACACGTGCTTCTTGTCTGCAAGTATGCTTTTACTTTAATTGAGTGTCAGCAGCGCAGCAAAAACTCTCCTGCTTGACGTTTACGTGCTGCTCCTGTTGCCGGTGTTAATGCACTCATTGATTAACATGGGCGCCAAAAAAATATGCGCTGCTCACGCGCCACTCACACTTACGGTGTGAAACGGCCGTAAGACTAAGTCTGTGTGTTACTGTTTTTTTATGACCAGACACTGTATATAATATAATTTAATATAATCTTTTGTTAACCTTATTCCAGAATCTGCTCCATTTCTCACCAAGAGGAAGGTGTTCGACAAGGTGATGGCAGTGAGACGCCTTCAGGAAGAGAGATGTCTAATTTGTAAGGAGATGAAACAGCGCTGGACAGTTCTGACACCCAAGCTGTCCAAATTCGAAGCCCTGATGAATGAGATAAGTTCAAAATGTAAGAGTTTTTAAACATTCATTTATTTACGCTTGTATATAACATTTCATTTTTTCTTAATGTATCCTTTGTTTTTCAGCTCTTTTTCCAACATTGTCTGACAATGCATGCAAAGGTCTCCTCTGCATTGCTCGAAAGAAACATTATGAACTTAAGCATTTAATGCAGTTAGTAAAGGCAGGCTATGTGAAAAATTTCAGCCAACAAGATTTGATGTCTGAAGAAGAGAAGCTTGAACAGGAAGACGATGTGCAAGATGAAGGGCTCTCAGAAAGCGACAACAGCTCAGATGATGACAATGATTTTCCTTAAGGCACATTCAAGCCAGGTGCACACTGTATGATTTTGGCCACGATTTGTCTGTGTGAGTTGCAATCAAATTTTACCTCCAAAGAAATTCTGATAGTGTCAAAAGGTTTGACGCACAGTCCTGCAGTGTGACTTCTCCTACGTCTGATGACGACCATCAAATTTTCTTTGTTTTTCTTAGTTTGTCTGACATTAATGACAACTGAGATCCTACAGTGTGACATGGCTTAAACTCTGATAAGCAACAATCATGAAGGACTATTATAAATCATACAAGTGTGCACCCGGCTTTTGAAGAAATTACACAATTCTGTAAACGCAAAACACAAAAATATTTTCATATGAATGGGAATGTGAAACAGACTTTGACTTTAAATGTCACATAAAGCAATAAGATTAGAAGGCTTGTTTGTTGTCTGTTGGTGTTCATTGAGTCAACTATTCTGTAACTGCTTGATGCCAGTGTGTCACTGAAACAATAAACTGTTAAAGGGATAGTTCACCTTAAAATGAAAATGTGTTTATCTGCTTACCCCCAGGACATCCAAGATGTAGGTGTGTTTGTTTTTTCAGTAGAACACAAATTAAGATTTTTAACTCCAACCGTTGCTCGTATAATGCATGTCAATGGAGTCTAATTAGAATTAGACTCCATTTTGACATGCATTATACGAGCAACGGTTGGAGTTAAAAATCTTAATTTGTGTTCTACTTAGCAGATAAACACATTTTCATTTTTGGGTGAATTATCCCTTTAAAAAACTATTTTCTTTCATGCGTTTTGACTTAATTTTGTGCAACTCTCTGCATACATGGTTTTATATTTCTATATTGTATGAATGTGTCCTGGTATGTATGGAAAGCACTTTGGCCAACACGTTTTTAAATGTGCTATATAAATGTGGATTGATTGATTGATTGATTGAGCTCTTTTTTTTATTAATCATTGATTAAATAAAAAACTACATATCATTTCTTACCATGACTCTTACTGGGACTATTGTTTTTTTTAATCAGATTAATGGCATTTGGGACAATAATGTAAAAATATTATCACTGCAAGTATTAAGTGATGTGTTACAGTAACAAATTGAGTAAATATGCCAAATTTCAGTAACATGAAGGAAAGACTGAAAAGTGGATTACAAGAGGCTTAAGTGGGCTATATTTCTATAAAAAAAAGACACAGGACACTTTTTAGGAAGATTAACCATCGAAAATCAACATAGATCTTTTACTCAATTATTAGCAAGATTATGCACAGTACAGTTGCCTAACACTTGAGGAGAACATTATGTTCTTGTTCCACAGGCCAAAATCCTTAAAAAAATTAACTGAGAAGCTCATTCCAAATGGGTATTGCTGTTGTTGTTTGTTTTATTTTTTATTTTAAATATAACTCTTCTATAACTGGGTCAGTGGTGAACCAACAACAGGGTCATTACCCATAAGCCAAGGCTCATTGATGCACGTGGGAAGCGAAGGCTGCACTCAAAAAAAATGACTCTTTGAATGAACATAAAAAAATCATGGAAAGTATTTCCACATGATTAACTTGCTTTATTTCAGCATTATGCAAATCTGTTATTCCAATTTAATGTACTTACGTTGGGTCAACTTAATTTATTAAGGTTGATTCAACTTATTTACTATGGTTGGGCACAGCTTAATTTAATAGTGTCAGCTCAACTACACAAATTTGTTGTAATCTCGTTGTATTAACTTAATTTTTTTTAGTAGTTTTGACTAAATTATTTTATGTCAACCCATTTAGATAAAGTAGGATAGAGAGGGATAGAACTGATGCCCATATGTATTCTATGGGAGCTGCGTCACATGAATTAGTTTTCTTTATTTCTATAAAAACTATTAGTCAACAACACTTGATCAATTGCTACTTGTAACATGCAAGTATATAATCAAGTAAAGCATCTCTCATCACTGGCATTAGCACAGTTTCAGAACAGCATTGCTTAACCACAAGATCTACACTTCACGATACCTCAAAAAAGTTAACACAATAACAACTTTTAAATGTCAAATATAACTGTCAAATATCACATAAAACATTAACAGGTCTTTCCCTTCACTAAAAAAACACATTAAACAGCACTTCATTTCAACATTTACTCTCCTGAGGCATCCCAATGCAAAGCATGCTGGGGAAATAGAAATACACTGCCCAGTTCAGTCAGCGCAACATAAATGATTCATGTAGTCTCAACACAAATGTTTTAGGTTAACTTAACATTTAACACATTTTATGTTAATGCTAAAAGTTAATGCTATTTCTGATAGAAAGGTGTCAGAATACACAAAGCATCTCAGTTTGTTGTGTATGGGGCGGAATAGACAAAGACCAGTCAGGGTGCCCAAAATGACCCCTGACCCCGCCGAACGCACCAACAGTGGGCACGTGAGCATCAGAACTGGACCATGGAGCAATGGAAGAAGGTGGCCTGCTCTGATGAATCATGTGTTCTTTTACATTACATGGATGGCCGGGTGTGTGTGCATGGCTTACCTGGGGAATACATGGCCCCAGGTGTATTATGGGAAGAGCAGTGTGATGCTTTGAGCAATGTTCTGCTGGGAAACCTTGGGTCCTCCATCCATGTGGATGTTACTTTGACACGCTCCACCTACCTAAGCATTATTGAGACCATATACAGCCTTTTATAGAAACGGTATTCTGGTGGCTGTGGCTCTTCCAGCAGGATAATGCTCCTGACACAAAGCACAAATGCTTCAGGAATGGTTTGAGGTGCACGACAACGAGTTTGAGGCGTTGACTCGGCCTCCAAATTCCCCAGATCTCAATCCAATCGAGCATCTGTGGGATGTGCTGAACAAACAAGTCCGATCCATGGAAGCCCAACCTTGCAACTTACAGGACTTTAGGGATCTGCTGCTAACATCTTGGTGCCAGATACCACAGCACGCCTTCAGGGGTCTGGAGTGCATGCCTCGACGGGTCAGGGCTGTTTTGGCAGTAAAAGGGGGATGTTTGTGTATGTATATCTTTTACTGTCTTTACACCTCTAGAAACCCATAGCTCTTCCGGAAAGAGCAAACTAATTAACTAATTACGCTGTCTGAAATGTGGTATAAATGCGTTTTAAACAGTGCTCACAGTAAAGCAGCTACTTTTAGCCTGCCTCTCAAATATGTCCGAGGTTTGCACAATGAACCTATTTAGACATCCCTTTGTTCATTAAAGATAGTATTTATTTAATTTCTTTATTAAACTTCATTACCCATAAGCCTTTATGATTCTCTTGGTGGAACAGGCGCTGCTATTTGTAGTTCATTGAAGTGTGTAGTCATATGCTTAGGGTTATCTCGGTAAATTAGTAATTTCTCTCAACATTGCAACACCTGATTGATAACTTATTGTATTACTGACGTAATAATAACAATAAAACATATTTTGTACCATGAATCAGTTTTAATAGGCTACGGCTTAAAAGACCAATGACCTGTGGGTAAAACGTCAAAGGCAGTGAAAACTCAGCTTTAAAATTAAATTATCCATTGCGCAAGAGGTGGCAAGGTTGAAATCAGAGCAAGATAAAAGCTGCTGGAATGTAAATATGTGATAACAGCAACAACAACAACATTTTTTTTTTTATATCAGACAGAAAATAAGTAGCATGGTGTACCACCATGGGTAGTCCTACATGTCGGTAGAATATTTTACACTGACACAAATTGTCCATGTAGATGATAGAGTGAATGCTTGTCTTTCTGTGTTGCAAAGTCCTACTGGCCACCCGTCGGGTTGTTTCCATTCATTCAAACCAAGATGATGGGATAGACTCCCGCACCTTACTACGTGCATGGTAATTTTACAGCGTTTTGTGTAGCCAATCACAGACATGTTCAGCTCATTGCTGGAATGGCCAATGAGAGGTTTTTACGTTAAACAAATCACTCTATGGAAATCAAATATTTTCGGGGAACTCTCTAATTGTTAAAATAGCAAAATGTCATTAACATGTTTAAAATATTATATAATTTTCGGGTCCCATTACCAATTAATGCCCCACTTCAGGGCAAAAAACAAAACAATCTGTTATGTCAAAAGAGATCTGTGGATTACCGCTTTATCTTTGCTGTGTACCTACAACTAGACTTAAACCTACCTTTCACTTGATCGTTTTAAAGCAATGTTTAGTTAATTGAAAAACAATATTTGAAGGTTAGCCTATGCTAATGTTTTAATCTATCTTTGCCTGTAAATATACAGTTTATTTTATATATATATATATATATATATATATATATATATATATATATATATATATGGTACAAGAACAACCATTTTGCGCCCCAGTTACCATACTTATCAATTCAATAACATTTACCAGATCATCATGCAAGGTTTCAATAATTTTCAGACTTTGTTCCATTAACACCCAGATGAAAATATAACTACAAAATGGAATTCCAGGGGAAAAAAGACATTCACGGGACCAATGATTGATCATTTATTAAACATATTTATTAATATTCAAACAAGTAGATTAAAAAAAAGAAAATAATAATAATAATAATAAATAAAATAAAAATCACTTAATCAAGAACACGTACATAGATTTTACACTCAGCATTCAATCAAGAACTATTCTGGGAAGAAAAGATTGTTTGGCTCCCAGGTGTCCGCCCATTTCATCCCACTGCAAATCAGTAACAAAAATACAAAAAAATATTAATTTGATCATATACAAAATTACAGAACAGGCTGTGACATGTGTTAAACATAGAATGGATTTGCATTCAGTTAAGAATGTAATGGCACAAATGTAAGCAAGATTTATTATAATACAAGTAACACAAATAACCTAGATTTGGACAACAGGTTTACCTCATTTGTAACATTATCGTAGTGCATCCTTATACAGTTTATATGCGATACATACCATCCTGAACACGGCTTCCATCGCACTTTGACCTCTTTGACACCCTTTAAGAAACATAAGCAACATTAACTGGCAGTATTAAATAGACACACACACACACACACACACACACACACATGTTGGTCTATGTGGTTTACAGGGACTCTCCATAGGCGTAATGGTTTTTATGCTGTACAAACCGTATTTTCTATCCCCCTACACTGCCCCTGCCCCTAAACCTACCCATCACAGGAAACATTCTGCATTTTTACTTTCTCAAAAAAACATCATTTAGTATGTTTTTAAGGCCATTTGAATTATGAGGACATTTGATATGTCCTCATAAACCACATTTATAGTGTAATATCAGTGTAATACCCATGTAGTTATACAAATTTGTGTCCTCATAAACCACATAAACAGGCTCACACACACACACACACACACACACACACACACACACACACACACACTCACACACACAACTAACCAACCAACCAACCAACCCATCCATACGCACACACGCACGCACCAACACAGAAAATCATGCTTAAATTTTTAATACAAATTAATGTGAAGTATTATTAAAAAAATTTGGATGTAAGTTTTTAACGTTTTAACATTTCACATTTAAAGAAATTTAGTGTTTGATCATATCTAAATATTTATTAAAATGCAAAACCTAAAAATAAGTAGTTATGATCTACAATAATTTTTCGAACAACTAGACTAGATACATGTATATTTACTAAAGAGCCATACAGCACCTAGTGGGTAATAGCATTACAAATCAATATGCACAAAATTATTTTTCTAGCCACAAAATGACTCTAATTTGCCTCTTTTAATTAGAATTTTCTATTTAACCTTAATTACTATAATAATATAAATATTAGAATAAAAATATTTTAAGTGGTCATTAATCTTTTAAATAATTATTGCACAAATAGTATTTGTAACAAAAGTATAGTATAGTACCAAAATATCTCCTCAAAATATTTAATAAATATTGAACTAAAATATAGACCATTTAATTGAAAAATATTTCAGGTGTTTGGTCACATTTGTCATCAATGAGTATGAGTGTGAGCAATTAGTAAGGAATACCTGAGGGCTAAATACAAGAAAAACATTAACATTAATGTTAACAATGCTGCATCTCTACCACTCTGCATAATAAAATGATACTGTAAATATGTTTGACATAATAATCAATGGCAATGCACACTATGCTGTACTTTCTACCAAAACTTGCTGCAAATACTAGTATAGTGAAGCTGTTGTGAATTCACTTAAGTCTTTCAAATGAATTGACACAGCGCTAGAAGTATTGAGCTCTCCATAAACCACGTGACCGTGCGCGTCGCCGGGAAATGAAAGCATGTCGCAACTCTCTGGCTTTAACTGTTATGCCACATTAAGTGCGCCAAAACGTTATTTATCATTTGAATTTTGCATTAAAACTAACACCTTAGACTTTGTTGAATACCAAAAGCAGGTTTGGCATTATGGCGTGAGATTAGGTTGGGCAGAGCGAGACCATGAGACAGAGCCTGAAAGCATGTGTCTCACGCCAAATGCGTGAGAGTTGGAAACCCTGCTTAAAAATGTTCTTACATGTTAACATTTTTACCAAGGAATACATTTCTGATCAACATTAACAAAATATGAGTTCAATCTTACTTCCTTTGACGTCCTCCTCCTTACGATCTTATCATAGGGAAATGTTTTTAATCTTGGATGAACTTGGCATTCTATAATAGAGAAATATAACAATTAGGAAATATTTACACTCATGATATAGTAGTTCAGTAAGCAATTCTTAATAAATAGAATGCATAATATCTCTGTTCCAAGTTCCAGCTTAACTGGGTGTCCTTGCACCTGAAACCCTAAAAGTGAACTGAAATTAGGCCATCTGAAGTATAGTTTGCTTTAAATTGGTGCTGTGGTTTGGTAATAGTCCACATTATGAACCCAAAACACGCATGGATGACATGATTCATACATTTGCATAATGCCAACTATTTTATTTTAACATTAAAGGCACTGTAATAAGTCTTTAGGAGCTGCTTATTTTGTATGGTCAATACACTATGGAGAGCATACCAGATACTGTATGCTTACTAAAGATCTTATTTAACCCAGATCACATTCTGACAGTTAAGTGGTATGCAAATTTAAAGTTTTCTCTTTTGTCTTACTGGTCTCTTGAAGGGATAGTTCACCCCAAAATGAAAATTCTGTCATCATTTACTCACCCTCAAGTTGTTCCAAACCTGTATGAGTTTCTTTATTCTGCTGAACACAAAAGAAGATATTTTAAAGAATGATTGTAATCAAGCAGAGCAACCATTGACTACCATAGTATTTTTTATCAAATGGTTGCTATATCTGCTTGGTAACAAACATTCTTCAAAATATCTTCTTTTGTGTTCAGCAGAACAAAGAAACTCATACAGGTTTGGAACAACCTGAGGGTGAGTAAATGATGACAGAATTTTCATTTTTGGTAGAACTATCCCTTTGATAATTTTACATTAAGTCGCCAAAGCGGCTTACAGTGCCCGTATAACAGGGACAATCCCCCTGGAGCAACATGGAGTAAAGTGCCTTGCTCATACTAAGGACATATTGGTGGTGTCTGCTGGGATCGAACCAGCAACCTTCTCCATATCAGTTCAATGGTTTAAACAATAACTTTATAACTTTTTTGTTATCGTCAAGGCCCCATAGCACGTTTGTTTCGATCAAGAATTCAAACAATGCTTAAATGTAAGTTCCATTAATAGAATACTTGAAATTTGTATCCCATTATTTAATAGGATTTACTTAAAGCATTCCAAAACTGTGCAGAACATGCATGTAAATACGTAATATGTATGCACCAGAATACATGCATATTAATATTAATCAGAATTTGGAAATATTCCAATTACTAATAAGTCATGTAAACACCAATGTTGCCATTAATAATTCAATACAATTTTGATTCACACCCCTGGAATAGGCCTGTTTTAATCTGAAATTTGTTGCATGTTAAACACCTTCTTTGCAAAATCCACTGATAGAAGATCCATGCACATTGTGGAATTGTGGGTCAATATTTGGAATGGCAACGAGCATGTGTAGATCGGTATACTTACAGCAACTATGCACACGGGAATATTATGACGCCTTTACGCTTTTAAACACTGTATTAAATTCAAGAAGATGCAACGTCGAACATTGAAAGGGATCATTCCAGTTTATGCCCATTCAGTTGCATGCATACATACATTCAGCTTCATTGACATTATTGTATAGTATTAGTTATGTAATTTAACAATATTTTACAACTTTAAAGCTGCTGTCCGTAACTTTTTTGTCTTCAAGATTTACAAAAATGATATAATGAGAATGTACAACATGAATCTATTTTCCAAACTGTCTTTTAACAGCAGTAGTGACTCGCCATAGACATAAACAGCGAGACGCATGCAGTTATGTTTATTAACCGCTAGAGCACAAAAAATTACGGACTGCATGTTTAAAAAAAAAAAAAAGACTTTTAAAAATGACACTGAAATAAGACACTCTACAGTGTTCTACTCTGCAGTTAGTCAGTTTTCATTAAAAGTGCTAATATGCAATACCTTCTTGTTTATACATCCATTTTCCTTGCTTGCCTCCTGTCTTTGGGACTATTGTGGATGAATTATCTGTAAAACACACACACACACTATAAAATTTGGGAATAGACCTTTGTTCAAATTGAAATAGAATGTTATGCATGTTGTGAAGTTTTTTTTTTTCTGAAGTGAAAAAAATCACCTGCATCTTTGGGGTTAGATGGGGCAGCATGGCTGTTTTGGTAGGAGACAGAAGGGTTTGTAGATGGATTTAAATGGATTTGAGTAAGGGTGATGCAAGAGGAGGTAGGAGTAGGGAAGGGGGGAAATGGTGTAGGAGGAGGAGTGGGGAAAGAAGGTGGTGGAGGAGGATAAGTGCAGACAGAAGAGTTAGGAGAAAGAAGGGTCATGTAAGAGGAGGTGGGAAGAGGAATGCTGGAAGAAGAAGAGGGAGGAGGAAGAAGGGTGTAAAAAGAGGATGAATGAGGAGGGAGGCTGGTGTAAGAAGATGGAGGAAGGATGTCAAAAGAGGAAGGAGGATGGAGGCTGGAGGAAGGAGATGGAGGAGGAGGAGGAGGTGGAGGAGGAGGAAGGGTGTAGAAAGAGGAGGAAGGGGGAGAGAGGCTGGAGGAAGAAGATGGAGGAGGAAGGGTTTCAAAAGAGGAGGATGAAGAGGCTGGAGGAAGGAGATGGAGGAGGAGGAGGAAGAAGGGTGTAGAAAGAGGAGGAAGGAAGAGAGAGACTGGAAGAAGAAGATGGAGGAGGAAGGGTTTCAAAAGAGGAGAATGAAGGAGGGAGGCTGGAGGAAGGAGATGGATGAGGAGGAGGAAGAAGGGTGTAGAAAGAGGAGGAAGGAGGAGGGAGGCTGGAGGAAAAAGATGGAGGAGGAGGAGGAGGAGGAGGAGGAGGAGGAAGGGTTTCAAAAGAGGAGGAAGAAGGAGGGAGGATGGAGGAAAAAGATGGAGGAGGAGGAGGAGGAAGAAGGGTGTAGAAAGAGGAGGAAGGAGGAGGGAGGCTGGAGGAAAAAGATGAAGGCGGAGGAGGAGGAGGAGGAGGAGAAGGAGGAGGAGGAGGAAGGGTTTCAAAAGAGGAGGAAGAAGGGGGGAGGCTGGAGAAAGAAGATGGAGGAAGGATGTCACCAGAGGAAGGAGGAGGGAGGCTGGATAAAGGACATGGAGGATGATGAAGGGTGTCAAAAGTGGAGGAAGAAGGAGGGGTGCTGGAGGAAGAAGATGGAGTAGGAAGAGGGGAAGTCTGGTCCTGGCAGACAGTTTCATTTGCACTAGCGTTTTGAATCCTCTGGTAATCTATGAGAACATTTTGGAAATAAAATGAGAAAATATTGCTTTGAATGCATGAGAGGAAATATAGATCATGTGAACGAAATACTTACTTTTAATAAAAAATTCATAAAGGCTAGTCATCCTTCCAAAGATATTCTGAAGTGGTCCAGCTGCAAATGGACCCATTGAAGTGATGACTTCAGCCACAAACCCATTTTTTTTCCTTTCGAAATGAAGAGAACTGGCTTATAGCCAAGTACCTCCAATTTCTTAACCTGTAAAAAAAGAAATGCACAGATTATTATTATTACATTATAAACTCACAAAAACATATTTTCATTCTTGTAATAGCTTTTAAACCTTAAAAGTAAGTATTATGCATTATTGCATGAATATTTAAATTTAGGCTGTTAGTTCAAGACTGGATTTAGATTTTTTTTAAATGTTCTATAAGGGAATACTAATATTGTCAAGGATCAGGAAGTGGAGGACCCAGATGCAGAGTGAACAACAATTACGATTTATTAACAAGACAGATCAGACACAATGGGGTAGTGGAGGAGTGACAGTCCAAACACCAGGGCAGGGGAAAAACACGACGATGACGGGCAGGGGAGGATGACCACTGAGACCAGTCCAGGCAGCCAATGAACTTGA
This sequence comes from Pseudorasbora parva, assembly GCF_024679245.1. Taxonomy (NCBI): domain Eukaryota; kingdom Metazoa; phylum Chordata; class Actinopteri; order Cypriniformes; family Gobionidae; genus Pseudorasbora; species Pseudorasbora parva. The sequence continues at coordinate 36,135,241 of NC_090174.1, forward strand.
CGACAGCGTCGGAGGCAACACCAGGCCAGGCGATGGTGGACCAGTCCAGGCAGGAACCTGAGGCTTGATGTTCTCACAGAAGCAGGAGTCTTGGCTGACAGGCAGTGGAGACAGCGGCCAGGGAAAAACACTGGACAGAAAACAACAGGACAAACACGACAAGACTCTAGACAAGACAACAAGAAACAACAGACAAACTAAGAACTATGACTAAATTAAACAAAAACTAAAATAATAACTGGAGCTAGAAAACAAGGAAAAATAAAACAAAACCAATCTCTATAAAAAGACTAACTGAGAAATAAAAGTGGAAACAGGAAAAATAAAAATGTAAGCTATCAAAACCAAGAAAACTAAACAATAAGGCTAAAGAGAAATGCCAAAATAAAACCTGGAGAAAATGAGCAAAATAAAGACAGAAACTACACTAGACTCAAAAACTCAGGAACAAAGAAAAAACTGAAAATAAATGCAAAGCTAGAAAAACAGGAGACACTAAAACTACAAAAGGCTAGACTAAGCTAGACAAGGAGCTAGAGACATGTACGCACAAGCAAACGCTCACAAACATACACAACGAACCAGCAAAGACTTGAGGGAAGGTAGCACAATATAAAGGGACCAGAGCACATGAGGAACAGGTGAGCACAATTAGTGAAACGAGGACTAGACCAGACTAAACAAGGGGGCGTGGTAACAGCAAACAAGGAGGTATTACAAGAGGAACACATGACAGACACAAAGAGAGACAGATCCATGCACTAAGACACAACACAAACATAGAAACATTAAACAAAGATAAAACAGACAGAGCTGCCAGGTTAGAACCCTGACAGTACCCTCCCCCCAATGGACGCCCCCTGGCGTCCAAACTAGGCAAGGGAAACAAAGGCGGTAACACTTGGGAGGGTGGGCGGGGAACAAAACTAGGAGTACCAGGGCAGACAGGAAACATGGGAGGCAGAACTGGGGAGGAAAATAATCTAGGGGAGTGGTTAGGGGCTGACCAAGGGGGTGCCGACCTAGGGAACCCACAAGGACCAGGAAACAGGGAGGGTGGGATGGGAGGGGTATTAGGCACCCGACCAAAGGCATGGGGCCTCTTCAATGGTGGGGACCTCTGACTGGACATGACTTCAGGGACAGATAATGGACTTGACACTGGGGCCTCCTCCTGGGCTTGACTGGCGTGCTCAGGGACTGACTCGGGAGCGCCCTCCTGGGCTTGACTGGCGTGCTCAGGGACTGACTCGGGAGCGCCCTCCTGGGCTTGACTGGCGGGCTCAGGGACTGACTCGGGGACACCTTCCTGGGCTTGACTGGTGGGCTCTGGACGGCCTCCTCTGAAGCGGGCTCTGGGACGGCCTCCTCTGAAGCGGGCTCTGGGACGGCCTCCTCTGAAGCGGGCTCTGGGACGGCCTCCTCTGAAGCGGGCTCTGGGACGGCCTCCTCTGAAGCGGGCTCTGGGACGGCCTCCTCTGAAGCGGGCTCTTGGGACGGCCAGCCTTGAAGTGTGCCCTGGGACAGAAGGTGAAGCCCTCACTGGGTTAGGAACAGGAGATGGAGCCACTGGACTCCGCTCTGGGGCTGGAGCCGACACGGGACGGCGCTCTGGGGCTGGAGCCGACACGGGACTCCGCTCTGGGGCTGGAGCCGACACGGGACTGCGCTCTCGGGCTGGAGCCGACACGGGACTGCGCTCTCGGGCTGGAGCCGACACGGGACTGCGCTCTCGGGCTGGAGCCGACACGGGACTGCGCTCTCGGGCTGGAGCCGACACGGGACTGCGCTCTCGGGCTGGAGCCGACACGGGACTGCGCTCTCGGGCTGGAGCCGACACGGGACTGCGCTCTCGGGCTGGAGCCGACACGGGACTGCGCTCTCGGGCTGGAGCCGACACTGGACTGCGCTCTCGGGCTGGAGCCGACACTGGACTGCGCTCAGGGGCTGGAGCCGCTTGATTCTGGCCCTCCTGGACCAACAGATGAGGGGCATCTAGAATGGCAGCTGACTTGCAGGCATGGGCTCTCCTCTTCTTCCGCTTTCGAGGGCATGACAATTTGTAGTCGACTGGCTCTGGACTGGCCGCTGCGGGCTCGACGGTCTCTGGACCGGCCGCTGCGGGCTCGACGGTCTCTGGACCGGCCGCTGCGGGCTCGACGGTCTCTGGACCGGCCGCTGCGGGCTCGACGGTCTCTGGACCGGCCGCTGCGGGCTCGACGGTCTCTGGACCGGCCGCTGCGGGCTCGACGGTCTCTGGACCGGCCGCTGCGGGCTCGACGGTCTCTGGACCGGCCGCTGCGGGCTCGACGGTCTCTGGACCGGCCGCTGCGGGCTCGACGGTCTCTGGACCGGCCGCTGCGGGCTCGACGGTCTCTGGACCGGCCGCTGCGGGCTCGACGGTCTCTGGACCGGCCGCTGCGGGCTCGACGGTCTCTGGACCGGCCGCTGCGGGCTCGACGGTCTCTGGACCGGCCGCTGCGGGCTCGACGGTCTCTGGACCGGCCGCTGCGGGCTCGACGGTCTCTGGACCGGCCGCTGCGGGCTCGACGGTCTCTGGACTGGCCGCTGCGGGCTCGACGGTCTCTGGACTGGCCGCTGCGGGCTCGACGGTCTCTGGACTGGCCGCTGCGGGCTCGACGGTCTCTGGACTGACAGGTGCGGGCTCGACGGTCTCTGGACTGACAGGTGCGGGCTCTGGACTGACAGGTGCGGGCTCGACTGGCTCTGGACTGACAGGTGCGGGCTCGACTGGCTCTGGACTGACAGGTGCGGGCTCGACTGGCTCGGGTGGTGTCAGGATCTGCCAATCCCTGCGGTGATGCAAGTAATTGGAGAAGTTCCAAAAATCCAGGATCCTAAGTTGTTCCATCTCCCACTGTGGTAGGGGGTCATCCAGACAGATGTTGAAGGCATCCTTGAGGGCTGCATCATCATACTCAAGGCCCTTAGCCATTGTCCAGAAGAACTGGGCGAAGGACCGCACTTCTCGGCCCTGTTGGCGAAGAGAGGCCACACCCTGCTGGAGTGCCAACCTCTCTTGAGCAGTCGCAGGAGGAACGATTCGGAAGCTCATTCTGCTGGGTCCGATCCTGGCTGGTTCGTTCTGTCAAGGATCAGGAAGTGGAGGACCCAGATGCAGAGTGAACAACAATTACGATTTATTAACAAGACAGATCAGACACAATGGGGTAGTGGAGGAGTGACAGTCCAAACACCAGGGCAGGGGAAAAACACGACGATGACGGGCAGGGGAGGATGACCACTGAGACCAGTCCAGGCAGCCAATGAACTTGACGACAGCGTCGGAGGCAACACCAGGCCAGGCGATGGTGGACCAGTCCAGGCAGGAACCTGAGGCTTGATGTTCTCACAGAAGCAGGAGTCTTGGCTGACAGGCAGTGGAGACAGCGGCCAGGGAAAAACACTGGACAGAAAACAACAGGACACACACGACAAGACTCTAGACAAGACAACAAGAAACAACAGACAAACTAAGAACTATGACTAAATTAAACAAAAACTAAAATAATAACCGGAGCTAGAAAACAAGGAAAAATAAAACAAAACCAATCTCTATAAAAAGACTAACTGAGAAATAAAAGTGGAAACAGGAAAAATAAAAATGTAAGCTATCAAAACCAAGAAAACTAAACAATAAGGCTAAAGAGAAATGCCAAAATAAAACCTGGAGAAAATGAGCAAAATAAAGACAGAAACTACACTAGACTCAAAAACTCAGGAACAAAGAAAAAACTGAAAATAAATGCAAAGCTAGAAAAACAGGAGACACTAAAACTACAAAAGGCTAGACTAAGCTAGACAAGGAGCTAGAGACATGTACGCACAAGCAAACGCTCACAAACATACACAACGAACCAGCAAAGACTTGAGGGAAGGTAGCACAATATAAAGGGACCAGAGCACATGAGGAACAGGTGAGCACAATTAGTGAAACGAGGACTAGACCAGACTAAACAAGGGGGCGTGGTAACAGCAAACAAGGAGGTATTACAAGAGGAACACATGACAGACACAAAGAGAGACAGATCCATGCACTAAGACACAACACAAACATAGAAACATTAAACAAAGATAAAACAGACAGAGCTGCCAGGTTAGAACCCTGACAAATATATTTTATGTTTTAAAAGCTGTAATAAAAATATGACATGTTTTGAATGATTTTATAATGTAATACATTTCTCAAAATGTAAGAATTGTTATACAATGAACAGAAAAATATATATACTAATACTACATTTGCAGAACAAGACTTACAGCAATGCGGGCAGAATCCACCACACGAGCAGCATTTCGGTGTTTTTTGTGTGGGAATTCCATGCACTCTCCTCGATAGTCTTTAGTTTTTTTTTTACTTTATCTTTGAGGATTAAACTAGCAAAACATGTTTTACATGTTTTGCAGCTGGCATTGTTGAGTGCCTGGCAGTGGGGACATGGTTTCTGTTTTGGTTTTGAAATTTTGCTATAAAAAAAAGGAAAAACAAAATTTAAGCAAGATTGGAAATGCAAACAAAACAAGTGCAGGCAAATGCTACAGTTTAAAACATGTTAAGCTCTTAACCTATTAATAGATCTTTCAATCGTTTGGTAGAGCACAATTTGAGTTTTCTACCTGACTCTTTCTGTTTGAATGCTATATACAGTAGAAGAATAAGGGAGGATGTTTGGTGCTGTAGTGGTGTTGACAGACAGTTAGATAATTCATTATATTTATTTGAATGCATGACAGATTGTAGATCATGTGAAATAAATAGTTTAAATGACAATTCATTCAAACGGGTATTTTTTTTTTTTTTTTTACTTAGCATTACAGTATGTGTATAAATGCATGTAACATATAAGCACATATAATTCACGTATTATGTATAGGCCTAAAAAAATTACATATACACTACCAGTCAAAAGTTTGGAAACTACTATGTTGATTTGTTTTTGAAAGTATCTTGTGCTCCCAAAGGCTGCATTTATGTTATTTAAAATACAAAAAACTGTAATATTGTGAAATATTATTAAATGTAAAATAATCTTCTATTTTAATACATTTTAAAATGCAAGCTATTCCTGTGAACAAAGCTAAATTTATCATCATTACTCCAATCTTTAGAGTCATATGATCCTTCACTAATCATTCTAATATAATGATTTGCTGCATTTATCTGAAATATAAAGGTTTTGCAACATTATACGTGTCTATACTATCAATTTAATGCATCCTAGCTGAATAAATACCCCCCCCCCCCAAGGATCATGTGACTCTAAACAACTGTAGTATAATAATGCTACATTTCAAAATATATTCAAATAGAAATTTATTTTACATTTTAATAATATTTAATAATATTAAGTTTTTATTTTGTATTTTATTTAAAATAACAAATGCAGCCTTGGTGAGCAGAAGAGACTTATTTAAAAAAAAAAATAGTACAGTTTTTCAAACTTTTGATTGGTAGAGAACATAAACTTTTACAAATGGTATATTTAGTCGATATTCGATTTAAAATAACAAAAAAATAAACCATTATCGAACTTGTCTATTATGGCATTTTGACACAAATAACAGTTCATAATAAAGTGTCTGATAAACTCCAAATTATAAAGTATTAGCTAACATGCTAACACTTGACCGAAGCGCGAGAGTATTCACACTGGAAGCGTTGGTGCAGCGTCACAGCAGCGGCTCCCAATGATAGAGCCTATACCTGTCTGAGTATTAAATACTAAACTAAAATAAATTATTATATTTTCTGCCTAGTTTACTTTACTTTTTATAATACTTTCACCCAAACTGAATAATTAAAACAAGTTTAAACGGGTAAATCTTCTACAGATGATTTTTATTCTTCGTTTTATTTTTCTGCATTTTGAGCGCTTTTGTGATATTATATTTATTTTGTCCATCAAAAGTGTGCTTTCGTTTTGCACCGTGACTGCAGCTGCAGACCGAGAGCCTTTACCTGTCTGAGTATTAAATACTAAACTAAACGAAAGTTTGTTATATTTTCTGGCTAGTTTACTTTATTTTTTATAATCATAACCATACTTTCACCCAAACTGAATTATCAAAACAAGTTTAAATTGCTAAAATCTTCCACAGATATTTTTATTCTTCGTGTTCTTCTCTGACATACTCCAGTTTTTGTTCAAATACACTACACGTGCTTCCTGCGTGCATTTTAGGCACTTTTTGTGTGAAATCACATTTATTTTGTCCTTCAAAAGTGTGCTTTCACTTTAATTGAGCGTCAGAAGCGTCAGCAGCGCAGCAAAAATAGGCTCGCAGCCGAAACCCCCGCTTCACTGCTGCTCACGCGACGCTCCTGCTTGACGCTCACGTGCTGCTCCTGCTCCCGGTGTGAATGCACTCATTGATTAACATGGGCGCCGAAAAAAATACGCGCTGCACCAGTCAGTTTTGGGGTATGGCTATATTTATATAACAAAAGTACAGTGATTCCAGTGTAGAATCTGATTTTATTTAATTTCTGTACCACCTACCGTGCAAAGATGAGCTATAGCAGTGTAGTGATGGAGAGCAGTGTGTAGTGACTCAAAAGAATCGATTCCTTGACTCTGAATGGCCTCAGAGTTGGGGTCGACTCCAGCACAGGAATCGACACGCGGTGTCGACTCTGAAAAGCGAGACAAGATTTACCGCGAAATGCCAAGGATATTTTTTATTTATTTATTATTGTGGCATTGCTTTTTCATTTCATTTTAGTTTTTTTTTAATAACACACTATTTTACATTTCTTAATTATAAACAAACATTTATAATTTTACTTCGTATAAATATCCTTTTGATTTTTTTGTAAGTGTATGCTATGTTTTCTTTTACTGTCTATGGTTTTGATTGGCCAACATAAGAACCACATCAGTTAATATTGATAAAACACGTGGTAAAATTCTACAGATTACATTAATAGCGTGCTGATAATTAATTTATTAATGATCCTGGCATCTAATGCAAAACTAGCCTAGAAGTCATAAATAAAAAATAATACATTAAGCATATAAAATAATAGACATGCGTTTTGGGCATCTCCAATCTACAAATATAATTTGAAACAGTTTTACAATAAGAAACAGGCCGTATACAGTAGGCCTACATAATCATTTAATTATGCATTATAAAAAAAACACAAAGATAGATATAACACATATATGTTATGGATTTTAAAGCTTTGGAGTTACTAAAGGTAGCCTACATATCCAGATAAAAGTCTTTACAGAAAATATTAAATTGGGGATTTATAGACAAAAATAAATACATTTATGTCTAGAAACTTAGCTATAAAAATGTATCTATTTAATATTTATTTATTGCCAGAGCTTTGGAAAATTGCGATGACGTATAGGCTATACTATAGGCTCGTTTGCCGTATGCATCTTAATCTGACGCCTAAGGGATCCGTTGAAATCAATGGAGTTCCCGGGACGTCAATATAGTGACGCCTAACGGTGTCCGTTGAAATCAATGGAGTTCCCGGGACGTTAATATAATGACGCCTAACGGTGTCCGTTGAAATCAATGGAGTTCCCGGGACGTCAATATAGTGATGCCTAACGGTGTCCGTTGAAATCAATGGAGTTCCCGGGACGTCAATATAGTGACGCCTATCGGTGTCCGTTGAAATCAATGGAGTTCCCGGGACGTCAATACAGTGACGCCTAGGGGTGCTTTTCACGTCTTCATCTGGACGCGGAAAGCACTTGACCATGCTTCGGTTTTTGACGCCCTGGGAGTGAGAATGGGTTGTGATTTTGTTAATACTTCTCCAGTAACAAGTTTTTTTCTACTTACCAGTATACTGTGCTTACAGCATGTGGTCTGCAAAGTCAAATATAAAAAGGTAATATGGACATAACAACAGGTAAATATAAACAGGTAAAATATAAACAGAAGTGTGTCCCTTTACTCACAGCTGATTGGTCCAATTTCAGCTTGAGATCTCTTATCCAGAACATAACCTGCCCTGGAGCAGGTTAGCCAAAGTTACTGTGGCGATGAACACAGCTAAAAGCCAAACCACTTTAAGGGTTCCTAAAACCCTGGATTGGCACAAACCAAGCTTAAACATATCTGGCTAGCCAGCTAAACCGGCTTCATGGTAAAGGCCCCAAAACCATGACAGAGAAAACACATTTTTGTTATTCTGGTTTGAAAGGCAATTTTAGTCCAGGAACAGGGTAATTCTCTATCTGGGAAACCGCTGCTTAAAGTTTAAAAGTGCATTTTATTTGATTCCATGAGGTCTACTTAAGGTTTCATAGTATACATTACTGTTTGCAGCGATGTGGACGAGCAAGAGACGTGGGAGGAGCGAGTGAGACTGGTGCGTGATTGAGAATGAGCGTCACCTGCGAGGCACACCGATCTCGAGTCCTCTCATGAGTCATTTAAGGACGAGCGACACCAGTGAAGGACGAGAAAGGACCAGACCTGGGGCCTATACCATTAAGTCAGTTTAGCTGCCAGCCAGATATGTTTAAGCTTACTTTGTGCCAATCGGTTTTAGCTACCATTAAAGTGGTTTGGCTTTTAGCAGTGCTCATCGCCATGGTATGCCCTGGAAAAATGTTAGCCATGGTTGCTCTCCAGGGCAGACATTAATCATGTAATAATAAACTCCTGAACTCAAGATCAAAGCCTGAGTTGACAGAGAAAGCTGATGATCAGCATTATGGGACCAACAACGCCTGAATAGATTGGTTTGGTTTTTTCAACTCGAAACTAATCCTGTAACCCTTAGTTTGTTAAACTACCATAATGATACAGGCCCCTGGACTTGAGGTTATGGTTATGGTTTATTATTTGTGTGCAGCAGTCGTCCATGATAGTACTTTCGTTTTGTTAATTTTTATTGAAGTCTTTTAAATTTTTGCCGGTTCCCGCCCCCTTCTTCCCTAAACATACAAACTATGTTACACCCTAATGGCTGTTTTGCTGGAATTGATTCACTGAATGTTCTTAAAGGGTCAGTTCACCCCAAAATGAAAATTCAGTCATTAATTACCTCCCCTAATGTTGCCCGACACCCGCATGACGTCTGTTCATCTTCAGAACACAAATGAAGATATTTTTGTTGAAATCCGATGGCTCAGAAAGACCTTCATTGAATGTCATTTCCTCTCTTAAAGGGGGGTAAAACCGTCAGTTTCAGTCAATCCCATGTCAATCTTGAGGGGGGATCATGTCAATCTTGTGATCGGTCACTAGAAAATGTTCATTGGGGGCCAGATTTTTGTTTACAGTGAAGGCCTGACTATATATTGATTATATAAGTGATTATATTTTGATTATTGATGCTACCGCTACACCAATAAGTAACATTTCACTGGAAGTTTTCTGCTTCTGTGATTATATTGTTTTTCATGAGACTATGTGACTTTTCCTACTTGATAGTTTACCCAAAAGCAAAACGTGTTAAAGAAAATTACAGAATTGGCTAATATGAGTCAACAATGCTTCTCTGCCACCATCCACTGGTTAGAGTCAGGGCAGGATTATATGTTTGAGCCCTAGCTATGCTACAAATGACCTCAACTATAACATCATTATGGAGCACATAATACACACAAATTAAAATATGCTCTGAGGTTCTAGAACAATTCATTTGCTTAGCCATGCCTAGTCAGAGTTTAGCACGCAGTAATATTAAATAAGCATTATAATACCTTACAGGATGTGCTCGCTCATTTGAGAGAAGATCAAAACCCTGAAATAACACTAAGCAATAAAGTCAGAGATGAGTTATCATATCTGCGTCCTCTTATGTCAGATTTCTTCAATTTAATCAATAAATTCAATCAAAATACAACGACACATACTGTTTAAAGCATCTCAGGCATCACATGGATTTACATAGCAAATTGTAATAGCAATTTGTTAATAGATTAATGTTTTAAATGTAACATTTTAATGTAGAAATATTTAACAAAAAATATTCTTTGAGGAACAAAATATTGTGTTACTTGGAGGCACAGCAGCGAACTGTTGTATAAAATCAATGCCACATATGTGATTGTGCAGATGTTTGGAAAAACAGCTATTGCCTTTGAGATCTGTGTGATACCTCAAATATAAAAACAGGAACTCATTAAATTAGTATTTTTTTCTCATTTTGATTATTTCTACCCATTATAGCTTGATGGCAATGAAATGAGAGAGAATGCTCAAAACTCTCCAGATTGAATAATTTAATGGAAAATTATTAGAAATCATTCTCTGTGAAGAAATGAAGTGTGGACATAATGATAATTTATAAAGATCTTTCTAAAAGCCTTAATGAAGCTGCTTGAAGTAGCCATGTGAATGTGATATCAAAAAAAGCGCAGATGTGATTCGACACGTCGTGTGATTCAGTGGTCAGAACTACTGGCCCTCTTGGTAAATATGAACAATAAATCTGCATTGTTTATCCTTTTGATATTTTATTACAATAATTCACAAAAAATGTAACCTTTCATTAACCTATAATGTGGGGAATTTTTTTATTTAAAACAATTTTTGGCACTGTTTTATTCAATACTTTTTGCAACGTCCTTTTGCCAAGATAACAGCTTTGAGATTCCCTGATGAGTTTGGAGAACACCTGACAAGAGATCAGAGACCATTCCTCCATACAGAATCTGTCCAGATCCTTCAGATTCACAGATCCATGTTTGTGCTTCTTCTCTTCAGTTCAGCCCACTCATTTTGGATTCAGGTCAGGGGACTGGGTCAGTCATAGCAGAAACTTCATTTTGTGCTCAGTGACACATTTGTGTGTTGATTTTGATGTGTGTTTTGGATCGTTGTCCTGAAAGACCCAACCACGTCACATTATACGATTTCTAGCAAAGGCTTTTAATTTTTTATCTTTTGGTATTCGCTAGAATCCATGATACCATATCTGAACAAGATGTCCAGTACCTCCAGCAAAAAAAAAAAAAAAAATGCCCACAACATGAAAGATTAACTAAAGGCATGGAGTACTTTTTATCCCTTGCACCGAAGGATTGCACCAAAGGTCCCACCATCTGGTTGGTTTGCTGCCCAATGTTTTGTCCTTTTTTTTCTCTCCATCTGACCACAGAACTATAGGTCCCTTGTGAAGTTCTAGTCGTTTCTGACAACTCAATATTCTGAAGTTTTTTGAGGATTTTTCTTGAAACCGTCCCAAACAACTTGTGGTGATGTAGGTGCTGTTTGATAATTTTTTTAGTCTTTCTGAACCCAAGTCTCTCTGCAAATATCCATCTGTGATCCTTGAAGAGTCTTTGGCCACTCATTCTCTCCTCCTCAACGTGCATTAGGACGATGTAGACACATGTCCTTTTCCAGACAGATTTGAACATCTTGTTTGGAACTTCTTAATTATTGCCCTGATTGTGTAACATTTGTTGTTGTTGTTGTTGTTGTTGTTGTTGTTGTTGTTGTTTTTCTTTGTTTTTTTTCCAATGCTTTATCTATTTTCTCAGTCACTTTCTATTTTGTGAATCTTTTGCTGCGCATCAGAACTATATTCTTTTGTTTAACTCATTGTGATAAATGACTGATATCCGACTATGAACTGATATTTATCATAATTTCACATATAGTTGTGATCAGAATTAATGGCCCCCTTGGTAAAATTATGACTAAATTATGGATATAAAACAAAGCAAAATAAATCTGCATTGTTTATCATTTTGATTTATACATTAGACTCACTGGGAACATGAAATTGTCTATAGGCCTCGCTTGCACTGGCCAGACCGTGGAAATACGGCTTATAATGTCTGACTGGCAGTGGAATATAACTGAATAAAAATCAAACAAGTCCCTACTGTACATCATGGGTCTTTTTTATTTCATATTGCTGAAGTTATCACTGTTTAACAGGCATAGACTGCAACTGCAATATATATGACAGCATTTTCCTCAGTTGATGGACTTCCAAAAGTATCCACATGTAGATTAAATAAAAGTCTTAATATCCAATTTGATTATTTTGGTACTTTTTATAGAGTGCAATTTATTTATTTCAACCTCTCTGATGCTGATTGGACTAGCTTTTTTATTAATAGTTAAAAAATGAATTGGCAATTGTTTTGTGAGTAGGTCTATGTATGTTCTCTCTGCATAGAAGACAGAAAGAAAGAAAAAGATTGATAGACCAGAAACCCATAGACTGTAAAAGGCTAAAAACCATATTTCCAAAACACAATTGCGACATCTAGAGGTTGCTGCAGGAGGTTCGTTCACGGGGATTTTCTCAGAGCACATATCTGACTTCCTTGTAATAATCACTCCACTGTGGCGAACTTTTTGAATACAAAATAAGCAGACCTAAAATCGTCAACGCTTACACGTAGAAAGTTTGCTGTGTCTGTCAGGTCCATGAGGTTTTAGCATGCCCGCCTTAGTTTTTTCAACGTCAGAAAAAAAAACCCCACAATGAATTAACAGGACTAAATAGATAATCGTTTATATTTCTCCGAAAAGTGTATTTTCTTTTTTTAGCGGAAAACCCACAATGACCTAGTTAGCTTGTTTGTTGCAGTGAGTACAAAAAATTACCGCACCTATGTATATAACCTCACCTATAGGATGTAGGGCAATATCGAAGTTTTGTAAACTTGCATTTCGCATAGTGACATGTCTGTAGCACAGAACAAACTACAAACGGTCAGAAGCAGCACTTAAGTTTATTAGGTTTTCAATCCTCTTATGATGAGACCCGCGCACCGCTCTTGATTGGAAGCCTGGGTATCCGGATATGAGCGTCACTCAATCAGCATCAAGAGCGACACGCAGCCGCTTTGGGATATGCCCAGACTATCCAAACTGTCCGACGAACTGCGTTATTGGGATGAACTTGCCAAACACCTGACGAGCTGATTTGCGCACAGAAGCCTACACTTCACTGACGATGTAACTTCAACTGTTGTTATGTAAATATGCAAGAGAACAAACCGGATTGCTACCAGCGCTATCCCAAGGACACAATGTCTTCAGCTGTCCCTCGATCGGGATTTGTGGTCTTTTGCGTGGTAAATCCAGTTTTATTTATCTTGATACGTGACATTTATATTGAAAGACTGGAGCAAACGTGCTTGGCAAGTTGAACGCAGCAGACTGTTTAGCCTTGTAAACTTGTTGAGCTGAATACGTTACCTGCCCTGCGAGTTAATCATTAGTTTAAAACTATTAAATCTTAAGACCTCACGTGAAATTCTGAGAGAAAAAAGAGCTGATGTGAACTAAATTGTTTCTGCTCAAATATCTCTGTCATACAACAATTTTTTTGTGTGTGAGAAATGTTGAGTTTGTGAAACTATTTAAATAATACCAACTGAACTTGTTTCCTCAATTGAGCTGAGCATGCGTCCTGCATTGTTGTGGCAACTATAATCTGTATCAGGTCATCGCAGGATAATCCCTCACTGTTCTTTTCACATCGAACACAATAAATGCATGTTTAAGGCCCTCTGTGGCATTGAAAGATGCGATTGTGCATTCAGCTGTAAATCTTCGAGATCAGCTGTTTCCTTGCGGTCCTCAAATGAATAACAGAAGTTGACGAGCGCGTGCAAAGTATTGTAGCCTGTGTTACTTTTGCTCTAAGTGTTTATTCTAAAAAGCTGTTTAAAATGATCCACAACTGTTTATATAATAGGAATTAACTAACTTACGTTTAATTGTTTTTTATGCAAGTACTGGAGATGATAGCTCTTGCCAGTTATGTGAACTAGCTATTTTAATCCATTAATAATAGCTTAACTATTCATCTAATATAACCCAGAATTGCCTGTATCTGTTGCCACATGCACAGATAAAGATGAATAAAGTCCAGTTAGAGTATAGGATATTCTGAGTAAAGTATTTACATACCTCAAAATTCTTATAAATACTGTTGCATAAATGAAAATTGAGTTGATTAATACTATCCAAAATTACTAAAAAGCAGTATAATAATGCTAAACGTATCTTCAGTATTTCCAAAAGAACAGTAGTTTGTTCCAATTGCACTGTTGTTAACACATATTCAGATGTTTAACTTTGGATCGTTGTCCTGATGTTGTTGTCCTAAAATGTTTAGTAAAAACCTTTGAGTGTAGCCCTTTCTCAGATCAACTCTTGTATGCATTCCCTGTTGCATTTCATTCATCTGCACTTTGAAAATAACACGAAAAGATACATTATTTACATACATTCTAGAAAATCCATGTCATTTGATTAGATGATTTTAGTATTGTACATCATGCTTAGCTGTATTAATGCTATTCTCTTCTCTCTAATGCTTTTCTCTAAATGCATTCCCCTTTGTGTGTGTGTGTGTGTGTGTGTGTGTGTGTGTGTGTGTGTGTGTGTGTGTGTGTGTGTGTGTGTGTGTGTGTGTGTGTGTGTAGATTCTAGTCCTGACCCTCACCCTGTACCCTGTGCTGAAGACACTGAGTGTTCAGATTCATTCTGCTATCACAGGGAGCTATGTGGCTGGATATCATTCTGTGCTGCTTGTCAACTGTCCTACGGAGCAAACTGCAAGAGATATTGGCAGGTACAGAAAACCACTCATGCAGTCATGTTCAAAAACATGAAATATAGAGCGTTAAATTGTTGTCGATATGCGATAGTATCATGTATAGACGATTGCCAGACATATCTAAATGTAAATATCTACATATGTAAAGATATTTGTAAATATCAAAATGACAATGGAAGGGTCTGGTTTCCTCCACTAAGAGGAGATGAGCGTTAGGACCATAGACTGTAAAAAAATATGGACGTAGTGTCTGTGACTTCACCCATAGGATTCTGAAGAGCAGTTTTGAAGCGTAAAGTAGAGACGAGATGGCCGTGGCCATCTTTGCAATGCATCATCGCGTGTCACGCCCAAGCGGCAACCTCCCGCGATCTCTCTTGAAGCCAATACGGAAGTAATGTAAACTGCAATTCCTCAACTGGCCACTAGGGACAGGCTCCAGAAGGGAGCAGAATCTCATTGAGCCCCATGTTAAAATTCTCAACTTTAAAGCAGAAAAAAACATGTTTACAGCCTGGTACAAATTGTGGTTTTGGCTTATAAGGCTAATTTTGATCTTCATGACAACTCTGAGGGGGGTGAATTTTTTTATAACTCATTCGTTTACGTTATATAAAGCCTTAAGGTTCTGCATAATTAAGGGCGTGGTTACAAGTGTATAGCCATTTATCCGCCGTCTGTAGTTATTGCGTCACCTCAGCTCCGCGCACATCCCGCCTTTTTGCCCATTTTCTGTTATCCGGGAGTGACACGCGGTGACTCGCTCACAAGATGGCAACGCCCAGCTCGGCCATACTTTAAGCTTCAGAACGGCTTATCGGAATCCTATGGGTGACGTCAAGGACACTACGTCCATATTTTTTTACAGTCTATGGTCACGCCCGGATAACAGAAAATGGGCAAAGAGGTGGGATGTGGGTGGAGCTGAGGTAACACATGACTAACAGACAGCAGATAAATGGCTATCCACCTGTCACTCAAAGTGGCCACGCCCTTAATTATGCAGAACTTTAAGGCTTTATATAATGTAAACAAATGAGTTATAATAAAAAACACCTCCCTCACAGTTGTCATGAAGGTCAAAATTAGCCGTATAGACCAAAACCACAATTTGTACCAGGCTGTAAATATGTTGTTGTTTTTTCTGCTGTAAAGTTGGGCATTTTAACATGGGGCTCAATGAGATTCTGCTCCCTTCTGGATCCAGTTGAGGAATTGCAGTTTAAGTTACTTCCGGCTTCAAGAGAAACTGGGTTGCTGCTTGGTTAGGACCCTTAGCCTCTGTATAGCCAACATCCTTAGTGATAAAATGGCCACGAATGTGTTGTCTGCTTTCTCAGAATATGAGCTCACATCAGCCCTGCTCCCGCATGCCTTGCACCCAACCTAAGCCCCCTATTACTTATGCCGAAGACTCTCTCCGTTCGGAGGATGACAATGATGACATGTTGACTACAGCCTCGGAGAGAGAGGATTGGTCACAGAACCCTGTCCTAGAATCAAAGCCGTTCCATAGTGTGGCGATTGAGCGCGTGGCAGCCGCGGAGGACGACGAACTGCTGCAGAACTCGTCAAACTATGCACCAGCTTGGCAAATGTTTTCACTTCAGCGGCATGATGTCTACTGCTCTGCCACAAGATTCTCTGATCTTATGCACAGAGATGCACGCATTATTAGAGAAGTGCACAATAGAGGTGATGCCTCCCTAGGATAGAATGAGTGGCAGGATGGATGGCAGCCTTCAACCTTTTTTTAAATTTGAGACCTTTGTACCGTGTTCATGGTTCAAATTCAAATTGATTACAGTAAAACAAATTCTCCTGCACATTCGGTCCATGGATTGTTTCTGGTATACATTTAGCACTTTATGAGATTCGCCTTTGAGGGCGCGGCCTATCAGTTTCTGGTTCTACCGTTCGGCCTGACATTGGCACCATGAAAGTTCACTCAATGCGTGGGTGCTGCAATGTGCACTCGGAAACTGAGCAGAATGCATATCCTGAACTATCTTGACGGCTGGCTAATTCTGACCCATTCCGAGAATGTGCTAAACAGTCACAAACCAAAGCTTCTAAACTTCACCATTTGCAGTGCCTATGGCTTTCTGTCAATGTGCAGAGTAGCATTTTACAACTCAGTCAGTCAATCACATTTTTAGGAATAGTGATTTATGTTCTTATATTCACCGTCTGGTATGTATGGTTTTGCATTTTGCAATGTTATATTCCTTTACATTATGTCGCTAAGTTTGTTCCTTCATCTGACATGAGCTAAATTAAAGTTTGTTGGTCCATGGTCAGCCTCAGCTACTTCACTAGTAACACGGTGTGATGTTATATGGTCCCCATAGCGCTATCAATGACACAACGCTGAGGGAACCGACCTCGAAAGGGAACGTCTCTGGTTACTCAAAGTAACCTGGTTCTCTGAGAAGAGGGAATGAGAAATTGCATAAGTTGCTGTATTATATTACGCTCGTTCTCTCATTCAAAAGATTCTAATGCAATGACGTTAGCGGAAGCTTCTATAGCAGTCATTGGCCGGCGTGATGTACACGCCACCATTCAATAGGACTTCAGTATTCTAGGAGAATGGGAGTTTCGAGAGAACCGACCTTGAAAGGGTACATTTTCTTTGGAGTCCTCAATCCTCATACGTGGGTGTCAGTGTCGCAATTGTGGTTATGTGCTGATATTATGAAATCAGGTTTACCCATAGAGTTTGAATTGCCTCTGGGAAGTCGCTAGACCACAAACTGTTAGTTATAAAATGTATTATGCAATACTGAACATGTTTACATTCCAATATGCAAATAACGCCCACAATTCAGCTTATTGAATTAATCCATTGTCCTGGTCTACTTGCAAACAAATAACCCAGCAACTCAAGTAAATTGTGCTTGCAAGACTTTATTTTAAAAAATCTAGTTATTCCCCAGTAGTGACACAATCTAATCATTTGTGTATCTAATTCCAACTATTTCAATTGTTATGTAAGATGTGATGTTAAATACATAAGCAGTATTTTGACTGTACCAAGATGAGAACACATTTTTATAATTTGCTGGGTCAAGAAAGAGTCCTTCCCTTTCTTTACCATGAAACGCTCACTCCATGTGCTTAAATCCACAGTAAGGACGCTTTCCTATGGAGGCTTGTTACTGCCTCGCAATAAAAATAAAGGTAATTGCAACCTTTATCTCATAATTCTGATTTTTTTTTGTGCAATTGTGAGTTTACATTATGCAATTCTGAGAAAAATGTCAGAATTGTGAGTTTGAATGAATGACCATGTCCAAATTGTGAGAGAAAAAAGTCATTATTACATATTTTATTCCGTGGCTGAAACAAGCTTCCATACTTTCCTATTTCATATCACACATGCACACTTCATAAGCAGACAGAACTGGGTTTATGTGTTTAAATGTTGTGTGAAATTGACCAAACCTGTCGGCTCAAGTATAATCGGCTTAAAGGGTAACTAAACCCCTGTTCACAGCCTAACTCCACCCCCTGGCAATATTTGAAAAATGCTGGACCGCTGTCTTAACTCCTGATATTGACCATACTAGCGAAGCAAAGAGAGAATGAGACCACTAACCTAATCTATAAACAGTCAAATCTGAATGCCACTAAACACAGATCAGATACATGTGATGTATTTTTATTCAAATTAATTGAATCAATAGGTAGCAAAGGACCAATAAGTTCAAACCTAATAGCCTATTATAAGCAGATTTCCTCAAATAAAAGTTAGACTATATACGCCAACATGTCACGGCATTGTTGTTCGTTACCATGGCAACTGCTTGCGTGTCAGGGTTTGAAAGCGCTTTGTACGCATGACTGGCGGCAAAAATATTGCAAGAAAAGCCTGACGTGTACTGACAACTGCGTGGATTATTTAACCGTATTTTCCTAATTAGAATGTTCTGCATCTGTGAGAGTGTGGGTGGGCTTTTGATATTGCGCCTCTACTTCCTGCTCTCTACGCGCAGACTCTGGTCCCGAGATCACTATTGCGCACGTGATTTTTTTTTTCTTTTTTCTTTTTTTTTCTTTCAAAACCAGTTCAGCGGATATACCACCCTGACCCCAATTTCATTTGCTGAGGTAACAGTGACGGGTAGGTTTAGGGATCAGGGTTGGGTAAAAGCAATCATTATTGTTAAATGTGTGAAATGCCAATGAAATCTTAAGAATCGGCTCCAGGGCGGGATTTACGCTGAACTGGTTTGAAAAAATATCACGCCTACTGCGCAGAATCTGCTCCAAATCTGCACAAGGTGTCGGCACTATATTGGGACCTCCGGAGGCTTCAAATTCAAAAACTTCAGCGGAAGGGAATGGAGAATGCGTCCATTTTCTTTTTACCGTGTAGGGTTTTTACACCATGCATTGTAGAATTAAAACGCTTTATACCCAAATGTCAAAACATTTACTTGAATCAATGAACACCACTAATAAAGCCCGAGTCTTGCAGATCATGTTTAGTTACCCGGCTTAAGTGTGCATGTAAATACGCTCATCATACAGTCCTGTCTGGACACAGAAATTATTACAAAAAACTATGTTTTAAAAAAAAAGCATTGTCTTCCATACCACAAGGATTACCAAAATTGTTTTTGCAGAACTTGCAAACCCTGACCATGATTCATATTTTAGAGTATCTTAACCTGAGATTCCATATTCCCTCTCAGCTGCATTAGGATTTATTTAGCCATTATACCCTTGTTAAAGAGCACTTTACAGTGGTTAAGTAATTAGAGTGCACTTCACATTTGTAAGATCATCCAAGCAGTTCTTGTTTCAGAACCCCACAAGTGTGAGGTTGTTTGCTTTTTTCATGATCCAGGAGTAAAAATCAATCCAGTTGATTTTAATAAAGCATGGCCACACAAAAATGACAACTTTGAGAAGTGCAGAAAGTCTTGAGTGTGGGATAATGCTTTAAAATGTAGGAAAGGTATTTAATTGATTAAGAGAATATAATGGAAAAGGTGGACGGTTAGCACAAGGTAGTAGGGTAAATAGTATGAGGTAATGGCAGATGCATTAGGAAAGGGGACAGGCAGCAAGTACAATTGGCTAAGCGATGGCAGCACAGCTGTGTGAAGTAGCCAAACCACTAAAAGGCAAACAATGTGCTGGCAAACATACCACAGTCAAACATAACACAGAATCTAGTACACATTTCAGAGGCAACCCCACCAACATAAATTTTTTTTTTACTCTTTCCCTGCCAGCATTAAGAAAAAAAAGTTGTCAGCCACCACCAGGGTTTTTGACTATTTTCACAAAAATGTAAGAGCCCATGGAATATTTTGTTTTATGAATATCTCCGCATGCAATATATCTTATTTATTACACGGCTCTGTGAAATACTTGATTCTGATTGGTCAATCGCGCATTTCAGCGGTATGTTATTCACAAAAAACACCCGCTCATCCGGGTACTACGAGTTATCTTGACCGGTACTACTTCTATGCTTAACGCTGACGCCATCTTGTGGCTTAAACAGCCGTGGGTTACAATGGAAGAGTTCAAGGCGGGGTTCCTTTATAAAGTTTTAAATGTGGATATTTTTCTTACACAAACGCATCGGTTCGAATCAGAAGGCTCTATTAACCCATCGGAGTCGCGTGGAGCACGTTATTTGACGGACAGCTGCATTTTTTATGGACTTCAAACACAACTACAACTACTGCTGGGATTAACGTTAGCCTGGAATTTTTAAAAATAACTCCGATTGTATTTGTCTGAAAGAAGGGTGAGTAAATCATAGGCTTGGTTTCATTTTTGGGTGAACTAACCCTTTCAGCATTCGTTTTCAACATTTAGCAAGGGCATATGGCAAATCTTCAGCAATAGATAAAGGCCTAAATCAGGTTGGAACTGTTTTTCTTCACTTCGCGTCGGGGTCCTGATCACTCTGTCGGGGTTTATTCTGCGATAACAACCTGCTGGGTGTACATTATCCCTTACATATCGTATATGCTGTTTCCAGAAGAGCATTGATCAAACACAGTGATGAGTGGATTCCAAGTTCAACTCCTGTGATTGACCAATTCTGTTGTAGATATCTACAAAAATGTCTGTGATTGGCTACATTACTCACCGAAGTGAAAACACGTTGGAAATGTAATAATTTGCAATAATTTTGAGGGCAAATACAGATACACACTGGATCATTTGCTATCTCCTTTTCGCTAATATGCTGAATTCTTACAGAGGATTTTGAGGATATTATATCCTAGACAAGCAGTTATGGGCAGCTTTTCCCTCTAAAAGCAAAGCAGCAGCAGGTTGGCTTTTTTTTGAGTGATAAAATTAAACGCTATTATCAAGTCCGTCCCAAGCTCGGAACGCCGATGTCCATGGGGTTTTAGTTAAGGGAATAATGGGGTTTTAGTTAAGGGAATAACATAGTTTAATATGAAAAAGCGGTGAAGTATCCCTTTAAAGTCGCTTGACATTAACCCATAGGAATAAAGTAGTGAGGCGCGACAGAAGTATCGCATGGACAAGTGGAACCGCACTAGCCTGGTTAAAACCAGACCATTCTCAGTAGTAGTAACTGAGTTATAGTCCGGCAAAGCTTCATAGACAAATTATTTCTAAAGGGGCGTCACCAACGGACGATGACGTGTGCGCGACGGAGAAACATCTCAGACAGCAATTCTCTGTTTGTGATTTTGAGGAAAATGTTGGAATGGAATGGCATCTGATGACTTGCTGTTGTTGTAAAAGAAATATGATAATAGCTTGTGTCCACCGCCACTCCATCAACATTTTTGCAAAATTTGGAAAACGTAGTAGCATCTCAGACCGACAGAAACATCTCGGATTGACGGTCGAACAGAAAACATCGAGCTCTGAACGCATTCGCCCCCGTTGTAAGGCATTTGTATTGCAATTAGAACGCGATTTGCAATATTTTAAGTCTTGGGAAAATTGTCTCACGAACTTTATTCAAATTAAGTCATTTCCGATGTGTTAGAACATTTTCAGACTTGAGCATAGTTATGCTAGTTATTTAGTTACAATTATTTATATTTTTTACATGATTACCAGATCTAGTCTGAGGAAATAATCTCAGAAAGGCCATATCCAGAGCTGCTGTGTGGTGTTAGCACATGATCACACTCCCCATCAAAGGAGCCGGTGTAATCCACATCTGGTAGCCGAGTGTTCTTCTTTGCTCTGGTTTTAAAGAAAAGGAAAAGCTTAAATCGTTTAACAGATGCGATAGCTGATTCAAACGAGTTATATTCCACAGCGTCACTGTGCTGTCATCATCATGTAAAGCCAGCCCTGACGTTCTGATTGGTGTTGCGATTTTGACAGATTACAAATGGGTTTGAATGAGCTCTGTGCCAGACTGCTTACAGAGCAAAACTAAATTTGCTGGAAGTTGTCTGGGTTTTCCCAGGCTAGATCCGCACCCTTGATGCTTCCCTCATTTGTATGTTGTCGGGCATTCGCCCATAGCGGTTCAGGGACGCCCATTAATGTACAAATGAAGGAAGCATCACAACACCACACTTATGTCGTGTCGCAAAAGTGTATCCATATACCGTCACCCTCAATTGAATATGTTGAACGCAAGCAACGCAACTATTCAATAGAAGTAGACCACATGGAGACTGGGGGAAGTCTCTCACGGGTATAAAACACAACATTCTCCACTGGCTCAAAAACACGCCCATAGCGGTAACTTTCAGAAATACATCGCAGCACCACGCTTCAGTCGTGACGATAAAGTCGATCCGCACCGTCAAGCAGGAGCGTCGTGTGAGCAACAGCACAAAGTATTCTGGGTTAAAAATAACTCAGTTGGGTTGAAAATGGACAAACCCAGAAATTGGGTTGTTTGAACCCAGTAAATGGACTCATTCAAACAACCCAATTTCTGGGTTTATCCATTTTCAACCCAACTTGAGTTGTTTTTAACCCAGCATTATTTAGAGTGAGTGAAGAGGAAGAATAAAACAATGTTTGTTGAAGATGTACCCATTTCAACTTGTTTTAATTATTCAGTTTGGGTAAAAGTACACTGTAAAAAATGATTTTATAGCAAAGTAAATAAAACAGGAAAAATTATGCATATTTTGCTTAGAATAATCTTGTAAAAGTGAAAACTCTGGAGTATTAAAGGTAGGATGGGTAGGAATTGGTTAAAAAACCTTTTTTCCAAATTTGTTTAAACTTTCTTTATATATCAATACATAATTCAAATGTAAGTACTCTGAAAGAAATATATAAGAAATGAGTGTCTGTAGACCTCTCACGACTGTTTTAAAGACAGCTCATTATTTCCATTCACTCCACCTTCTCCCTTCTGGGCTCTTTCCAAAGCCACGCCCCCAAAATACATGAACGGGCTACACCGGCCGCTCAGCTGGAAGACGCATTATTTACCTCAGATGAGCAGTGTGCATGTAGTGACATCATGTCAGAATCACATGGAATAAAAAAATCGAACTTTATCAGTATGAATATAAACACAGAAGATGTCTTTTAGTACTCACTATCAGGCTAAAATAATGGTACTGGTAAAGTTTAAAATATATTTTTGTTTGATTTGGTAACGAGCTAACGTTAACGGGTAGCATCATGTTTTTCCAATATCATCAGTTATACTGTAATGAAGATGAATTTCGTGTAAGATTCATAACATATACTGTGTTTTGCATGTAAGAGTTTCCATGATGAAAGCATTGTTGATTAGTAGCAGCTAAAGCTAACTTAGTTCTAAAAAAAAGTTCCCGGATGCGGTGTACTAGCTTTTACACATGCATTTTGTTATCTAAAGTTAAATTTTGCGAAATTCAACACAACAGCGATCAACTTGAGCTAAACATATTGAGTATTTATCATCTCTACTAATGGCTAAGTGTATAACATTGTAACTTTATGCTAATTAATGTTATGTTAGCTATATTAGGCAGCTTCATGTGCTCTTGATGCATGCTTCATGAAAACATAAACCAAAAAAAATGTATAATCAAAATGAAAGCTGTCCAGCAGAAATACAGCCAGCAATGAGTCGTTTTTTAGGTCCCTCAGTTCTCACCATCGTTGAAAAGACACGCAGATATTTACTCGCGTTTGATTTATTTATTTTTTTGTTTATCCAAAGACTTTCTGTGCATTGCCTTTTCTCGTACTGTCTTCCTTTTTTGCATTGTTTGCCTTCGCTGACTGTGAAGTTTGAATGCTCTTTCTCTGCCATTATTTTGCCTAGGTTTCTTGCCTCTTGAACTGCTCAAATCAAACGAGCGCGCGCATGTGGGCAGATCCTGAAGCGAAAGCGGTGGTCGACATGGTAGCGAGAGAGAATGACAGTCGCCCAAGCCAATCATTCGTTTCGTCCCGAACGAAAATAATGAGCGGTGTTTATTGCATATTATAAAGTCTAGAGTCACTCGATTTTTATACTCTCCTTTTCAGAGTACTTACAATTTAATTATGTATTGACATATAAAGAAAGTTTAAACAAATTTGGACAAAAGTGTTTTAGATCAGTCCTACCTATCCCAATTTTAACTACATCAAATTTGTAAGTAAAAATTACTCAATAAAATTTAACAGGCCAAGTTATATGTACTTGTGCACTTTGTAAATTTTTCTCAGCTTAGTTAAAAGTAGATAAACATTTGTGCAAAAACTTGCTAAATAAAAATTTAGTAAATGCTACTTATTGTTTTTTTCAGTGTATTATGATTATATATATTTTTTTTTAATTGTACCTGAAAATATAATAAACTTTCTCTTAGTTTATTATGTAGGCCTAATACTCAGACAAGTAGGTCAATATATGCTTTAGCACTATATGAAAATTGAAGCTCGCTGTTCACACTTGCAGTGTGAAACGTCCTTTTGACTTGTGATGTTGTATGCAAATGCAGAGAAGCTAAATTCTCGATCTCTTCTTTCTGTTAGGGGTATCATGGAGAAAAAGCTGGCCGCATGTGTGAATATATTTCCTCGCACTACCACTAT
Organism: Pseudorasbora parva; assembly: GCF_024679245.1. NCBI lineage: Eukaryota > Metazoa > Chordata > Actinopteri > Cypriniformes > Gobionidae > Pseudorasbora > Pseudorasbora parva. Next base: position 36,159,779 of record NC_090174.1, read on the forward strand.
GTAAGCCCAACGAGTTTAACCTTTAACCCACTATGAGCTCTGAACCCAAAACACCACAGCTCATAGAGATAATAAATTGAAATATAATAAACTTGTAATGGTTTAGTTTCAAATATATATTTTTTAAATCTTGTAAGACTAAATGAGATCCAATAAGTATTAAATGTATGCGTTTATAAAATGTCATTGATCAAAAATATCTATTGTTTTTTGGGGGGTTTTTTCCAGGTACTACTGGAAAGGAGAGATTCGGGATGCTTCAGAAATACTCCTGGTGTGTTATATTTATTAAAACTTCTAAATTAATCCATCAAATCAAATATTTTTGAAATGTGTTCATGTTTTTATGCAAAGTTATAAAGTGTACACAAAGGTTCTATATATCATGTTGTATACAAATTGATCTCCTATATGATTATCAAATTTTTTAAAAATGACCTATAGTAAATGTGTCATTTCTTTAACAGCTTGTGAGGACAAGAACATCTCTGGTGCAGAGACTTGTGGCTTATGTAAAGTAAGTTGTTTAAACTTGTAAATTTTGACCCAAGATATTTGCACACCAGTCATGATAAACATTTAAACAGACACGCATGCTTAAATGTTTGAATATTTCAGTTCATTATAGTTGTATATGATGTACAGTGCATGTTGTTTTTCACATGCTTCATTGGTTTAGGGTTCAAAATCAAATTAGCATTATCATCAAACAAGTTGAGCAATTTTTAAATGAGGCTTTCTCAAATGGTATAACAATTTCCATGTCAACAGACCATCTCAGTCTGAAGGAAACTGTGTAGATCTGCTCCGTTTATAGTACCAGTAGCAGGCCTAAAGATATGTACCACTTACCTCATACACTTTCGTGACACTTGTTGAAGTCTTTTAAATTCTAGATTATTGTGAAATTTGTCGTCATGAGGGCGTATCAATTAATAGTTAAAAATTTAGGAAGAAATAAGAGAAATTAGGGAGGAATGAGGGAGGTTCCAATATGGATAAATACATAAAAAAAAAAAAAAAAAAAAAAAATAGATATATATATATATATATATATATATATATATATATATATATATATATATATATATATATATATATATATATATATATATATATATATATATATATATATATATATATATATATATACCGACCAATGCATTAATCTTAGAAACAAAAAAATGAATGGATGGATATATATATAAATAAATGAATCAATTTATTAAATACATGACTACAATCTGTTCCATTGCATACTTCTATGAACTCAAAACAATAAAGATAACATTTTGTTTTGTGGATGTTAACATTTTTCCTCTTTCTAAAAAAAAAACAATCAAACAAACACGCAAACAAAAAACCTCATGAATAGAGGAAGCACATTTTTTTTCACACAATTTTAGTAATGCAATACACTACAACCCACAAACGGCACACCATGTGTTGTGCATTTTTAAACCATCGCTAGGATTGGGTGCCTTGCTGTTTTCTAATTTTTAAGCTGAATTTTCAGCATTATTACTCTGGTCTTCAGTTACATGATTCTTCAGTAATCATTCTAATATGATGATTTAATGCTCAAGATGCTAAATCTTATTTGTAATGTTATAAATGTGTTTTTTTTAATCAATTTAATTATTACTATATGAAATTATTAATTTAGTAAAATAAACTGGCTGACCCAAAACATTTAAATGGTAGAGTAGAAAGAAAAGATGTTTCCTTGTTCTTTAAATGTTAATGTTTATTATTATTATTATTTTCAAATCTGTTATTTCAATTTAATTCTGTGTGTTCCCTCAGAGCTGTGCATCCATATGACATTCCAGAAATCATCAGTTTTCCTATTGATGATGGAAGCCAGCACTACTTGAAGTGGATGGAAGATGCAGTCATTGATATTTGATACATCACTGTCTGCAATCCAATGGAGAAGCTCTGCATGTAGAAACATATAGGCGATGTGGGAGTGTGAGCACAAATTCTCAGGTTAATGGGAGCCCTGGTACATGCAGAGGAATGACTGTCCATTAATATGAAGATCTATTATGTGCTGAAAAGATTTGTGTGTACAGGGATTTGTCTGATGAGTTTTTTTTTAATACATTTACATGCATTCAGGGCTGTCGCTAGAGGGAAGAAGGTTGTAAATGACGCCCTACCCCAAAACGCGACTTGTGGTCCCACAGCAACAATTGGACACCCTAGCTACAGCCCCGCACGCATGCTTTTATCCTGTGCAACTTACAATAGAGGACCAAAAGCTATTTGTCACAGGGCCAGGGGTAGTACAATGCCAGGTTTATTAGATAGAAAGATTACAGAGCAAGCATGAGCAAAGAAGAAATGCAAAGGTTGAAAAAATGTTGTATTAATAATATTTATATTTTTTATATTTAAAGTTGAGAAGTAGCTTGGAAAATTTTTAATACACAAAGAATATGGGGACCTGGGGACCTGGGGACCTGGGGACCCCCCCCCCCCCCCCCCCCAATAAAAAACCAAAACAAAAAAAAATTGACATTTTTAAGGCTTTAAATTACATGCATGCCTAGTTCTGTCATGAAACTCTAGAGAGGGCAGTATGAAAATATTCACAACGTTAACTACTTGGCACAAGCTGATTGGTCCATGTTGTATCTGCAGCCAATGTGCTTGCTGCCCAGCATTTTAATGTCTAGTTACCATTCTCTATAGCAGTTTGCAGCATGCTTTTAGAGTTCGCCTAAAACCCTCCACCTTCCCCAGCTCCACCTGTATAGATCTGCTATGGGATAATTGATATATGCAACTGATCATTTGTACAGCAGCATGTATTATATAATCACAGCAATGTGCTGTGTATACATCGGCAGAAGCAAGTTACTGTACTTGCTCTGCATCAGCAGCAATAATCTACAACAACAGAAATAATCAACAGCAGCAGCCGAGTAGCAGATCTATTCCGCCAAGACCAAATACATTAACACTGTCATATCCATTACCATGCTTAAAATCTTTCTGAGAGTTGTCATGGTAGAACTGGATAAGATTTTTATTGTGGTCCGTTTCAGTGATCCAAGACATTGTGCATAATATAAACTTCACTACACTCTAAAAAATGCTGGGTTATTTTAATCCAATGTTGGGTCAAATATGGACTAACCCAGCAATTGGGTTGTTTTAATCCTACGGTTGGGTTTAATATTTGCTTAAGACAACCCAATTGCTGGGTTAGTCCATATTTGCCCCAACATTGGGTTGTTTTTAACCCAGAATTTTTTAGAGTGTAATACTGAAGAGCCTCTGTTCATATTTATTGACCATTTTATTGACATGAATAACTTTATAATAAAGAGTATAACTTATAGCTTATATTATAAGCTAATATGTATTCATTTGTTAAAATATGGTCATTTATACAACTTATTTCTAATGTTTGGTTGTTTTAATGTGGTGATTGTGCGGAATTTAAGGTTTTTTGTTTTATGTTTTAGCGCATTTATTTCAAAATAAATGAGTGGTATCTTGTTTACTTTGACTACATGCCTATTTAACATTGTTAAATATGCTACAACGTATGTCACAATAATTTTGTTCATGTTGCTCAATGTAATGTAAATATTGAGGTTCCCGGAACTGCATAAATGCATTTTCACTTAATCACAGCATGCTAACAATAAATATAAAAGGTAAGTTAAATTTTTATCCCTGTAAAGCTCCCAATTGTGCACTTAGGCTTTTCCCCCTCGCACACAACTAAACAAAAATCATGAAAGTCAGCATTAAGAATGCATGTATGGTTGCTGTGTAACACATTCAACTCCTTTCAATTAGAAATATTACAGTCATCCATTTATTATCAGTTTGGTTTATATACAATTTATATACAAACAAGATAAGAAAGGGTCTTTAAGCAGATAATAAAGGTGGTAATATTTGAGATTGAAATATTAAAGAGCTTCTAAAAAGGCAAACACTATACCGAGAAGCTTTTATTTTAATCTACACAAAATAATATTTTGTCCTATTGGTTTAGCAGTCAAGAGCAGATCTGAGTCTTTCTGTTCCCTCACTACATTTAAAACTCAAAATGGACACATTTTCACAGTGTGTCGCTGAATAGGAAATTTTGTTGTGCTGAATAGGTTTATGTCCACACTGTAGCAACACAATAGAAGTGCAGATGCGAGGAAGTGCTTTTATGTGTGGGATTTAGTGAGATCCAGTCATAATGAAGTCACTAATCTGACCACTCATCTAACCCTCAAAGGCATACTGCTTTTGCTTCATGAATTGTTTTGTTATACTATCTCTTACATTTTAATGTCAAACTAACAATGTACAGAGTGTGTTCATGGCTCATACTGTTTGATTGTCAAACCATTTATCAAAGACAACATCCATTACAGCATCTACTGTTCAAGCTGACAGAGCATATTTCATAAGGTTACTCCCTTTTATACATACTTGACATTAAGATCAACATTACCATATTTTAGTATTTAATGCAGCTCAGATTTTCAGCTATAGGGCATTGCACAAAGCTTGTAGATAATCAAAATTAACTTCATTATTTATCAGCATTGTAAGCACTAAAAATGATTTAATCATTGAAGGTGTTTTATAAATAAGCGGATTGTACAGGAAAAAGTGGGGTTATGATGATACTACTTTGAATTCAAGTCTCTGCCAGGTATAAATATTTTTGCAAGCTCTGCGTTGAGATGTAAGACGCTGATTTGTTACTTAACACTTGCTGTAAAACTAACCAGCCTTTAAACCGAAGTTCTGATTTAACTCAAATAAAAGTAGTTAGCAAAAGTCCATACAACTGTATTCAAAAATACACAAATGTTCATATGTGCTCTGCTGGTTTAGATTGAGGAAGAAAAAACGAAGCAGCTTTTGTCCAAAATAATTATATGCAGATTGTTAAAACAGAAGGGAGAACAGCAGAGACTAATAATGACTGATGACTTCAAATGACAATCCAACTGGCCTGCTGCATGTGTTAGATGGTGGTTTCTCAAAGGAAAATCGGACAGGAAGTTCCAAATAGTTCTATTGATACATTTGATTTGTACTATATTGGCATGAATGGATACTGCTTGCCATCACCATTTCATCACCACTGAGGCCTGTAGTAATTCAGCTGCAGTAATTCCAACAGCAAAATGAAGCATGAAACAATTTGTGTGACCAGATATGGATAATAGCTAAATTCAGAACAATTATTTGTACATTGAACGTTGTATAACAAATCTAAATATTTTTTAATGTCGGTTATAGCATATATACAGTCGTGGTCAAAATTGTTGGTACCCCTGGTAAATATGATCAAATATGGCTGTAAAAAAAAAATCTGCATTGTTTATCCTTTTGATCTTTCTTTTTTTTTTTTAAAGAAATCACAAAAATCCAACCTTTCATTTAAGTAAAATAATTGACACCGGGGGTAAATCACATTTTGAAATAAAAGCTTTTCTCTAAAACACGTTGGCCACAATTGTTGGTACCCCTAGAATTTTAAATGAGTAAAATGTCTCTAAAGTAGGCTATATTTACATTAATATTTACATAAATATTTTAAATATTTAAAAAATTTATATTTTAAACATAAATATTTTTTTTAGCATACCAGGGTGACAAGGAACATGAAATTGTCCAGCTAGGATGTCTTGTTTAACAGGAGTATAAATATAAAAGGAGACATAAAAGCCAAATTCCCTTAATCATTTATCACAATGAGTGAAACTGAAGAATATAGTTCTGATGTGCAGCAAAAGATTGTTGAGCTTCACAATGTAGTGATTTTTACTCAGTTCACCGATGACTTTCAGATCACGTGTCACTTAAGGTGTGGTTATGAGTGTATCAGATGACCCCTCCCCCCTTTGATACGGGGGCACCAGCTAAGAATACTATTACTTCAGTAATTCAGAATGAATGTAAATTAGAGGGAGTTGGTCAGCTGATTTATCTGAAGGATTTGTGAGTCTGGACAACCAGTAGAGTCTTTGATCATCAACACAAAGAAGACACAGTGTAATAAAATGAATGAAATTTATTAACAATATATGCAAGAGTAAATACTTCAACGATTAATAATGCTAGAAATGGATATATACTTCTAAAGGATAGTAAACTAATAACCAAAAATTAATGAATGAAACAATAAATCCAATAAATGATGTGAACACAGAATGGATAAATGCAATGCTGTTGAACAGAAATGGAAGAGAATTGTATGGGAATGCTTCTTATGGGAACCACCTAATGGTTCTGGCAAATGGTGATAAATAAATCATTAAACAAATAATAAACCTATTATTTGTAACAACCTGACCTCAAGTAACTGTTATCTAAACAGGTTAGAAAACATATGCTGCATGTATAAACTAATGCCAAGGTCTCTAGAAAGAGGTTTGGTAAGTTTATATTTACGTTCCACACAGTCGGGTGATCAGTCCTGGCAGTAGATGCGTCTTCCACTGGTTATGCGGGTAGCGTGCAGTGGGAAGGGCGCAGAGTTGCGAGTAGCCGTTGCCACGCTGGGCTGAAGGATGCAGAACTCTGGTTGCGCCAAGAGGGTCCTTAAACGTGGACCAGGCAGCTGGGTGAGTCGAATCTTCACAGGGTCCTTTGCAGGCTGGCTGCGTCACTGAGGAGCCGTGTGGGACCGGCAATGTCTGCCGATGCAGAGGTCCTTGGTGGACTGGATGGGCTGCTGGAGGAGTCGTAAAGGTCAGATAAGATCTCTCAAGGAGAGAGCCCTTTTCCAGCTAGAGTTTGCCGAAAGCAATATAAAGGTTTTGCTTGCAAAAGCTTCACCTCCACAGTCTTGTAGTCTCTTTCCTCGTCAGGTCAGAAGCTCAGGACATGGTGTGTCTGTTAGTGTCTCCTTCCCCATCGGGTTAGAAACGCAGAACAGAACGTGGTGTGTCTGTTAGTGTCTCCTTCCCCATCGGGTTAGAAACGCAGAACGAGGGTGTGTCTACCCGGGGGACATATTTATCCCTTTCCGGGAGGAGATTGAAATCCGGCGCCTTTCCAGTCCTGGAGTGTGATTGGCCACTGGGTTCTGAAGTAGGCACGGTGTTGCCCACCCTAGTGTGGAACTCATTTGCATAGCATAAAGTGGCATGTTAAAACAGTGTCTTAAATGTTTTACCCATGCATTATTTCTTTACCAAACCTCTTTTAAAATATAAAAGGCATCATATGGAACAGATAGAGACCAAACATAATAAGAAACGGCTAAGTCATCGTCCACGCATTCGTTTATCTGTTAATGGACCTGTCCCATGGACTGTTGTTTTTACAGTCAATAACCATTAACATAAACTGTACTTTGTGTGAAGATGAGGTGGATGAGTTGCAGTTCATATACATTTAAGACCTCCAAACATGTGTATGAATGGATTTAGATAGACCTCTGTGGCATCTCTTTTGCTGCTGCCTCCAGGAGGTCCTGAAGGAATTTTTATGGCAGCACTTGCCTAAACCTTAGGAATGAGTTTGGTGGTTAAAATCCACTTGTAGACCAATGAGAAGTCCTCTCTTTGGTGGTGGTGGGTGCAGAAGGTCCCCCCTTCCTGCCATGTAAGAGGTGTCTGGCAGTTGTCTTGGCATCTTATCTGATGTTGCTGAACATTTGTTTATGTTCATTCACCAAGGGTCGAATCATAGTGTGGCACATCTTCTTCCACACCGGTAGTTAGGGAGGGGCCTTGCCATAAACTGGTCTCTGGAATGCCACCCTAACTGATGTTCACTACAACAAAATAGAAAGTGGCTGTAGGAAAATAGCTAAAGCATTTAAAAACCCCATTTCCACCATTAGGGCAATAATTAAGAAGCTCCATTTAACTAAATATATTACAAATCTGCCTGAAAGGCAGATATAAGTTTAGAGGACGTGTGTGTATATTGTCCTAATGCACGGCGAGGAGGAACGTTTGAGTGCACAAAGACTCTCCAAGGATCACAGATGAAGAATTGCAGAGATTAGTTGAGTCTTGGGATCAGAAAGCCTAAAAAAAAAAATCAAACAACCCCTACATAACCACATGTTGTTTGGGAGGGATTCAAGAAAAATCCTCCTCGCTCATCCAGAAACAAACTCCAGCACATTCAGATGTCAGACACGACTGGAAAGTCGAAAGGGACTGGGTTCTGTGGTCAGGATGAAACTATAAAATAGCTTTTTGGCAGCAAATCTACCAGATGGGTTTGGTGCAAACAGGGATAAACTGTACCCCATGCCCACGGCTAAAAATACCATGGGTCTTTAATGTTGTGGGCCTATTTTTTTTTGCTGGAGGTCCTGGACATCTTGTTCAGATACATGGTATCATGGATTCTAGCAAATACCAAAAGATGAAAAATCAAAACCTGATGGATTCTGCTAGAAAACTTATAATGGGCCTTGGTTGGATCTCCCATCAGGACAACGATCCAAAACAAACATCAAAATCAACACACATGTCACTGAGCACAACATGAAGCTTCTGCCATGACCATCCCAGTTTTTTTACCTTGAACCCTATAGAAGATGTATGGCTGAACTGAAGAGAAGAAGCACCAGCGTGGATCTGTGAATCTGAAGGATCTGGAGAGGTTCTGTATGGAGGAATGGTCTCTGATCTCTATTCAGGTGTTCTCCAAACTCATCAGGCATTATAGAAGAAGACGCAGAGCTGTTATCTTGGGAAAAGGAGGTTGCAAAAAGTATTTAATAAAAGGGTACCAACAATTGTGGCCAAAGTGTTTTAGAGATAAGCTTTTATTTCGTAATGTGATTTACCCCCCAATTCTTTTACTTTAATGAAAGGTTAGATTTTTGTGAATTTTTTAAAAAAAGATCCAAAAGGATAAACAATGCAGATTTATTTTTTACAGCCATATTTGATCATATTTACCAGGGGAACCAACAATTTTGACCACGACAAATATATATATATATATATATATATATATATATATATATATATATAAAATATTTTGTTTCTAGCCCTTACAGGTCCTTCTCAAAAAATTAGCATATTGTGATAAAAGTTCATTATTTTCCATAATGTAATGATAAAAATTAAACTTTCATATATTTTAGATTCATTGCAAACCACCTGAAATATTTCAGGTCTTTTGTATTGTATTAATACTGATGATTTTGGCATACAGCTCATGAAAACCCCAAATTCCTATCTCAAAAAATTAGCATATCATGAAAAGTTTCTCTAAACGAGCTATTAACCTAATCATCTGAATCAACTAATTAACTCTAAACACCTGCAAAAGATTCCTGAGGCTTTAAAAAACTCCCAGCCTGGTTCATTACTCAAAACCGCAATCATGCGTAAGACTGCCGACCCGACCCTGTCCAGAAGGCCATCATTGACACCCTCAAGCGAGAGGGTAAGACACAGAATGACATTGCTGAACGAATAGGCTGTTCCCAGAGTGCTGTATCAAGGCACCTCAGTGGGAAGGAAAAAGTGTGGCAAAAAACGCTGCACAACGAGAAGAGGTGACCGGACCCTGAGGAAGATTGTGGAGAAGGACCGATTCCAGACCTTGGGGGACCTGCGGAAGCAGTGGACTGAGTCTGGAGTAGAAACATCCAGAGCCACCGTGCACAGGCGTGTGCAGGAAATGGGCTACAGGTGCCGCATTGCCCAGGTCAAGCCACTTTTGAGCTACAGAGAAGCAGCACTGGACTGTTGCTCAGTGGTCCAAAGTACTTTTTTCAGATGAAAGCAAATTTTGCATGTCATTCGGAAATCAAGGTGCCAGAGTCTGGAGGAAGACTGAGGATAAGGAAATGCCAAAATGCCTGAAGTCCAGTGTCAAGTACCCACAGTCAGTGATGTTCTGAGGTGCCATGTCAGCTGCTGGTGTTGGTCCACTGTGTTTTATCAAGGGCAGGGTCAATGCAGCTAGCTATCAGGAGATTTTGGAGCACTTCATGCTTCCATCTGCTGAAAAGCTTTATGGAGATGAAGATTTGGTTTTTCAGCACGACCTGGCACCTGCTCACAGTGCCAAAACTACTAGTAAATCATTTACTGATCATGATATTACTGTGCTCATTTGGCCTGCCAACTCTCCTGACCTGAACCCCATAGAGAATCTGTGGGATATTGTGAAGAGAAAGTTGAGAGACGCAAGACCCAACACTCTGGATGAGCTTAAGGCCGCTATCGAAGCATCCTGAGCCTCCATAACACCTCAGCACTGCCACAGGCTGATCGCCTCCATGCCACGCCGCATTGAAGCAGTCATTTCTGCAAAAGGATTCCCAACTAAGTATTGAGTGCATAACAACATAATTATTTGAAGGTTGACTTTTTTTCTATTAAAAACACTTTTCTTTTATTGGTCGGATGAAATATGATTTTTTTTTGAGAATTTTGGGTTTTCATGAGCTATATGCCAAAAACCAAAATCATCTGTATTAAAACATTGAAGGCCCTGAAATATTTCAGCTGGTGTGCAATGAATCTATCCTCACTGAATTTCTGAAAAGAGTTTGCTGCACTGAAAGTAAAGGGGCCGAATTATTTTGCACGCCCAATTTTTCCGTTTTTGATTTGTTACAAAAATTTGAAATATCCAATCAATATCATTCCACTTCATGATTGTGTCCCACTTGTTGATTCTTCACAAAAAATTACAGTTTTATATCTTTGTTTGAAGCCTGAAATATGGCAAAAGGTTGCAAAGTTCAAGGGGGCCGAATACTTTCGCAAGGCACTGTGTATATATATTCACACCCTAAAATGTTGTAGAAAACTTCACAGCAAATTACTGAGGGATAAAAACCTGGTGTTGGGCATCTAGTGATAAAATCTGGTGTTAATTTACAAATATTATATGCTTTATATCACTTGTTTAGTGATAAAGCACAGTGTTTCCTTTGGGTGTTAAAGCACAGTGTTTCCTTTGGGTGTTAACAATCAACATCTGCGCATGTGCAGAGCAGTAAATTTCCCAGCTCATCCTTCGGTCTCTCCATCTTTATGGATTTCCCTGCACACACAACGGTTACAAGGACATGGTATAGTATAGTATTATTATCTTATCAACTTGTGATTTATTAATGAGCTTGTATAATGAGTAATGAGTAACGTAGCCGATGTGGTTGACTTAACTCTGTTAGCGTTTTTTTTTTTTTTACCTCAGTTTAAATTTAGCGCGCTTTTGATCCGCCATTCAGTTTAACATAACTGAATAACCCCCACTAGCACACTAAATTCGTTAATGGAGGACGAGATTTACGTAAGTGACTTAATTTCGTTGTACTAATTTTGTAATAATGTAGCAGCATTAACATTATGTGTCATTTTTTAACTCGCTGGACTTGGATAGTTATTTCTTCTCATTTGGCATAACGTTAAGTATCTTTAGGGCTTCCAACCTTTATAAGACCGTTTATATCTTTCACCCCGTAACTACGAGTTAATTCTGGTGTTTTGAAATGTCATTCAAATGAGAAAGCAGACGTTAATCGAATGAATTAATTGCTCTTAATTTTTTGTTTCTTGTGTGACGCCGGGGCTCGATCCCTTGCCGAGCACCCACGTATAGCACGGTCCATCATTGTCGGCGCTGCGCATACTGATCGGCCTGCAACATTTTGCGAGTGAAATGCTCTGTGTGTTCTAGCAATCTTCTCGTGGTACTTTGATAACATACGCCGACCATTCTGTACAGCGCTCCAAAATGTCGAAAACATGTCGCAGGACACGCTTTTCTTCATGAACTGCTTCAGTCAATATATAGAAACTCAAGATCGAGTACGAGTGTGCAATGTCGTGGAATGTATGATACGCTGTTTTTTGCGTGCATATGAGACGCAATTTATGGCGTATTATACATACGAACCCCCCACCCCACTACCCTAAACCTACCCAAGAGAGCGTATCATATGCACGCCGAAATGAGTTTTGGCGTATACATTCCACGACATTGCACACTCGTACTATTTGACATTTTTCGTCTTATTTTGTATTAGTTGAGCAGACATGCATTAGTGCCCTTCCATGCGCGATTTTTTCTGTACTAGCCTTTTCTAGTTGTAGCATTGTAAATCTGTAACAGTAGTGCTTATGTTTTGAATATAACGTTTTCTTGCTATGTGTTGGTAACCTGAAGTAAATCACAAAGTGACCTGATAATTTTGAGTCTTTTTTTTTTTTTTGCTTTCTGCTTTGGAGGATTTTTGTTTCATGGAATATTGTTTATTATTGCAGAAGGAAACCACTTAAGGCCACAATCTATGTATGCCCTTGGCATTTTTACTCTACAAACCTAAACGATCCTGAAAGGAAGACAGGCTATGTAAGTATCTCTGCTTGTTGATTGAAGATGTTTGAAACTTTTTATCTTAGATTTTTTTTAATGTGCTTGTTTTAACCAAATTTGTCTCTTTAACAGGAACGATACTATGTGTTTGGATCATTTTGAGGAGCGATATCAACGCCAAGATCGTGGGATCGATGAATTGGGAAAGCAAGAACTGATAAAATGTAAAAATGCGTACATTGAATGCAATGTAAGTCGCTTTGGATAAAATTATTTGCCAAATGTAAATGTATTAATTTATAAAGGAATAGTATTTTTTATCAGAATGAATTACAAACCAGACAGTTTTTTAACATTAAGGTTGATTTAATATATACAATGTTGAATTTTTGTATTTTCAATTAAAACATTACTTTTAAGATATTATAGCATTGGAGTATAACAAGAAATTGTTTTATTCAATTGTATGTGTGACAACAATGGCTTTACTGTAGCGATTCCCGGCGAAAGCAAGAACTGACAAAAATGTTTTTTTTTTTTAATTAAAAATGGTATTGAATGCAGTGTAAGTCGCATTGGATAAAAGTGTCTGCCAAATACATAAATGTAATGGAATTGATATATTACAATTTCAATAAATATTCAAATAAATTTGTAGTCACTTGATTTTTTTGGGGAAAAAATAAAATAATATATATAAATTGTTTTAAATTTCATTCACAGTGCTATTTTAGTATTTACATTAAATACACTGGGTGTGTGAGATTAATCACCATAAAGTGTTAAATGTACACTTATGAGTAATACATTTCTCAACACCTTGAGTGACTAAAAAGAAACACTAACACAGTGTTTGTATAACGAACACTTTCGTCAGTGTTGTTTTAACACTAGCAAAGACGGACCTGTATGTTCACCCGGAAAGTGATAATTTTAACACCCGTGGTGATAAATCTCCCAACATGTTTTTTGCTGTGTTGGTATGCCTTAATTCTGAATAATGACTGATGACTAACAAAGTTGTTCAAGCTAGATCTGTTGTTGTCTCCTCTGTGGTTTCACAGAGGAAACAAGATACAAATAGTTTTCAAGATACAAAGTTTTCAAGATTCAAATAGTTTTCTACAATTTTTTAGGGTGTGAATATACATTCACACCCTAAAAATAGTAGAAAACTAACTTGGTATGCCTTATGAATAATGACTGATGACTGACGAAGTAATTGTTTAAGCTAGTCCTGTTGTTGTCTTGTTTCATCTGTGGTTTCACTAAACTACTCAAATATAATTTATCATACTGTATTAATTACATAGACTATGTGGTCTCTTGTGGATGAGTAAATGGTTTTAATTTTTGGGTGTTCCTTTGATTGGCCTATAGGTTTAAACGTAGGATTTACCATCAGTGGTCTCAGAGAAAATCACTACAATGTTTGCGAAATAAAATAATTTACATAGTTAAATGTACCAGCTCAAGTCGTTACATCGTGCTTCTACTCTGGGTTCCAGGCAGGTTTTTGAGACTTCAAACCTGAAGTTCTAGGAAAAGTCACGCCAAACTGCCTGAGTGCAAGTAGCCAATGCTAGCTGTACAAAGCATGCAGACTTGGGGTGTTCATTTATAATCATTTCAAATTTCTTATAATTTCCAAAGGTGCTTACTCCTTGTTTTTTTTTATGGAAACGGAAGAGAAAAATGGCTCATAGGGTGATTATAGCTGTTATTTTACTTTTTATTTTACGTTATTTGTAGCTATGTTTAAATATGTATTTGGTGTTAATTCTTGCACTCAATGGACTGAAAAAAGCGTTAAAAAATAATTAATGTTAGAGCATACGTTAGTTATTTTTAATAAACGATTTGGTTTTTAATGTACGACTTTTAGGGCTGCCATTGTTGTTTGGCGGGCTATTTGACGCCAGCTCGTAAGTGGGCGTACATCGATCTAGTACGTAACGGGTGAGAAGTTTGTTTTGCTTTGTTTTTAACGGATGGAAAGTATGGTGGGAAGTCGCAGGTTTAACTTCCGTTCCAGTGCATTTTCACGGGTTGAAGTTTAGATAAACACTGGTACGGGTTGCCTGGAATGAGGGATAATAATGAGAGGCGTTCAGTTTAGCTAACGCCGCAGTTTTGTTTGAGCGCGCGCTCGGCTCACTCACGAATGCTATCGAGTCATCAACAAAGCTGAAATCTATACAACAGTTAAGTTAGGAGATCATTCATCATACAGTGGTTGGCTGTCATGTTCTATAACGACAATAGTTTTAAACATAAAAACTAAGCAGAAAATATCTGATGTGATATTGACGTTAGACATTATTGGCGAATTTAGGGACCGTTGTCATGACATTTCATCCTACCCGTCAGATTGTCCTACCAGGGCTTACTGCGCGTGCGCACATCAATATTGCATCATTTTTTACACGCTGACCATCACGCCCATAATTTCGTGCTGCTGGCGCTCGTGTAAGGTAAGTTTTGAACTATTTTGTTTATTTTTTATTAATTGCGCTTGAATTTCTGCATGTAGTAGGTAAGTTTATGAATATTTCTGTTTATTTTGTATCAATTGCGCTTGAATTTCTGCATGCAGTAGGTGTTTATGAAGGTTTCTGTTTATTTTTTATTAATTGCGCTTGAATTTCTACATATATTAGCTAGCCTAGGTAAGTTTATGAATGTTTCTGTTTATTTTTTATTAATTGCGCTTGAATTTCTACATGTAGTAGGTAAGTTTATACATTTTCCAGGGCTTTTCTTACTATGTTTTTATACCAACGGCTAACTTAACGTTAGCTGTAACGAGAAATATTTACGGTCACGTTCTTCTTACGAAGCCAACTAACGTTATGTTTTTATTTTTCATACCAAAAATTTGGTATGCATGGTTAGTGGACAATTTTAAAATGATTGTTTGATAGACAGACAGACAGACAGAAAGACAGACAGACAGACAGATAGATAGATAGATAGATAGATTTTTTTATCTATCTGTTTATTATTTGTGGGTTTTTTGTCTTTCTTTTCTTTTCTTTTTAACAGATATGGAAGATAAGTGGAATTCAGTCTACAACTACATATCGGTGGGATCATACCCGGATGGGTATGATAAGTCCAAAATGCAGAACCTACGAAGATATGCACTGAAATTCAATCTAAAAGGTATCAATCATAGCCTATTTGTTTAATTATACATGTTGGAATCTTGATTTTCTTTTACAACAATGTCCTTTTAATGTAAATGTTCTTATTCACGCCCAATTTAGTGAACGTGCATTTTTTTCTCTTTTTCACGCTTTTTCTAAGTGTTATGTTGCTTGTGTCTATTCTCAGAATAAACGAATTAAATGCAAATAGCTCTAATATACGACCGAAAATAGACTGTAAAAATATAAAGGCACATGAATTTCAGTATAGGCTAATTTCAGCTTAATAGATTTTAGCTACATACTTAAGACTTTTTTTTCTAACTAATTCTGCATTTTTTTTTTTTTTTTGTTATTATTGCACATGTCCTCCTTTTTATGTATTAATGAATACATTTAATAAACTAATTAAAACAATCTTTATAAATTTCAATATTACAAGGTAACTAGACATTATACCAGCTCCACCTTGGACCACCTCCACCGTATACCACCTCCACCGTCTCTAAAGTTACCAAACTCTAACGAGAATAACTTACCTTTACATTCATAGAAGGGACTGTAAGTGTTCATCTAGAATTCTAGATGTCAGGAATGATGCATCCTAAAATGAGGTATCCTATCATACAGTGTTGTTGACACATATTGTGAATCATGCAGACCTTTTAGGTTTTTGATATACAGAATAAACTGTCAAATCATATGAAAATATTAATTTCACATACACAAAATGTTCTGGATCATATATCATAGCTTAAAGAACACTGGTGAAAATAATGCTTGAGAATAAATAATATAAACAACAAAAAAATAAATGATGTTATAATGTTATACATTATTTAATGTAGACTTGATTTGGGTGTGTACAATTGGTCATTACATAATATATAGCCAAAACATTTTCTAACTAAATTTCATTCAGTGAAATGCTAGTAACTTTGGCTGGCTAGTGCTAACTGGTGAGCAAAAAAGTTATTGTCAATCCCTGGAACTTGTATTACTTACTGTCTGCTTCTGCTACAAATTGAAATATATACCTGTCCCTAAACTGTGTAAATTAAAGTTTTTAAGATGGTTGTTGTTCTAACGTTACCCCGTTTGAACACCAATTAAAAATATACAAAGTTATCTATTTTGATTGTGGTTGTTTAATGTATTTCATATGACAACATCTCTAATATTTTAAGTGCATAGGTGTATTTAGTCAACAACTATGGCAAATGTAAACACTATTCCATTGTTTCTACTAAGGCATAATATCATAACATTTCTTAGATGAAAACCGTGTGTGGACGTTAGATCAAACTAAACAAAACCTCCTGCTTCAGAAGCTACTTTTTTTTTGTTATTTAACATCGGTCTGCATCAAGATCTCAAATGAAATCATAAATCTGATCAGCCTGCATGAATAGTCCTCTCTCTTTCCCTCTTCCCCGCCTTCTCTCTCTCGCTCTCCCTCCCTCTCTCTCTCTCTCTCTCTCTCTCTCTCTCTCTCTCTCTCTCTCTCTCTCTCTCTCTCTCTCTCTCTCTCTCTCTCTCTCTGTGAAGCACAGACGCTGCAGCTGAGAGGACTTGGGAGCGTCAGACAGTAGAAGATAGATGGATGCACGCCTCTCTCAGTAGATTATCCTCATGCTTATTGGTTCAGATTACCAACCACAATGACGCAAATGAGAAGAAACACAATGGAGAGCCCTTTATTCTATTCATCTCAAAGCCAACATCATGGATGGATTCAAGTCTCAGGTAGGACTGTCCCATAAGAGTGGTGGCGAGGCAGTGCTCAACAATCTGGAGAAAATATGCAATACTTTCGCTAATCAGTTTTTGATTACTTGTACTTTAAAAAACAACAACAACAACAAACCAAAAAAATAAAATAAAAAAATTGATAAAAGAAATGTACAAAGGGAGTCTACATTAAAAAAGGCAATTTATGTTGGTGTGTGTTTCATGAGAAACCTCAGTCAGATTAACATTCTACATTAGAGAAATGAGCTTGGATATGGATGAAACTCTGTGCCATGGCAACACAGCCATTTATTGTATTTTAAGCAGTCGTGTTAGTTGAGGCATGGCTCTACTTGTTGATGTGCTTTTTATGCGAATATGCTATCAAGATCAACTAAGAACACAGTTCTGAGGATTTGTCTCAGAGGAATTTATGATATAAGCTGCCCAGACAGTCCTTGTAGGAAAGTAACATGCTAGTAGTTCTGATTAATACTGAGCAAGTCAAAATACTTCCACATCAGAACAAGGCTGTTGGGTTGGAGGAAAATATAGGTTTTTTTTACAGCTGAGTTGTTGTTTGTTCCCCCCCACCCCACCCCCACCCCCGCCGCATCTTGTACAGTGAGTATATGGACCTATTCATTTTTTCCCCTTCATTCACAAACAGATCTTCCTCTTTCAGGTCAATGCCATTTGCAATTGGTGGATGTTTCCTGTCCAGACAGGCACTCTGACACACAGTCATCTGCTATGAATGATCTATCATGAGCTATCTCATGATTACGTAGTAACACTGGCACATGACTTACTCATGTTGTGCTTAAAGTTATCAAATGTTTTATGTTTTATTAAAGGGATAGTTAACACAACAATAAAAATTACATCATTTACTCACCCTCGAGTCATCCTTGGTCTTCTTTCAGACGAATACAATCAGAGTTATAATAATAAATGTCCTGGCTCTTTCAAGCTTTATAATGGCAGTGAATGGCAACCGAAATGCTTGGAAGAGCCAGGACCTTATAACTCCAATTGTGTTCGTCTGAAATAAGAATGCCATACACCTAGGATGACTTGTTGGTGAGTAAATCATGGTCAATTATTGATTGAATATATAGGTTTGATACCATGCCAATAAACATTTACGGAAAGTAATACATATTTGCAAAGTATGGACCAATCACGCGCGCCACGTTTTTTTTTAATGTTGTTATGCATGACAGCAAGAGAAGTACAGCAATATCAATTATTGTAAATTATAATGTTGTGATGCTATGTCATTTTAAGCATTTAAAACTATTCTAGCTGATTTGAAGAGTTTTTTGAAGAGTTTTTAATTTGGTGTTTTTTTTCATAGGTTTTTTTTTTAACACTTATTTTAATATTGACCTTAACAATCAAGTTCTACTAGAAAGACTCATAATGCAGGTGAACATTTACATGGAAGTTATTTCATACAGTATTAACAGATGGTAGTGAGCTACTATGATTCATGTTTAGTTGTATAGAAAAGTTATTTGGCGCAGACTCTGTCTTTAGTCCAAATTTTGGGGTTGCAGATTTGGCTGATCCTGCCTGAAGATGAAGGTGGGGGCGGAGCTTAACCCCAAACGGTTGGAAAGGGCCAACCTGGTGATGGTGGGGAGGATGGAGGGTAACGTCAGCGCCATTACCCGGGAATGTAAAACAGAGTTCAGTATAGCTCCAGAAAAAATTAAGAGACCACTTAACATTGAAATGTTAAGTGGTCTCTTAATTTTTTCCATAGCTGTATACTCCAAGTGTTAAGCAAAGATTGGCCAGACCTGATCGTCATGAATGAATGACATGGCATTAGACTCTTGGTGATAGAACTGATGCTAACCAATCATTTCTTTGTGAATATGGCTTGAAGACTTTATATTATTCCGGATGTATCAACTATTCAGGCTTCCAATCATTAGCAATCCTTCATTACCCAGTTCTGCTTTCCTAGATCCCATTTTTTTTCCACACAGCAGCACATAAAAGTGAGCTTTATGTGTGACGTGCCAGGATGTTTTATTTGTGGAAGCTGTGTTTTTCTTGTGTATGCGCCATCTAGAGTGTGTCTGTTGGTGTTGTTGTTGAGATGTATGTGTCTGTGTGTGCGCTTGTTCTTGTGCATGCTCTATCAAGAGTGTGTCTGTTGATGTTGTTGTGGTGTGTGTGTGCGCCTGTGCATGCTTTCTGCAGTGCTTTCTCAGTTACAGTTTAACAGCCTGGGGACTCGGTCACACACGGCCTCTCTTTAATACCCTGCTAATTGAATTGTCCTCTGGAAAATGTCAGTGGGTGTGAATAGAGCTCTCATGCTTCCCTCGAGCCCCTTCAGGTTTTTCCCTAAAGCAGCCTTCCCTTCTCTCTATACTAAATGACCCATCATAAATATCCCATCATTCCGTTCTTCGCTCAGGTGAACATGCACATGAATTCCACTTCTGGTTAAATGTCACTGCCTCCAAAGATTAACGACAGGGGTTGTAATTCCAAAGCAGACATCCTTTCTTTCTGTAATAAGAAGATATTCTTAAGTATTACAGAGGGCTCATATTGTAAACTCAGATTAAACCTGAGTGCAGACAAGGGATTATTGTTAAGTTAAAGGAATAGTTCACCAAAAAACATAATTTAATCACCCTTGTGTCTTTTCTTTCTGCCTTTTCAGAACAAAACATTTGAATGTTGGTAAAGTTACCATTGACTTCCATTGTAGTATGAAAGAATGTTCACTTTGCATGAACTATCACTTTGGGTGAACTATCCCTTTAAGATCTGAGATATTCCATGTTCTAACCATAGACTGTAAAAAATATGGATGTAGTGTCCATGACGTCACCCAAAGGATTCCGATGATACGTTCTGAAGAGTAAAGTAGAGACGCGCTGGCCGTTGCCATTGCGCGCCACGCCCGGATAAAAGAAAATAGGCAAAGAGGCGGGATGTGGGCGGAGCTGAGGTAACACATGACTAACAGACAGCAGATAAATGGCTATCCACCTGTCACTTAAAGTGGCCACGCCCTTAATTATGCAGAACTTTAAGGCTTTATATAATGTAAACGAATGAGTTATTTAAAAAAAACACCTCCCTCACAGTTGTCATGAAGGTCAAAATTAGCCGTATAGACATAAAACACAATTTGTACCAGGCTGTAAACATGTTTTTTTCTGCTGTAAAGCTGGAGTGTGTCCCTAGTGGCCAGTCGATGAATTGCAATTGTTTGTATATTGCAGGTTACTTTTTTCCCCAAATGAATGTATAACCTTGTATGAAGATACCATATTAAAAGATAATACATGATCAAAAGTTTTTAAAGAAAAGCAAGAGCACAAATTTAGTAGATAAAGTGGCTGTTTCGTTGGCTGTTTGTAAAAAAAAAGCTTTTTTCCAACGTCGCGTCATATTACGTCACGAGAGGGAGTCGTTTGCCTCTGCATTGACTCAGTGTAGAATAGGTTGACAATTCAGTACGAGTCTGTGTATTTTCGGTAGTTTTTCTATTTCAATTTATTGTTATCATGGTAAATTATTGTGTCCAGCCTGTCAGGACTTCAAGTCCACAGGTTTCCAAAAAAAAAAAGAAAAGTTAGAAAAACCTGCATGGAGGCGTTTTGTGGCTGTGTAGAGACAGGACTTCACTTCTGCATGCTTCGAAACACGCGGCGGTGTGTGAAGTGTTCACTTTAGACCGGAGGATTATCATCCCGGCGATATGATGGATTTCAACATTGCAAAACTCGTGTAAATGATGATAATACACAAATAAACATGTAAGTTACACGCGATGCTTCTTTGCCGTTGTTTTTACGTGAATTTACAATTTGAACATTGATGAATACAAATATGTACATTAACACAAATGTATACACTTTTCAAAAAAGTTTGGGTTGGATTGGAATTACCGATGTGTGCTGATGAGGTAAATATTTTATTCATGCCATGTATGTCAATTCAAGTTCACTCAAATACTTACTCATATAACGTCATATACATCCTCACACTGTTTGTGAATCGGCACAAAATAAACCCATAACACAGACTAAATGAATAAAGGGTAAGATGAAACACAAACAATAACACTAGTGTCTGTGATTCGGCCATCACAGATTTTCACGTAATGACGTAACGCGTGGTAAAATACGACTCTGAGTTATTTCTGTAATGTGGCCCCAGTAAGTTACTACACTCATTGAAGTTAATGCCAGAGTGTGGCAATGATTTCAAGATTTTGCCAAAACGTGAAAAGTTCTTGGACAATCGTGTAAATTGGTGGTGTCCCTCATGCAACCAATCAGGCTTTATTGGCTCCTTGCTACAAACATGTATATTGAATTAAGTATTAGGAGATTAGGTGTGTACTTTGAACAGTGATGTATAATCAGATTTGTAATTTATGTAATTTGCAAGAGGACACCGATGTTTAACCTTAGGGTCATCGATCAAATGTGTGGCAACTGAGAAATTAGACACACATGGGTGATTATAACTCCAGTTGTTCACCAGAGCCTTTTTGTTCAAGGATGCTTGGGTGTGTGTTTTTGCATGCTTCAGTGTGCATGTATCTGAAGTATTATTGATCTGTAATTCATAATCGTGCTGTTGTTCTTGTGTCATGGATAAGTGTGCATGTTTGTGTGTGTGCTCGTGATTGCATGATAAATAACCGTTCTTTTTATCAGACACCTATTCTCACCATGCGCATGCAAACATTTACTGTTCTGACACCACTACAGCAAACACTGCAGCACATTTACTCATTAAGTTGTCAGGATGTGAATTAAAGCTCTATGTAAGCGCATGCGCGTTGCTGATTGTGTACCTTCATCAGTAAAGGCCAATGACTTCAAACAGCAATTCATAACAGCTAGAACTGGAAGGTTATTCGACACTCAGCAACATATTATGGACCCACTGACTTCATTCGTGCATGTTGATTTTAAAGTAATAGTGATAATTCATAGAATATATACGCATATGCAAAATAGTCTTAGTCATTTTTTAAAGTTTTCCCTTAATACTGTTTGGTTACCAATATTCTTCGGAATAATTTCAAATAATGAGTGAGAACATGATTTGGCTGAATTATTAGGCTAAAATATCCTTTTAATTGTGTACAGTTACTATGTTTTTCTTTTGGTGATTTGTGATTTTAACTGATGTTATCATTAGTTCTCCAATTGTTTAAAAAAGCTATATGCACGCTTTTTAATCAGCTGCATATTAACAATAGTGGATTCATATTTTCTATACTGCATATTCTGTAGGCTATACATTTAATGGAAGTTTAACTTATTGTCACATGTTAGCAAAAGTTGTGCACAATTATTCTTAAAGTAAGTATAAAAAGAAATTTAAAAAAATAAATAAATATGCATGTAATAGATCTTTCTAATGAATTCCTCCATGTTTAATTTTATAAGCATTTCATTTTCTGGTGAAAAGTGACACTTCCGGTAACAAGACTTTTCCATCCATTTAGTCTGCTTAAATCCCAACAGCTTATTCACAACAGCTACATCTGCTTGACTTGTCGTTAAAGTTGTACATATTTACATAAGCCTATATTGTATGTTTTATGCACATTGAAAATAGCCTGTATTTTATTTTACAAAAAAATCCATATTTAATAAGATTTTCCCAATAAATAGGCAAGAATAAATCTGGTGTCCTCCATTCTGACAACAAAGCCTTTGAATGCGACAAGCTCGTAATCACGACTTCAGAAGTAGGAAGTAGGACAATTCCAGTAGCATGTGAAGGCAGCATAACATATAGTTACGTATAGTTATCCTTTTTAACTAATACTTTAATTAAGTGAGCTAATCAACTGTTCAACAGGAAAACCAGTTCCTTCATGGACGTTCTGCCTAAAATGATGTTGGGGCGATTGTCTCCTGCATGAATGCATTTGGACTGCACTGCGCTGCTGTTTTTTGTTGTTATAGGCCTACTAGTTTTTCTGCTACCACAGCTTCATTGTCTTGCTGTCCTGTTTGTCCATCAGTACACTGTTGCTGCGATTATCTTCTCGCACCTCTTTTGCGGCTTTGCTGGCTAATCCGTTTCTGCCGATCGCCACCGATTTGATTCCAGTGGCTGTACATCAGCAGTGTGTGTGTGTGTGTTTAGTCAAATGTGCACTATGTAACTTTTCCATCGCTCAAGATCGCCTATTCAAAACAAAGGCATAGTTTGATGCCAAGTTTGAGGGTAGAATCTTGGGACATGTGGTATTTACCTCACAGCTGGTAGAAAAAAAATCGGGATAGGACTTGGGAAGAAATCATGGTTTATGGATGCGGTTATTAACGTTACTGTATAGGAAGCAGAGCCGAACCGAATGTTGTGGTAGCTGAGCAAGGCTGTAACTCAGTTTGTAACTCTGTAACTCTGCAATAACTAAAGTGGTCGTAACTCTGTTTCAGCTGCACTGGCCAAAATGTGGTTGGTTGGAGCGAGAACGTGCTACGATTAGTCAGCACGATATGGCCGTTATCTGATTGGCTTAAGTAGACGGTGGGTGGAGTCTACGTATTTGTGGATTTGTTTGTCTTGACGCTAGAAATGTTTCAAAGTCCACACGATTTACAAATGTGCAAGAAGAGATCAACAAATGCAGAGGAAGCGATTCACAAATGAATGCAACTTATGCAAGGCAGAGTTGTGTGTTTGTGACATAAAAATATGTGTGTGGTTTTTTTTGTTATTCACAAATGTCATTGTATTTATTTGTGAATCTAATTCATTTTTGTGAAACTCCTGCCTATATTTGTGGATTTGTGGGCACGAAGTTCACGTTCCACCACATCCCAAAGATGCTCTATTGGGTTGAGATCTGGTAATGGTGGGGGCCATTTTAGTACAGTGAACTCATTGTCATGTTCAAGAAACCAATCTGAAATGATTCGAGCTTTGTGACATTATCCTGCTGGAAGTAGCCATCAGAAGATGCCCAATTGACACTAAGAGGCCTAAAGTGTGCCAAGAAAACATCCCCCACACCATTACACTGCCACCACAGTGGTAACAAGGCATGATGGATCCATGTTCTCATTCTGTTTACGCCAAATTCTGACTACCGTCTGAATGTCTCAACAGAAATCAAGACTCAACAAACCAGGCACCATTTTTCCAGTCTTTAACTGTCCAATTTTGGTGAGCTCGTGCAAATTGTAGCCTCTTTTTCCTATTTGTAGTGGAGATGAGTGGTACCCAGTGAGGTCTTCTGCCTCAACGTTGTGTGTGTTGTGGCTTCACAAATGCTTTGGTGCATACCTCGGTTGTAACGGGTGGTTATTTCAGTCAAAGTTGCTCTTCTATCAACTTGAATCAGTCGGCTCATTCTCCTCTGACCTCTAGCATCAACAAGGCATTTTTGCCCACAGGACTGCCGCATACTGGATGTTTTTCCCTTTTCACACCATTCTTTGTAAACCCTAGAAATGGTTGTGCGTGAAAATCCCAGTAACTGAGCAGATTGTGAAATACTCAGACTGGCCTGTCTGGCACCAACAACCATGCCATGCTCAAAATTGCTTAAATCACCTTTCTTTCCCATTATGACATTCAGTTTGGAGTTCAGGAGATTGTCTTGACCAGGACCACAGCCCTAAATGCATTGAAGCAACTGCTATGTGATTGGTTGATTAGAGAAATTGAACAGGTGTTCCTAATAATCCTTTAGGTGTATGTATGTATGTGTATATATATATATATATATATATATATATATATATATATATATATATATATATATATATATATATATATATATATATATATATATATATATATATGGAGGAACAAATTACTCAAAATTAAATAAATAATGAATTTAATAAAACAACAATTAAATGTACCAGTTTAGTCTAAAATAATTAATTAAATAAACTATTTATTAATTTAATAATTAAATTATTTATTTAATTAAATATAAATTAAATAAATAAATGTATCTTTTTATTTTGTAAAATTACATTAAATTGTTTAATATATTTCACAATTACCTCTTCCACACACACTACTGTTATGTTTAAAAAAAAAAAATGTTTTCATTATTTAATGTGCTTTTTCAAAAACGCTGCCTATATGATTGCATGTGAAGAGCTGCCTTTCAACAAATCTACCTCTCAGATATTACTAATGAAGAAAAATGTATTGGAGTGGACTAGATGTGTGCAAGACATATAACAACATTTATAGAATGCATTGAGGAGGATGCTAAACTACACTCAATGGCCAAGTGATGCTGACAATTGATAATTATGATCCGCGACACTGGCTCAGATTCTGTGTAAAGAACAATTCTTTGTAACTGTTGGTAGTTCTCAAGTTGGAAAAGGCGTTCAGTTCCCAGGACATCCACACGATTAATGAAAATGCTGATGCTGTAATAAGAGGTTTTGATTGAAATTAAGGTTATATACAGTATATAAACAATAAAAATAAAACACATGTTTATTCCTATATGTGGCACTTCAATTATTTAGTGCCTATCTTTTTTTCTTATTAAATTTATTAAAAAAATGTATGGAGCCCTCATCAATGGATATACTTTTCCATAATTCAGTACACTCGGATGTACAGTGGTTCCCAACCCTGGAGTACTCCCCCAGCAATGCGTATTTTTGATGTCTCTCTTATTTGACACGTTGCATTACAAGATGGAATAAATCTTTCCTTTTTTGGAATAAATCTTTCCTTTCCTTATAAGGTGCTCCCCAAATTAGTTTGATGCACAAGCAAAGTAGCACACTTTATCCTACCCTGATGTATGGGGTAAATAGTTTAATTTTGGTTTAACTGCTCCTGTTGCTTTAATAACATCATGGCTTTCACTTTGAGCATGCCATATTGCGTAATCTGACTGTAGAACTAATCCTGTTTAAGACCTTTAAGCCACCAAATCTTAACAAATCTGAAACTTCTCAAAAACTTGTGACAGCATTTTTTTCATTTACATTTTTTATATTTATATTGCTGCATTTACCCAAAGCAACATGCATCACATTCAAGGTATACTTTTATCAGTTGATGCATTGCATTCTCTGGGAATCAAACCACGTGCCATGACCTTAGAGAGCCATGTTCTACTGTTTGAGCTTCTTTCCGTTTTTCACATCACCACCATCTATTATTTTTCACGTCACCACCATTTATTAAGTGAGATGTGTCTCTGAGATGTTCATTACACTTGATTACAGCCGTCACTGGAAGAGTAATATGCCTTCTGCTTTGATCCTCACACATAACCTATGGTGATGGGGAGCTACACACATTCTCTTTCTTAACTGGCAGAGCTGTCAGAGAAGAAGTCTTGATCAATGCAATGTGCCATGGTTGTCACACACTCTGCAAAGACAAAGTAGAGGCAAGCGCACTTGCGCTAATTCATACATAGACTGTCAGAGCTGCTGTATATCTTAGACATCATGGTCACACTAAACGGACATCTTAATTTAAATCTTTGATAATCCAAACAGGCAAGAGAGTGAGGTGTATAAGAAAAAAAGTAAAAGAGAGAGAAGGAGTTGGATGCCATGAAAGTCGTGAGCAATCGATCTTGTCATGTTGTTAGAGCACTGTGAAATGAGTGAGGCAAGAGCGCGCACATCTTTCACATATCATGCATGTCTTTCACTTTTAGCAGACATAAACCCTCATTTCCAATAGACTTGAAGCCGCATAGAATATTTACTATTTTTCCGAGCAGATGCACAACTACTGACCACTATTGTGTGTTTTGCTTGAATAATGCAGCAGTTTGCCACCTGGGTTGTGTAGGTTTTTATTGTGACTTGATGAATAGGAAGGTTTTTTTCCCTCTTTTCAGAGCAATTAAATGGTATTAACTGCCATAGTTGTCAAATATAGTCATCATCACACCTGTTATGTCACTTTTGTTAGCTAGGACTATTGTGTAATCTTGGTCCCAATTCAAGTGTAAAAGCTATTTTAATGCTAATCTATAATTGCAATTTTATTTTGGATTTTATTATATAATTAAGGTAAATGGCTTTCGTTAAATTGTTAATGCAGCCTAGAATTAAAAACATCTTATGTGCGAAGCTCAGCGCCCTTAAAGGGGTTGCACACTGGCCGCGAAGCTCAGCGTCTTTAAAATATTGAGCATCCCCATATTGCCAAAATGGTATGATCCTCGTTTCATAACACTCGCGAAAATTCAACTGTGAGATCGGTGGTTGAATCCGGCTCCACATATCGATGAATCGAATCTACGACTGTTCGGGGTCCTAACACACACAGAATTACAGTATTTCATTACATTGTCTGTTATATCTTATGTGAAAGTTTGGTTAACTGTTGGGGAAAAACATCTGATATGTGATATTATTTTAGATCTGTGTGGTACAATAGGTCTTAATATATAGTCTGTCTGTTTTATTGATCAAACAATTGTGGTATCACAAAACAAAAAAACATTAAATACATATAATTTTTTTATAGATATTTGGTTTTTACTTTTTGTGTGTCAAATTTAGTGTTATTACCAGAAATTTTAAGGTGTGGTTGCTAGGTGATTTTATTTTGGAACCTTCAGAAAACTTTAACTTGATTTTTCTTTAAAAAAAAATTGTTGAAGTTGACTCTATCGACTTCAGACAGGTGTAGCTCAGTAATTTTTTGTCCGATTCAAACTACCGTAATTCCTCAAATAAAGGCCGGGGCCTTTATTTACCTGAACTGCCGATGGGAACCGGCTTTTATTTGAAGCAGGCTTTTATTAGGAGCAGGCCTGTATTTCTAATTCCATCTGTTTGAAATATAAGGGCTTTATGTAAACTGTTTTCAATTTAAAGTGTTAGTTCCAGTGGAAAAATATCATAGATTTTTTTAAGAAACATTTGCAAAAATATCACCATACAACAAAATTATACGCATTTTTTGTAACTCCGAGCACAGCTCCGCATCCGAAGATGAACGAGTTTGTCAATACAAATGAGGTGCTTATATTTACTGAATGAGCCTACAAAAGCAGAAATAAGCCCTTTTAAATAAAGATCCAGATTTAGGCAAATAAATAAATAAATCACGACGTTTAGTGAAATTAGGAAATATTTAAGAGATTGTTAATTTAGTGCATATTTTGTTCTCATGTCACGAGTAATAATATCAAGCCAAGGTTTACTGAGTTTTACACGATTCTTTTGTAGTGTGGTTTTTGGTGAAATGTACTAAAATTAATATCATCACCTGTGCACGTTAGCCCACTTCTTCTCGGCGCTTTTTCCTGATGGTTTATAGAACAATTAATCCGAATCGCCCTCTGTCGTTTCAAAGAATAGCACAACGGCGAGCGCGTCAAGTATAAACACCTCGTCCGTTTGGGGCGGACAGCACGCAGTCAGCGGAGGCTCGCGCCGCGGAGTCAGGCGAAAGTATAAACAAGGCTTGAGACGCGGCACTGCGTGGAGCTGAGCTTCGAGGCTTGGGTGCGACCCCCTTAAGAAGACATAAAAGAGACGAGAGGCTAATATCAGCGTCTTAATCAGCTCCCTAGTTCAGAGCGATGCACGGTGGACCAATCCACTGTGAGGCAAGAGAAGGGGGACTCAAAATGTTTCTTAAAGGGGGGGGTGAAACACTCAGTTTCAGTCAATCTCATGTCAATCTTGAGTACCTATAGAGTAGTATTGCATCCTTCATATCTCCGAAAAGTCTTTAGTTTTATTATATTTATAAAAGAAATATAGGCTGTACCGAGTCTTTCTGGAGAAAAACGAGCAGCTGGAGGCGTATCGTGTGGGCGGAGCTAAAGAATGACGAGCGCGCAAAGCGGTGACATCCTCAAGCGTGGAGAAACCCATGGCTATCGAGCTCAGCTAATAGATATATGATCCAGAATCATTCGGAGGCTGAAATAAATTGAACAGGAGAAACAGCAGCAGCAGGACGTCCGTCTCTGGGGTATGTACTGTATTTAGTGGCATGTCAACATTTTTGTGTGTTTACTCGCAGCTTATGAGGACATGATTCGGTTTATGGACTATTGTATGCGACTAAACCTTAGCAGTAGCAAGCAAAACGGTTTTGCACGTCAGATTAGTGTAACGTTATACATAGAACAACAATGGAGTAACCGTTAGCTCATTTGAATGACGAAGCACGCGATCGTGTCGTTTACTGATGTTTACTCACGCGACGGTAGCCGAAAACAGAGACATTTGAAGCAGTTTTACTCACCGGCTGCTTCCAAAGCAGGACCGAACCTTTATCGCTGGGACGGCTCCGTCAAAAACACACTTCTTTGGTATGATTTGGTGAAGTCCTGACAGCAGTGACTTGCTGTGCTGAAGCGTTGGAAGTCGCTTGATGTCACCCATAGGAATAAAGTTGAGCGCCGAGTGTTTATGGGCGTGCATTTCCTCTCTCGCTCTAGTCACGCGCCCGCACCCTACCGGGAGAAGAGCCCGTACGGCCCATACAAGGACCTTCCACTCTAGTAACGTCAAGCCAACCCATACTCGAAAAAAAAACTCTCCGAAACTTGTGAGAAACCGGAATTTTGACACAGAAATACTCCATCAAACGTCCAACATTAGTTTTTGAAACTTTGTCTATGTTTAGGATGGGAATCCAAGTCTTTAACAGTGTAAAAAGCTCAGTATGCATGAAACAGCCCCCCCCCCCCCCAGCTTAAAACGCATTTTTTTTGCTCGTTTGCATTTTCAGTGTTTTACTACTTACACAATTAAGTAATGATATTATTGATATTAGGCATGTGCCGATTTTCGGTAATGCGATAATGAATATGCACGATATTCGTGGGCACTTCAAAATATCGTAAATAATAATGTATTAACAATTATTAATTTTTTTATAATGCACTCAAGAATACATTGCCCATCAACCGTATAAATGCTCAACACCGCTATTCTGCGTCAAAGGGACACACGCTCAGATGTAAACAAGCCCAACGTGCGTTTGCACATGACTGAACGGGTGAAGTAGACGGGGTGAATAAAGTGCCGCTCAATGACAGCAGTGGGCGCTGATGGAATGGCAGAATGCAGCGGTTACCCCGGAAACCCCACAAACAAATGTAACCTCTAGTGAAGAAGTTTTTAAAACAGCCATTCGTTTTTGTAATCTCAATGTTGTTCATCACAGGCTCAGCACCATATACTTAATACTTAAAGACTTAATAGGCTAATTTTTTTCCCAAACTTAAACATTATGTTTTAATCTGGACTACAACATGCCATGATTAGATTTTTAGATTATTTGTCCAAAAGACATACGACTTCATTAGTTAACATGTTAATTCATTATTACCAAACTGACAATGAAAAATACTTATAAAGAATTGATTATTCCAAGTAATGTTAATTTCTTAGTTACTGTTTAATAACAAAATAACTTTTTTAATGGACCTAAGATAAAACTAAGAATGATCAGTATTTCTTAACTAATATTACCACAAATGTTCTTTATAGCCTAATTCTTTTGCACTTTAATCTGTTTGAAAATTGTACTTTTACAGCTATGGAAAAAAGTGTAGAGTAAAAAAAAAGCTTACCACAATTAATATTTTAAGAAATAAAAATCTATAGTTTTAATAGATTGTTCAACTGTTTGGGAAGTGTTTGTCATGTTTTGACAATAAAGGATAGTTTAAAACCACAGTTAACTTACTGTTTTCTACATCTTTCACTCAGGAGCAAAAATATGCCTATAAACTTTAAAGAAATAAAGATTTGACATTTAATGTGATATTTATCGATATCGACTGATATGGAAAATTATATTGCGATCATTTTTTTGGGCCAGATCGCCCAGCTCTACTCTCCACCCGTAAATTAGCCAGTTAACGATGACGTCTCAGGTAAAAAGTGGAAGACAGGGCAATAACAGTGGGTTTGGGGAAAAGAAGATGAGCACCCATAAGAAGCACATCATTTCATGTGTGGAATTAATTGTTGGCATTGTAGCTTTCTTGGCAGTAGCATGTTGTGATTTTTAACATATAAAAAACAACATATAGTGTTTTTTCGGTAAAACAATTGGTTAACAGGAATTTTCTTTACTATACAGGTAATAACTGTAACTGACTTACATTTAATGTAATTTTTCAGTAAAATACTGTTACATTTACAGTTTTCATTAAGTCATTTTACAATTTACAGTGAAAAACCTTATTTGACATTCGCAGAATTCCATGCATGACAGTTTACATTTGATATATTTGTTGAAATAACTGTTTCTTTGTATTTTTTCATTAGGGTATTCAGTACATTAGGGTTTTATTTTACATCTGATAATTGTTAAATTGTTCTTTTACTTTTTTACTTTGTCGTGTGTTTCCATGATGGTTTATGTGAATGACCCTGTGTGCTTTTTATGTTAGCCAGCTTTTCCACAAAAAAAAGCTGTGCAGCACCATGCAATCACTAGAATGGCCACGATTCTCTCAGATTCACTCTGTTCCTCCACTGCCTCCTCTCTCAATCTTTCATAACGTGCTTACTCTTCTTTTTTTTTTTGCACTCTGAGACTCTTTTCGAACCATTGGATGGCTCAGACACACTTACAGAAAGCCAATACTAACACATTTAGAGTTATGGAAAGAGTAGAAGGATTTATGGCAAAACATCCTCCTCTTCCATTTTCTCTGTACAAATAATCTGTTTTCCTTTCAACGCTCACTGCCACCTGAGATCTATAATTGGAAATAAACAAGTGATGCACGTACATGCAGTTTGTGTTGACCAGTTTTGACTGCTTTTTTACAAAACAAAAGGGCAGTGAGACAGAGAGAATTTGTGACATTGAAATTGCCGGAGAGCAAAACTCTGCCTCAGCCGATTGCAAACAGTCTTCAGAAAGCACACGAGCAAAACGCACACTTGCTGTCGTGCACATGGTAACGGCATGCTATTTCACACACTCTTAGCATATGCCGCTCACGCTCTGAAGGACTAACTACAGAAACTGGCAATGAACAGGCAAGAGAGCACGTCCAGCGACTTCCTCTCAGGTAAACACCTCTGAGCGGTGGCACCCTTAATCTGATTTTCTTCTCTCTGTATCCTTCTTTGCTGGCTCACCCCGTCTTTGTCTTTAACGGACTATCTTTTTGTGAAACTGGCCAGTCCAGGCTTGTTTTGTGTGTGAGTTCAGTGTTTATACTGATGCAAAACAGTTTCTTCTCAATGTTGTGGTTGCAAATTTTCAACAGGTGTGTTTTCATTGTTATGCATTCAAATATAATGCACAATATTCACTGTAAAAGGCTTTATTGACACTTCACATTCTGTTATATTTGATTTAAGTAGGTTTGTTGTTGCTTCTTTTTTGTCAGTAGTGTACATTAGGAGTTTTGTGTTACATTTTCTATTATTTAGTAAATGTTTATTGCATTATTGTAGTATTTTAGTCTGAGTATTGGCCACGGTTTATGGACCATTCGTCATTTGGCTTTTTACCACCTGTATGGCAGTTATCAGTATGTTTTAGTTATAATATATATTTTAGATTTTGAATTGTACAGTTATTACAATTGTACAATTATTACAACAATTGTACACGTTGTACAATATACAAACACCAATATGCCGTCGTGTAATACTAAAAACATCATCACCATCATATTTTATTGGGAGTTTTTCTTCCCGTAGTTTAACAGGATGTAGTTTAAGTGGGGTTGTTTGTGCTGACATAAAATAAGCAAGAAACAATAGATTAGTACCTCAGCAGGACAGCAGAAAAACCCATGATGTAAACCAAAAAACAAACACACATGAAGTGATCCATATGCATGCGATGCATCTGAGTGTATGCATGACACTTATGAATGAGATACAACAAGCTGATTTCATGCATAATGAATATCCGTAGTAATGAATGTTGAATAGTGTGACCGTAAACGTACACATGAAATTGTGGTCCACGTGTTTTGTAGACAAATATCCCTGATCTTTGGAGCCTGAAGTACAGTAGAACAGAACACATGCAGACCCGAGCAGCTGGAGGAAGAGAGAGAGAGAGAGAAAACAGATCAGCTGCTGTATTACTCTCTGACCTACTTAGAAGAATTTCATCATAGATTTCTTTCCAAGCTTTTGTTCAGTAATTGGTTGCATACAGTCATAATGAAGTAATTAATGTATGGCTCTCTTGTGCTCATGTAAAACTTGCACTGTATAGTGAAATGGAAAGTTCATATTAGCTGCTGTAGGACTTACTGGATGAATGTAAATATAATTTTGGTGTGTGAGATTATGTAATATTAATTTGATAATTTTGGTCAAAATCAGATGAAGTGGCACATTTCTATTAAGAACATTCCTAATGGTTATCTTTTGTTATTAGAAACTAAAGGTAACATTTTGAGGAATCAATGCTTTGCCTTTCTGTTTGTCTTTATGTGCGGACGCCGTGTTAAATCAGTATGCTGTGTGTGTTTGTTTTTTTTCTAAGGATTTCCTCTTTTTCATGCAGTATAACATTATTTAGAGCTTAGGGTTTTAGTTTTTCAATCCCCTGCACTGTATTATCAGACTTGGTTTTGGTATTGGATAAAGTAACATTTGCAGGCAAATACAAACATGATTTGTTTGATTATTGTGTCTTCTATTCATTCCTGATCTGATGAAGGATATGTATTCACATTGTCTATCAGATCTAATTATGCTCTCCTACAATCACAAATGTTAATTCTTTAGCTGCTTCACAGAATTCTCATTAAATCTCATACAAATTGCTGAGTCGGTGTAAAGCAGTGCTTCTGTTCTGATATGGTGAATTATGTTGTTTATTAAAGACTGAATAACAGTTCAGGCATATACTGAAATTGAATAATGGTTATCTGCATAACAGCAAGTTTTTTTTATTTTTTTTATCTTTTATCTTAACACATCTAAGCTTTTCATTATTAAGAATAAAATAGATGTCTTAAAGGGCCAGAACCTATTATACCTTTTTTCAAAGTCTTGATTTTGTTTTTGGGGTCTACTGGTAGGTTTCATTTCTTGATTTCTCACATATCTTAAATTGTTTCAGCACCTCTCTTCCCAGTCTGTCAGTAACACTCTGTTTAGTAACGGTCTCTATGAAGCCCTTACTTCTGAGAAGTGTAATGTGCTCTGATTGGTCAGCTGGACCAGTGTGTTGTGAATGGTCAAAGAAATCCAGCATTTTTCGCAAATGTCACTCCCCTTACCGTAACGGCGAGTTTCAACTCACTGCTAACACAACTCAACCAGCCCCCGCTTTTTTTTGTTGCTTTGGTGTAGGCCTTGGATGGAAATTAGGAATGACGTGATGTGTACTTTCCCGGAAGAAAGCTCAATTTTACGATCGAGGCATTTCAGGGATTTCAGAAACTGTGCTTACTGTTCTAGAGAATAACTCTGTTTGGAGTGACTTTGTGCTTTGAAACTTTGCAGACATTTTTCATGATTAAACAGCAACAATACACACTAAAGAAAGTTTAAAATGTAAAAAAAAAAAAAAAAAAACTAACATAATAGGACACCTTTAAGACCCTGAGCACAAGAAATTCTGGGTTTAATTCTGAGGGAACAATAATGTTTGACAGATTGTTGGGATTGTACAGGATTTTGCGCTGCTTCCTCGTTCTATGTGAAGGAAATGCCCAATTACTTCTCTTTGTCCAAGTGCAGCCTGCAATACTAAAGCTTCAATGCTCTTTCCTAATTATCTGTTTGTTTGTTTTTGCAGTAGCACAAGTAATGTATTTATTAGTGCTGAACTGGTAGTATGTTAAATGTGAGTTACTTTGGTACATTTCCCACAGGGAATATGTTTGTTTTATTTGTTAAATATATATTTGTGTAAATGTTTGTTTGTTGGTGGGAATGAGACGTATTGTTTTGTGAGTGATATTTTATCCTTGTTGAGATGGCATATAAATAGTGCAAATTACTTTGGTTTGATTTTACTGTATGGATTCAGCAGTTGTTAGATCTTCCTCAGGGAAACTTTCTCTGTGGTTGCAAGTGTTCAAATCCAAATAAGCCCAGGTGCCGAATTAAACAGAGAGGAATCTACTTAGTGAGTCTGTTTTTGTTTTTAATTTAAAAGTGCATTATTGGAAGAGACACTTTAATAAAATTATTGATAATTCTAAAGGAAATATCCACTATAAAAGGACAACATTTCTCACTTGGTTTTGATAAAGAGGCATTTAAACCTTAATGTTGGACCGTAGAGACTGGCAGGTTCCAGCCAATAAGGACGAGATACACTCCTCTGTGTCTCCTTCATGTCACACTTGCAATCTATCTCTTTTTTTCGGTCTCTCTCTTGTGCCATTTGAGGGTTTAAGCTTCGTTTCTCCACCCCTCCCTTGTGTGCATGTTATTGCACTGATAAGAGCTTCACTTTGGCAGTGGAATAAAGTAATCTCCTATTTGATGTAACCACATCGAGAATGGATTTAGCAGATTGAAAGGAAAAGGCTATATATCTAAAATTATTAAGGTCTTATAACAGAACCGCCATAAATTATTTGATTAAAATCACAGCAGTGGTCATTTTGAAGTGTTTATTTAGAGAAGCAGAACACTGCCTGCTAAGATAAAGAGACCAATTTCCCCCCCAATAAAAGTGTGAAGCCGTAAGCCATTAAATGACACTTTACAGTAACTGAGCATAAGACCAGGCACTAATATCTTGACAGGAGATGACATGGAGCAGTATATATCGCGTTTAATTACATACCTTGTGCACCGGGTCACTGCTCAGTTTAAGCAACAACATCCTGTCAGGAATCATGGACCTGGTGTACTGAGGAGTTAGTGGAGCTGGAATGCTCAAGAACTCAAATCAATTAAAACACTATCAGGCAGAAACAGAACAACCGAGCTTAGTGCAACAATAGCGGACAAATTACCAAAGGAAACTAAGGGCTAAGTTCACACTGTCAGTCCAAATCCGATTGGAAAGTTATCGATGTCCGCACTGTGTATTGCAACTGTTCAGACTCGATTTGTGTGTCAATGCAGCTCTTTTGTTTTCTGGAGTGTCTGCATTGGTTTATATGGCAATGACGTTGCGTTGGTAGGCGAGTCACAAGCCAAAAACAGCAGCAACAACCACAACATAGAGGGGTTCGCAATACAGATCTCGTCTTATTTACAACATGACATTGTGCAGTCACCACACGCTGGACTACTGCGTCTTCTGAGGCAGCGGCAGAATTGTATGAGGCTGGTATGAGTGGCTTTATTCCGTGCTGTCGTTTAATGAGATTTCAAAACATGTCCCCATTAGAGTGCAGATCGGGCCGCATTTTTCTGTCCGAGCCCGGCCCGCGTCCGACAGAGTAGTAACCAAACCCGACCCAAGCCCGACGAGCATTAAGATACTTCTCTCAAACTGTATGGTTCCTAAACTGCAACATGGGATCTATTTACATAATCTCTCCATCAAAGTTTAGGCTAATCAACGTTTTATGCAGAAAAAGGATTGCATCATCAACTGTGGATG
Source organism: Pseudorasbora parva (assembly GCF_024679245.1). Classification (NCBI taxonomy): domain Eukaryota; kingdom Metazoa; phylum Chordata; class Actinopteri; order Cypriniformes; family Gobionidae; genus Pseudorasbora; species Pseudorasbora parva. The sequence goes on from NC_090174.1 coordinate 36,196,444, forward strand.
GCTTCAAGGCTGTCCTCTTCTTCTCGATGGTCTTGCCAGCAGCGCTGAAGTTGCGCTCGTTGCTACTGCTGCGGATGCCGCGGGCAATATGCACACACGTGTTGCGCGTTGTTGTCACAGCGACATAAACTAATTTCCGCACACAGGAAGACGGATGTTAGGGTAATATTTTACATTTATTTTAATCACAAAAACAAACCATTGCATGAAGTTAAACAGGCCAATTGGCTACTTACATAATAAGCTGTTTTAAATTTAAAATGCCCAATGCCTTATCGAGCTGACGTGACCGAGCCCAACCCGAACCGAACGTCATTTCTAAATATCTGTCCGAACCCGGCCCGGCCCATCGGGTACCGGTGGGACCCGTCGGGCTCGGGTCGGGTATCCATCTTCTAGTCCCTATTTTATTTTCTACTTGACCGGCACTTCGCAACTGCACAACCTTGTTTCTGCAGCATCTTTCAGCATATTCCCTATAAAAACGTCTGAGGTTTACGCTTTACTTGGCGTAAGAAAGTCACATAAACCATGCAAAATCTGATCAGAGCATCAGACTGAAATGGCACATCTATACATTACACGGAAGGCACCGGAGGAAGCGAAGATAGAGCAACTGAAGACCAAGTTGGAACAAAGGAAATGAGGAGCCCGACAGAGCCGAAGGGATAGAGGGACGAGGCGCAGGTGCATGACCGGACGTCCATGGCACATTTAGAGCGACAACTGACCAAGGTGGAGCAGGGTGCATGAGGAAGCCTGGTGGAGCCAAGGGGATGACAACCCCAAGTAGAGCCAAGGAAGGGAGCAGCCATAGTGGAGCTGACTGCTCGACAGGCACAAGGATTTTTTTGGAGCTACTGCACTATAAAACAAATTTGTTGGTTCAACTTAAAAAAGTAAGTAACCTGGTTGCCTTAAAATTTTGAGTTTATTGCAATTACAAATTTGAGTTGATGCAATGAAGGAAATTTGTTTAATAAATAGAAACTCAAAATATTATTGTATCTAAACCACATAAAAAATTTGATAAATCATGAAAATAGCACTATTTGGCATGTTTCCCTGCGTCATCAAAAATAAAACACACAATTACCCAATATGCTTACAAAATCTTTTAATATTATTTTAATAAAGGTTGTCGAATCTCAAAAAATGTTCATTTTATTAACTCAAATGTTTTATTTCAATTAACTCAAAATGTTAAGGCAACCAGGTAACTTAACAAAAAAAAAAATGTTTTACAGTGTGGGTTCGATTATCCAGTATACTTGCTACAAATACAAAGTAAAATGTTATTGTTTAATTTAATAATTAATTTGCTTGTTTGTAGTTGTCTATATAGTTTTGAATTGCATTGCATTGCTGCCTATATCTAAAGCATTTAAATTCAGTCACTTATAGGTTTCCAGTTTAGTTCTTGTAGTCTATATAAAGTAAATTTATATCAAAGTAGTTGTCAGGCACTTTTGGCATGGAATATGGCATTAATGTAATATTCTTGTTTCTAGATTGTGGTTTGTTTTTCTTGTTGGTTCTTTGAAGAGAACAGATTGGCCATTTTAAAAGTACTTCTATCTTGGGAGAAAAGTCACTGCTTCTAGCAATTTGTAACTGGCCATATGCTCCCCTTTCTAAAGCAGTGTGTGTGGGTTTGTATGCACGATAGATGTGTAATGTTGTCTTACATGTTCAGCTCTCTGAGCTGTGCGTGTCTGTGTGTGTCCCTTCAAAGGGGTATGTAATTTAGTGTAATGCTCATTATCGAGCAGGCGTTGATTTGGGCACAGTGTCCAGCATTCGAAATGCTACTGCAATGTTAATTATATCTGCACAATAACATTGAATTAAAAGATAAGAGTTCTCTTTTTTATCACAAGATTACAGGATGCAATAGTCTTGTACAAACACTCTCACATACGCCTACAAAAACTCACACAACAAATCTTGCTTATGCTTACAATAATGGGGATGGTAATAACATTGACCAAAACATGAGAAATGTGGAAAATGATGCATAATTTTTTCACTCAAGCACTCATTCACATACATCGATTGAACTGTATATTTTTAGTGAAATAAATGAAAAGCTTGTATTATCTTGTGTATGTTTTCATTGAACAATAATGGAATCAAGTCTAAAGGCCATGTCATATCTTTAATTGTCAGACGTGGATGCCTGAATAAAATAAAAAATCATATTAAAATACTAATCTCTCTCTTGCTTATTGCATATCTGAAGGGTTCATATTTCTAAATGCCTCTTTCCTTCAAATATAATTTCAAGTTGACAAAGAAATTCTAGCAAATGACACAAGTTTTGGGGAAGTTGATGACTGTGCTCTCCAACTCATTACGTTTCTGGCCATCTGCATCTTCAACCATCAAGAACGCAGAGATTGAGGCGTTTTTCATCAGATTAAGGGCTCTTGAATAGGTTATTTGGATACTCACCTCAGATAAAGATGTACTGTTGCTCAGATATCGCTTTTTCATAGCGCATATAGAGACCAGTGAAACTATTGCTGGCACACAGCTGCCATCTCAATTTGGATGTTTTGATGATTCATTTAAATTTAGTTTGACTTATAATTATTTTATGCTCTAAGGTAAAGTAAAAAAAAAAATGCACACACTACCATTCCAAAGGTTTGTTGTCTAGCTTTGCCATCACAGGAATTCATTCATTTTAAAATACAAATTGAAAACAGTTATTTTAAAATAATTGCAGCTTTGGTGAAATCTTACTGACCACAAACTATTGAATGGTAGTGTCTTAATTTTGGAAGATGTCTCTTTCCTCTGGACTCACACATAAGTCATGTTTTTTAGACTTCCTAAGCCCTGAACCTGTGCTCTACATTGGATGGATGCTGTTTCCATTGAGCCATTTGAAGGTTTAATGTGTCATTTTGGTCTGTTTGATTTTGTGTAACAGTTGGTTTTATAGTCTGCCTAATGTTTTGACCTGTTCAAGATTGGAGCAAGAAAGTGTGAAAGATCAAACCATCTCATATTCATATTCACTGTTACACTGATTAAAATGTTATAAAACAAAACATTAATCTGTTCATTTTCAGAGCTACAGTGCTGTGAGAGCACCCATGGACACGGTTTCCAATCGTAAAGCACAGTCAGCAAGTGTAACAGCTAAACTTCAACTCATTAATTATTTGTCTGTTAAATGCCTTTTACCTCCATTCAGCATGAGAAATGGAGGTTCACCATGAATGTGAATGAGAACAGAGTCCAGCAGACTTGTTCAATGTTCTGAAACAAGATGAGATTGTTAACATTCCATGCGGCACATCACTGTCTCCATATGAGATGCATGCAAAAAAGCAACGCTATGATAATATAATGTGGTAATTCACTTTACTTACATTCTCTATATCAAACTCAAATTAACATTGGAATATCTCTTGCTCACTCTGTGCAATATTTGTTAATCTTGTTGTCGCAAGCGATGACGAACAAGGGGGCTCATTACCATATAAATGTGTTTCAGGCGCTCTTGTTTTATTTGGAAGACGTGTCTGCTGCAGGTTCAGGAGCAGTTTGCTTTGTATATCTCTCAGGATTTAGTTTGACCTTTGTAAATAGAGGAGTAGATTGAAAGTCACAGGCCAGTCTGTAAATACATGGTTCAGGTACTTTTTTGTTGTCATTATCATCATTCTCTTTTTCTTTTTCTTTTTTTCCTTCTTTCTGTCAGATATGAGGGGTCCTTCAGGCCACTGGATGTCATATGGTCACCCGTGTGCTGAACATGCTGTGTGGAACCCCAAATTCTGTGTGGTCACCGACTATCAAATGCTGCTGCTGGACAGAGAGGAGGTATTGAGCACACAGATACAGAGAGAGCCTTTTCTCATTTTTAACACATGCCCCTATATATTTTAACACATGCCCTTAATCAAGTGGATAGTGTTAAATACAAGTGTAAACAGAGTTTGTAGCAACTCATAAGGTACAAAGCATAATGTAATAACTGCGCAACATTTTTTGTCATACGATCACTGAAACCACATTCCACAGTTTCAGTATGCTGAAAAAATCACATACAAACACATTTGGTTAATATAGTTGCTTGATTAAAATAACCAAATAGGGCTGGGCGATACAGATCATAACTCTTTTTTTTGTTGAATGGCTATACACGGTATATATATTCTGGAAATTTCTGTTTTTCTGTTTGGAAAGTATTTATTTAATAATTATTTTATTTTACATCCTGCCCTAAAAACAATGTTGATATTGAAGGCTATACAGGGTGTGCAGAATTATTAGGCAAGTTGTATTTTTGAGGATTCATTTTATTATTGAACAACAACCATGTTCTCAATGAACACAAAAATCTCATTAATATCAAAGCTGAATATTTTTGGAAGTTTTAGTTTTTAGTTTTTAGTTTTTTAGCTATTGTAGGGGGATATCCGTGTGTGCAGGTGACTATTACTGTGCATAATTATTAGGCAACTTAACAAAAAACAAATTTATACCCATTTCAATTATTTATTTTTACCAGTGAAACCAATATAACATCTCAACATTCACAAATATACATTTCTGACATTCAAAAACCAAACAAAAACAAATCAGTGACCAATATAGCCACCTTTCTTTGCAAGGACACTCAAAAGCCTGCCATCCATGGATTCTGTCAGTGTTTTGATCTGTTCACCATCAACATTGCGTGCAGCAGCAACCACAGCCTCCCAGACACTGTTCAGAGAGGTGTACTGTTTTCCCTCCTTGTAAATCGCACATTTGATGATTATTGCAGTTATTTTGCGCCTTGGTTTTTCCACACGCTTCTTGCGACCCTGTTGACTATTTTGAATGAAACGCTTGATTGTTCGATGATCACGCTTCAGAAGCTTGGCTATTTAAAGACTGCTGCATCCCTCTGCAATATATCTCACTATTTTTGACTTTTCTGAGCCTGTCAAGTCCTTCTTTTGACCCATTTTGCCAAAGGAAAGGAAGTTGCCTAATAATTATGCACACCTGATATAGGGTGTTGATGTCATTGGACCACACCCCTTCTCATCACAGAGATGCACATCACCTAATATGCTTAATTGGTAGTAGGCTTTCCAGCCTATACAGCTTGGAGTAAGACAACATGCATAACGAGGATGATGTGGTCAAAATACTCATTTGCCTAATAATTCTGCACTCCCTGTAAACAAATACAGTGAATGTAATGTAGGCTATGCAATATATGTGCAAAAATGGGGTTTACAAACTAAAAACAAAATTAATAATTTTGTTTTTAAATTCATTAAACTAAAAATGAAAACAAAAGCATTTTAGCCTATATTTGATTACCCCATTATAATGGTCACTTTCATAAAATGGCACATTTATTTCCAACAACAAATATTTTAGAATGTATACTTTAGTCAGAATGATTGCGTTCCTAATCTATTGCGCTCCGTCTGTTTGGCGTGAATCCGCATGCTGGCTCTCATTGACGGAAGCCTGATTTTTTTTAACGGAGATTCACTTGCAGAAGGTTCGTCTTTCCTGATAGCAAAATGGACATATTTGCAGGACTTTCTAACATATACAGATGGAGAATATACCTGAGGAAAGCAGCACATTTCAAATGCATTAAACACAGTCAGTCAGCACAAGTATCTCTCAGAAACATCTGACAGGGCAAGCTGCTTTAAACTATAGTCTACATGTTAACTATATCATACCAGTTATTTTAAAGCCCTTAAAGTCGATCTTATTTACTTTGTTAGCACATATTACAGTTCTTAGTGTGAACAATTAACCCATGCAAGTTAAAAAAAATTGTTTGCCATGGTAATCTTTAATCAAATTCTGAAAAGTTACTTCCATTCTGGAAACGGCGTTCCTTCCCAGCTGATGCCATTTTGACGGCTTGCGCTTTAAAATGCATAACCACTCCCCTTGAACCGTTTGTCTGCTATGAGCGAGAGATGGAGAGGAGGTGAAACCCTGCCCTCTGTTCAATATCACGTTCCATTTGGAAATACATCACAGCACTGACTCAATGGCTACTTCCGGTTCACTGGGACTTTAATATAAAGCATGTGTCTTGTTTAGGACAAATTGTATCTCACTCTGCGTACTCCAATATTTTTCAGATGCGTTCGTGTCAATCTACCATTTATCGATATAAAAGGCATTGCCTTATTCCATATGGTTTATAAAAAGTATATCGATATATATGTACAAACTCGATATACTGGCCAGTCCTATAACCAAGTATTTTGCTGTAAATGTCTTGTTTATGGTGAGATTTGTTCTTCTTTGCACTTTGCAAGGAAACAATGACTATAAATTACACTTTCATTTTGTATTTTTTGCGCAGAAACAAGTTTGAAATGTAAAACAAAAAAAATACAGAGAGGAAAAAGAAAGGAAGAGGGAAGTATTATCTGCTGGTTGTGAGATTGAACCAGTGCAAGCACATGAGAGCGAATAGCGTGTAGCTGTGTGTAGTTTGTCACCGTGACATGTGTAGAAATGCGGTGCGTCAGCGGGCTCCCTGAGCTCACTTTTTGCCGTGGCAGCCAAGACACACGGCGGTTCACAGGGACGATCAATATATAGCCCACACTTGCAAAGAATATATGCTGTGTGCCATGGTCGATAAAGAATTTTCCGTTCCCCCATAGCTCACGCTGTATGTCGAAGCCTCTGTTATCAGCCAGAGAGCAGCGCTGTAATAAATCTCCAGGCGTCTATTAGTGGCCTGGCAGAGCAGTGGTGAATGATTCTGCTGAAGGAGGATCAAGAGACAGATTCTCTCCTGGCAATGCCAGATCTTTAATGCTCTGAGCAATTTGTCTACTTGCGTTTTTTTTTTTTTTTTTGTAGTTGTAGCAGCTGGTTTACCGTCAGGTTCCTAGATGTACTAGAAGTACTACTGATTTGGAGTGATTTTCTCAACCATGAGCCCCAGAGCTACCGTTTACTTGCCTAGAGCTTTTGTTATTGCATTACTATGTATATTATCCAATGTTTAAATGGATAATAATCAAATAAAAAATCAAGAAAAGTTTCCATAAAGTGAAAGAACATTAACCGATTATTATGGCACCTTTAATAAAACAAATTATGTTTCATTAGCAAGGTTCAGGAGGAGCACGTTCAGATAATTGACAGAGCGCGCTCAGTAATCAACGATAAGAGGTATTTATTTTCAGCAGTCTTACCTTTGTTTTTTGACCGTTTGTCAGCATCCCTCCATCACCCCTTCTCTGGGTTCGGGGGGCCAAATTCCGAGCTCGGAGCCCTCCCTCTGGGAAAACCCAGACAACTTTCGGCAAATTTAGATTTGCCCTACAAGTAGTCTGGTAAAGAGCCCATTCAAACCCATTTCTAATCCCTCGAAATTGCAACACCAAATATAACGTCGGGGTGGGCTTTACATGACGACGACACAGTGATGGTGAAGCAGATTTTTTACATTACAAAGTTGGATGCCGCCGTGGAACGTCACACGAATCAGCTGTCGCGTCTGCTTTAAGCGATTTTAGCTTTTCCTTTTTGTTAAAACCCGAGCAAAGAACAACACTCGGCTACCAGATGTGGATTACACCGGCTACTTTGATGAGGAGGATGGAGAGTGTGATCATGTGCTAACACCACACAGCACCTCTGGATCCGGCCTTTCTGTGCTTATTTATTTAATTTTTTTGTTCCCCCTTTCTTAAAAAAAGAAATACGCACAGAAAGGTGCTTAGTTAAAGGTGCTTATTTCCTCAGACTAGATCTGGTAGGCATTTAAACATTTTAAATATCTGTAAATAAATAACTAGCATAACTATGCTCAAGTCTGAAAAAATTCTAACACATCGGAAATTACTGAATTTGAATAAAGTTTGTAAAACACAATTTTCCAAAGACTCCGTAATATTATTTTATTTTCAAAATATTGCAAACCGCGTTCTAATCACAATACAAATGCCTTACAACAGGGGCTAATGTGATCAGAGCGCAATGTTTTCTGTTTGACCGTCAGTCCGAGATGTTTTGGTCGGTCTGAGATGCTATTAGGTTTTGCAAGTGACGGTGGACACTATTATCAGCTATTATCATATTTCTTTTACAACAACAGCAAAAGTCGTCAGAAGCCATTGCAACATTTTCCTCAAAATCACAAACAGAGAATTGCTGTCTCAGATGTTTCTCCGTCGCTCTGCACACGTCATCGTCCGTTGGTGACGCCTCTTTGGAAATGATTTGTCTATGAAGCTTTGCCGGACTATAACTCAGTTACTACTACTGAGAATTCTCCCTCTGGACAGGATGCCAAATACGCATTAACTTTACTCCCTCTAAATTATATGTAAGCGTGAACTCGTAAAATGAACAGTTTTTTTTTTTTCCACAAATACTTAAAAATTGCTACGCATGTTAAAGCACTGATTAAATTTTAGAATCATGATGATTACAATATATGGAAATTTTGGCAGGTTTGTTTGTTGATTTAGAGATGCCGTCATTTGAAGGACAGGTTGGGATGATCTCTTCACAGGTGTTGGGTCATTTGAAATCATCGTAAAATGCTGGATCCAAACTGGAGCTGGCGTAATCTTTAGTTAGCATGCCTAGGTAAAAACAGAAAAGCAAATGGAGATTAAATTAGCATAGCTGCTGTTCATAACATTTCAAGCAAAAGATAATCATGTGCATCTGATGTTATAACTGAAGTACGGTTAAAATATGCATTATGTGAATGTTTGATTTATTTTATGTAAACAAAATAGTTACGGTCAGACAGGTAGGATCTAAACCACCTTAACACATGTCCCTAAATACCTGTGAAATTGTATAATTGATCTAAGGGTGTTTTCACACTTGGTCCTTTTCAGGGGTCTGAGTGCGGTTCGCATGATTTTTGGCCCATATGTGAACACTCCTAACGATCTCAGACCCCTTTAAAGCGAACCGAGCCGAGACCATCTCAGGAGGTGGTCTGGGTACGGTTCGATCTCATCTTATGGTACGGTTCACTAAAAACACGCAATCTGAACACAAACCGCTCTGGGCTTAGGCTACTTGATTTTTCTGTTTGCGAATTCCAATGTAGTTTGGTCATCAGATGCCTCTGTACAAATCGGCTGTTCATCGCGGCTGATTCTTCAGACAAATCTCTTGAAATTATTTGTTCACAACATACACTTATTTATTGCCATTTTAACTGAGAGATGCGGCTGTGCGCCATACCAGTTTAAAATGTGTTAAAAGCACACACACCTAGGGCATGCACAGAAGCCAGCTGTCACAGTGCGTGAAATAAACTGAATCTTTAGCGTCTTATTGCATTTCTTATTGCATTTATTTTAAAGCATCAAAAACACACACGTTTCACATTAACAGGTGATTTTGTCTTAAGTGAATGTAAACATCTGCCTTATTAGCCTAATACAAGAATCAGTGGAGAATATGCAGTTTTTCATACAGTGAAGAATACTGTATGCTGTTTTTTTTCATGTGATTATTCCATTTCTTACTTGAATGCTGCTTTTAGGCATATCTACAGGTCCTTCTCAAAAAATTAGCATATTGTGATAAAGTTCATTATTTTCCATAATGTAATGATAAAAATTAAACTTTCATATATTTTAGATTCATTGCACACCAACTGAAATATTTCATGTCTTTTATGTTTTAATACTGATGATTTTGGCATACAGCTCATGAAAACCTCAAAATCTCAAAAAATTAGCATATCATGAAAAGGTTCTCTAAACGAGCTATTAACCTAATCATCTGAATCAACTAATTAACTCTGAACACCTGCAAAAGATTCCTAAGGCTTTTAAAAACTCCCAGCCTGGTTCATTACTCAAAACTGTAATCATAGGTAAGACTGCCGACCCGACCCTGTCCAGAAGGCCACCATTGACACCCTCAAGCGAGAGGGTAAGACACAGAAAGAAATTTCTGAACGAATAGGCTGTTCCCAGAGTGCTGTATCAAGGCACCTCAGTGGGAAGTCTGTGGGAAGGAAAAAGTGTGGCAAAAAACGGTGCACAACGAGAAGAGGTGACCGAACCCTGAGGAAGATTGTACAAATCGGACCGATTGTGGAGAAGGACCGATTCCAGACCTCCACAATCACAATCGGTCCAAATGGATCGCAAATAAAGATAGAGGGCACTGCTGCATGATTTGCATAGTATATAAATAATTTAGTGTATTATATGTGTGTTTATGTATATGGGGCAGACATACAGTCTATGGTGGCAGGCTGGCAGTACCATCTGCTGATCAAGCAGGGTAAAAAAACTAAATGAAAAAAAAATTATATCCGGGGAACGGTGTGGGACGTCGTCATGTCAAGACAGCGCATGTTGCAACAACAACGCTGCAGCGAGCTAACAAATATTAGCATTAGCACCTTGCCCCCAAACAGCCGACCATGGAGTCAAATGAGGTCGAAATTGAGGACGCTCCGCCTGAATACAAGTCATATGTCTGGCAGTATTTTGGCTTTCTCATTAAAAAAGACAAAGACGGCAATAGAGTAACTGACAAGACTAAGACTGTGTGTAAGCTATGCCATGCTGTCATTCTGTACACCACATCCAACACATCAAACATGAACCACCACCTTCAAAGTCACCATAAAAATGTGAAGACGGCCCCGGAGAAAACGAGCCTACCGAAGGGACAGCTGACCATGAAACAAGCGCTGACACCAACTCTACCTCCGTCAAGTCCGCGTGCAAAACAGATAACCAGGCTCATTGGCGAATTCATAGTGGACTATATGGCTCCATTTAACATGGTAGAGAACAGAAAATTCATCAAAAGGTTCAATGTGCTGGAGCCCAAGTTTAAGTTGCCATGTCGAGGACATTTTTCAGAGAAGGTAATCCCGGAAATTTACAGTGAAACCAAACAAAGCATGAAAGAGTATCTAAAAAATGAATAAGTAATGAAAAAACAATAAGTTGTTGTTATACAGTAATATTTTCTTCTTTTTTTCCCTTTTTTTATATCATATCGGGACGTATCGTATCGTAACCCTGGCATATCGAGGTGCATCGTATCGTGAGTTTAAGTATATCGTCCCATCACTAATATATATATATATATATATATAATTTTTTTTATATAAACTACTTAATACAACAGCATTTGTACTGTCATAAAGTAATAATAATCTTTACAAACAAATATCATGGTTACTGAGGAACAATGTTAGCGAATGGGATCAAATGTTGAACGCCAGGGTCAGCCATCAAACACTGACCTGGACTAGATCCAAAAAGTCTGAACTCAAAGGAGTCTGAGACCACATTCCTAATAAAGTGGACCAAAAAGGATCTGAGTCTTCAGAATTCAGGTACAGGGACAGTGTGAACTTAAAGAGAACTGGGTCCTTTTTCACTTGGTTCACCTCTTGGTCCACTTATAGGAGTCTGAATTTGGTTCTTTTAAAGAGGACCCAAGTGTGAAAACACCCTACGAGTATGTTAGGATCTGTAGTGTCGAGCGCAACAGTAAGATCAAGTAGAACTAGTGAGATGCAGCCTTGGTCCAGTACTAGAAGTAAGTCATTTGTAAATTTAACAATGACATGTTTCTTTTCTATGATAACCGAATGCTGACTGAAATTAGTCATAGATTGAGCAAATTTGCAATTTATCATTTAGACATAAATGGATGATTTGAAATAGGTCTGTAATTTGCCAATTCACTAGAATCTAGTTGTGGTTTTTAATGAGAGAAGGTTTTTGGGATGTGACCTAGAGACAAAGAGGAGTTAATAATATTGAGAAGAGGCTCTTCTGCTACAGGTAACAACTTCTTCAGTAATTTAGTGGGTATGGGATCTAATGATGCGGTGAAGTTTTAGCTGTTCCTGTCCTATAGTTGTAAAGCACAGCAATTGTTCTTGGGGAGCAATAAATGAGCCTGAATCATAAAATGCTGTCAAAGGTTGTACATTTTATAATTGTATTTCTGTTATGCTTTCCATTTTCTTAGTGAAGAAATTATGAATTACTATTGAACTGGAATATTATATATATATATAATTAGGTGACATCTGTTTATTTGTTAATCTAGTCTGTAAATAAAAACCTTGGATTATATTAGTTGTAGCTTTTAGATCATTTTTATAGTACAATGTTATCTTTTTATTAAATGTACTATATCCCTTTTGGGAATATCCTCATATGTGACCATGGTAGCATACTACAGAAACATCTTAACTTTAGAATCGTATTTCATCTGTTTGGTTACCATGGCATTTTCAGATAGGACTGCATTTAGGACAAATGCTATTAAGGAATGACATTTCTGTACTATGGTTATGAAACTCGACAAAAAATCCTAAAAGCTGTCTTAACTCCAAACCTTTTTGAAATCCAATGGTAAAAATCACAGTACAAAAAGCCTTTTCCGAGATTGAAGTTACATTTATTGATTATACATGAAGAGCAGCGACGTTTGGTGGTGGAGAGACTTTTGGAGGCCCCAGAGGATGTTCTGTGCTTTGATGATAAAATACTCGTAAATAATGACAGACTCCCACGACACATGATTTTGCAGTTAGTTGAGGAATTGCAACCAACATAACAGAGGGCAACGAGCCGTCATGGAGCATTAACGGTCATTCTTGAAGTGACTAACGCCTTATGTTTTTTTACATTTATAAAACAGGCTTTGACTTTTCAATGAAGCTTATCAAAATTTAAATTTATGCCACGCTGAATTGAAAAGCACACAGTAGTTGCTCCATTTTGATTTTAGGTTTACCTCAGACAGTGTTGCCAACTATTCTGAGGAAAGTGAATGACAATTTGTATATGTAACTAATCTGAGGTCAGATGAACTAAAGCTCTATGATAGTGAGTAATATAAATGATTAGCACAAGGGAAGAAAGGAATCAAAAGGGTCAAACTAAATTATTTAAATATAACAAAAGAAGCAGGCAGGTGATAAATGTGCAGCTCACTCATTCACATCTGTCAGCTGCTGGTGTGCATTCAACGACACGCTCTGCTGCTCCTCTCAGCCATTCACTGAACAGGGTAGACGCAGAGAAAGATGTGACGGCAGGGGGAAAGCAAGACCTCACTCTGTTATATTTCTTTTATGCCAAAAAATATTAAGTCAAAATCATGTTCCATGAAGATATGTTGTAAATTTCCTACCATAAATATATTTAAAAATATATTATTAGTATTAATATGCATGCTATATTCAATGCTGAGGACTTAATTTGGACATTTTCACAATATTTCGATTTTTTTGCTCCCTCATATTCCAGATTTTCTAATTGTTGTATCTCGACCAAATATTGTCATATTACAAACCTAACAACCCATACATCAATTGAAAGCTTATTTATTCAACTTTCTTGTGGAGTATACATTTACCCTGGTCCAGGGTAAAATATGTTAAAACGGTATAAAAACAATTTAAATAACGCTTTTTTAAATTATCTTTTTATAATAATAATAATTATTATTATTATTTAATTATTATTATTTTATTAATTTTATAAAAAAAAAAAATTATAATATGGTGGAGGTTTAGGATTATGTTATAATATATATTATGTCTTGGTTACGTATGTAACCCTCATTTCCTGAGGAGGGAACAGAGACGTAATGTCAGTGACTGACGAATGGGGGTCCCAATGTGATCACGCCACTCGGCTGTCTTCCAGTGCCCTGCGCAAGCGTGAGTGCCCTGATGCAAGATAGGACGGTCAAAGGCCTCCACTTAACGCCGGAATACCAAGGTACACTGTGAGGCATATTCCTGGTGGAGATATGCGTCATAGTGCCTACCCGTAGGGAGGACTTAAGAATACACATATGACCCGCTAAGGGCTGCATACGGAAGATTCCTGGAGTACCAGCCGCAGGTGGATTTTTAACCCCAGGAGGTGGCAGGCTTGCCAAGGGAAGACACCTGCTCAGGGAGGCTTACAGTGGAATACACATGTGGGGGTCAGCGGAGAGGAACCATGCACATGGGGCACCTGGCCGGACACAAGTGCCTGGGCTGAATAGGGCAGACTTACTGGCGTCGGCGGCGTCAGTGCTGGAGGAGCTCAGGGCTTTCGGAGAAGCTCACCTGAGAAGAATATTGCACGTATCCAGTCCGTGGAGTGGAATGGCGAGCAAGCGAAGACACCTGAGCCGATCCATTACCGGCCACTTGTAGAGGCTAGTACATAGTTGGATACAGGCTCCACTCTGAGATTGTAAAATCTGGCGAATGTGTTTGCTGTCACCCAGCCTGCAGCTCTGCAGATGTCTGTTAGCGGAGCGCCATGCGCAAGCCCAAGAGGAGGCCACGCTCCGAGTGGAGTGTGCCCTGACCCCAAGGGGGCACTGCTGCTGGTATGCCAACAATGGTGTCCACTATTCAGTTAGACAACCTTTGCTTTGAGAGAGCCTTCCCTTTCAGCTTCCCTCCATAGCAGACAAAGAGCTGGTCTGAGGTCCTGAACACTGCGTCCTGTCTACGTAAGCGCGGAGGGTGCGTACTGGACAGAGCAGTGCCAAGGCTGGGTCTGCCTCCTCCAAGGGCAGCGCTTGCAGGTTCACCACCTGGTCTCTGTACCTTGAGCACATATCCAGGCTGGGGTCTCAGGATGATGTGAGAGTCGCCCGGCCTAAATTCCAGGCACGCTTCATCAACCGAAAATGCCTGCAGGTCCCCTACCCTCTTGATGGAGGCCAGTGCGGTCAGGAGTGCTGTCTTCATTGACAAGAACTTAACATCTACTGACCACAAAGGCTCAAACGGGGCCCTCTGCAGTGCACTTAAAACTACTGAGAGGTCCCAAGAGGGTACGAGAGGAGCACAAGGAGGAGGTAGTCTCCTCGCACCCCTCAGGAACCTGATGACCAGGTCGTGCTTACTTACCGGTTTACCGTCCAAGAGGCCACATAAACCTTCAGGGTGGAAGGAGACAGCCTTCGATCCAACCCTTCTTGGAGAAATGAGAGCACCGACCCGATCGGGCATTACCAGGGGTCTTCTTGGCGAGAAGAACACCAGCTGACGAAGAGGTTCCACTTCAACGCATAGGCCTGTCTCGTGGACTCAGCCCTAGCGGAAGTGATGGAAGCCACCACCAGAGGTTGTAGGGTACTCAAACCTGCCACGTCCCGTCCAGGAGCCACACGTTGAGGTTCCAAAGATCGGGACGCGGGTGCCACAGGGTGCCCCATCTCTGAGAGAGGAGATCCTGTCTCAGAGGAATCGGCCGGGGAGGGGCTGTCGCAAGGAGTACTAGTTCTGGGAACCAGGTCCGGCCGTGCCAATATGGGGCGACCAACATGACCTGCTCCTTGTCTTCCCTGACCTTGCACAGAACTCGTGCAAGAAGGCTCACTGGGGGAACGCATACTTGCGTAGGCCCTGCGGCCAGCCTTGTGCCACTGCATCCGTGCCGAGCATGCCCTCGGTCAGGGAATAGTACAGGCTGCAATGGGACGAGTCGTGGGAGGCAACAGATCTACCTGTGCGTCCCCGAACTGATCCCAGATCAGCTGGCCCGACTGGGGAAGGAGTCTCCACTCCCCAGGGATTGGCTGAATCCGTGAGAGCTGTCTGCAGGCCCGAGTCACTGGGACCCAGAGCGTGCCAGACTGCCATGCCCATCTCGGGATTCGATCGCGAAGTCAGTGCTGAAGCGGTCTCATATGAAGCAATCCGAGCGATGTCACCACGGCTGCGGATGCCACATGCCCCAGGAGCCTCTGAAACAATTTCAGTGAAACTGCATTCTTGCTCTCTATCTGACGGAGGCAAGTCAGCAGTGACTGCGCGCTCGTCAGTAAGCTGCGCGCACATGGCGACCGAGCCGATCTCCATACCGAGAAAAGAGATCCTCTGCACGGGCCAGAGTTGCTCTTCTCCCAGTTGACCCGAAGGCCCAGACGGGCTAAGTGGTGGAGAACCAGGTCTCTGTGTTCGCACACCCGCTCCCGAGAGTGGCCCAGTATGAGCCAGTCGTCGAGATAGTTCAGGATGCGAACCCCTTGCTGCCTGAGTGGCGCAAGGGCTGCCTCGACAATCTCTGTGAAGACGTGAGGGGACAGAGCTAGCCCAAAAGGGAGTACAGCATACTGATATGCCCGCCCCTTGAACGCAAACCACAGGAACGTTCTGTGTCGTGGAAGGATGGAAACATGGAAGTACACGTCCTTCAGGTCGATCGCTGCAAAACAATCGCATGGACGAACGCATTCGAAAAGGCGTTTTGCAGTCAACATCCCAAACGGAAGCCTGTGAATGGATCGGTTCAGGACGCGAAGGTCCAGGATTGGCCGTAACCCACCGGATTTCTTCGGTACAATGAAGTAAGAGCTATAGAAGCCGGACTTCATCTCAGCTGGAGGGACGAGCTCAATCGCGCCCTTTGCCAGTAGGGTAGCGATCTCCGCACGCATGACAGGGGCATTGGGCTCCACCATGGTGAACCAGACACCCCGGAAGCTTGGAGGAGCTTGCGCGAACTGAATCGCGTAGCCGAGTCTGACGGTCCGCGCGACCCAGCGGGACAGTCCCGGCAGCTGAAGCCAAGCTCCCAGGGAGTGTACCAACGGGGTCATACGGAGCACCGGTGTACCCTCAGTGGAGCAGCGAGGCAGTGTTACCGGCCTGGACTCGGGTGGCATAGCGGCCTGGTGTCGGGGCACTGGTAATGACTGTGCCCTGACAGAGGAGACCAGGGAAGGACTCGCGTTCCACTGGGGTCTGCTCTGAGAGGGGGCTGGTGACAGAAAGGGACGAGAGCGGCGTGGTGCTGCTGACCCGTGGGCCAGAAGCTGGACAAAAGATTCTCCCCCGGCCCTCCACCGGGGGAGGGAGCGTTCCTGCCACCATCCCCTGAAAAGAACTGCCTATCCAGGAGGTCGCAGGAGGTTGCCCTGGCGGCGAGGAGGCTGAGGCCACTGTGCCGGCGGCGCTTTAGGTGCAGCAGCAGGCCGCCGGGGCAGTAAGTGTTTGATGGCCTCAGTCTGCCTCTGGGGATGGCCAAGACGAGCCAACAGGCTTGGGAGGGTGCTTAGGATAGCCTCACCGCGTCAGGTCAAAGCACTCAGTGGACACCGTAGTGCGCAACAGAGCATCTGACTGAGGGGGAGGGACCCCAGTGTACCCTTAGACCACGACCCCTCGAGGGCAGAGAAGGTGGAGGAGGCCACCGAACGGTCGCGGGAATACACGGGGATCTCCCGGACCGCGTGCAGTCCTCATGCATCTCGGGAGCGAAATGGCATTGGGGGCGGGGCCCGCAGCTGTCGGGTGCCACTTCCAAAAACCAATGAGAGGGCGGGAGTGGCCTGAGCATTGATCGTCGGGGTTCTTAATACCACAGCATAGCCCTCAGGTCACCCTGGCCACCAGCCAGATTACCACCTCTCTCGGAGATGGTAGATGGTGTGGCAGAGGGGACTCTCTCTCTTTACAGAGATCATTGAGTCTCGACCACAGCATCGCGATGGTCATGTTCCCGCAGAGGGAACACAGCACATCCACAAACACTGTCCAAACGTGCTGGGCCAAAACACGTCGAGCAGTGAATGCGTCCCAAAGACAGCAATAGATATCGACCGCACCCGGAAGTGCGCGGGCAAACCGTCTTGAAAAAGACGTGCCACACGCAAGCTCTTTTTGTGAGAGGAAGCTCTACAGAGTGCCGAAGCGCCCAGGGAAAACACACACAGCTGTTGCAGATCACTGCACAGATCAGCAGGCAGGCAATGTGAGATCGCTGGAACGCACCGTTACACCAACACCCTGGAGAACCGTTCGTCTCAAAGACTGAAGAGAGGACTTCAGAATTCAGGCTTGCAGGAGTGAAGAGATGCTCTTGGCTCCGAAGCAGAAACATAATGTGATCATGTCAGCTACTTCCTTATATACCCATGTGGGTAGGTGGAGTTACGTATGCAAATCTCGCATGCCCATGGCATTGGCACTGCCATTGGGCGTTTTCTAAGATCTCGAAGATGATTGGCTTTTAGGCGAAACCCCCATTCGTCAGTCACTGACGTTATGTTGGAGTGACTGAACGAAAGGGAACTAGCTGTATATAAAATGTTTTATTTTAATGTATATTATAAAATAAAAGTATTTATAACAGTATTTATAACTAGCTGTATATAAAAGGTTTATATATATATATATATATATATATATATATATATATATATATATATATATATATATATATAATTAAAAATTCTATTAAATCTTTTATATACAGCTAGTTATAAATACTGTATGTTGTTTTGTTAACTTTAGATCAATCACTCCCAAGCACAGGTCAAGAAAATAATCAGGTCATAGGCTGCTGCTATTAATAGCTGAGTAATACAATTATTACATTTTTACTCACTTCAAATGTTTTGTATTTGGCAAATATCACAGTAATATTTTAGTAATATCACTAAGATGTCAGTGTTGTAAATTGGTTTGGACTGTCAGTTAAACCAGATTACTGTGGCTGAAATTGAATGTGGACTGTTTCTTGAGGGCAAATTCACTGTTGGCAATAACAACAAAAGCACACTGTAGCACAGACTCAAGAGATTGCATGTTCGGAGAGTTTGGTTTTAACACCATAATGGTTGAATCTGTGCTGGAAATATGATTCTAGGTAAGTAAGCAAGGTCATATTGACAGTCAGAGGTGCCCAGATCTTATCCTGACTTGAGCTCTCGCTTAATCTAAAATCTTCCTTTAAATTTTCTTGCCACCATTTTTTTCACCTGCCAATAGTAATTTAAGATAACGTTCTTGCTATAAATATTTCTTACTGTCCACAAAATTATATTTTTCATTATTTTTCATGATTTTATTTTTATTGAAAATATATGTCCCTATGGTGATCTTTAGCTGCATTTTTTGCATCATGACATGCCATTATACCGATATATGAAATAACAATATACATGTTTAATAAGTCATTTAAGTCACTAGAAGCCCTTTGATTGATATAGTCATATTCTGACCATCTGTGTGCTTGTTTTATTGAATTCTTCATGTCTTGCTTCCTATGATTGTCTGTCTGACTTCTATGGGGACATGGTGGTGGAAAAATCTCCCAAATGATTTTATTCCCAAGAAACTGCGTTCTTACCGGACTGACCCTCCGACTCAGGGCTCGTCTCAGACTCCATAACTTCAAAGAGTGCTGAACTGCTGTCCAACAATTGAAAACTTCTGCTGAAAGGAGACAATTTGAGGAGGAAGGATGAGAGAGTGAGAGAGATAAAGAGAGATAGAGAGAGAGAATCTTTTGAGCTCTATGCGAGCATGCGCACAATTTCTAGTGAGAACACAAAACATTTGCAAGATATTTTATCCTCCATCTCATGATTTTTGTTCCTTTAGGGGCTCCGTAGACTTAAATCTCTTCAAATTATATTGAATATATTAATCGTGAGATGAGAGGCAGTCAAATATGTGCTTAATTGTGTCTTTGTTTCTCTTGTATGTGTCCCGTTCTCAGATACACCCTCTGCTCCTACAGGGGAACAGGACTGACACCTGCACATCCAGACTGCTGCGTCGCACCATCAGCGTTCCTGTGGAGACTCAATACCCTGAATTCCAATGCCATTTCTCAATGGACAGCAGTGAGTGCACTATTTTTAACCTACATATTTCTAACAAATAGCCAAAAACTGTCTATCTAGGTTATCCTGTGATCATAGAAAAAACTTGGAAATCCCAGGGAGTTAAAAATGTATTGTAGTTTTCTAGTAGTGCTCGGTTTTTAAATCATTCCATCCACCAGAATTAACTCTTTGCTTATAAAAAAAATAGATTTTTTTTTCAGTCATTTTGAATAACTTACAGTTTTTAAAGTATATCATATAGAATTAATAAAATATATCATTATAATTTAAAAGAAAATCATAATTATAAGGTATTGGTCAAACATTTTTTAGTCAAACTACCTCTGATACATATTTGCAAAGAAGACAAAACATTTGCTGTTTACTGAAGAGAGCAAATATATACAGTAGTAGTTGTACTTTTTGCAGATAATTACTTATTTATTTATTTATTTAAATAAGTTATTCTTGCACTTGCAGCCTGTCATTTTTATTGAGGCCAGCAGGGGAGGATGTCGGCTGCAATATTCTGTCCTTCTGTCAAAGGATGTTTCTTCCAGTGTTGTGTTCTTATATTTTGGACTACGTTTTATACCTATATTGTGTGTTCATTTTGTTTACTTTTTTTATTTGTATTAACGTTTATATTTGATCTGCGGCTGCAATTTTTGCACTGATCTTTTAAAGACTCATGATCATACAACTTCTCTTAAGGCATATGCAAGAAGAGACACTAATACAGACTCTGTAGTAAAAAAGACTCTATTCCAGTTTCCCCTGCTTTTAATTACTGTGGTGGTTAGACATTAAGATATCCTGTGAAACTTTTTAAATTTATATATTTTTTTCAAACTCAAAGACCTTCATCTTAATATTAGCCTGCTCATTTAGCAGGATGAGTAAGCATGCAGTCAAAAAGCAGTACGCATTTATTGTACATCAACACTGCAATTTAAAAGCTCAAGTATTTATCAGAGTGTGGAATGCTGGGTACACTGACATGTCAAAATGACTTATTAGTGCATGTAGCTTGTTAACCTCACAGACAAACATCAAAGTGAGGCATAGTTTGTAAAGCTGTTGTCCTGTTTCTCATTCAGATGTTTGGCAAAAAAAAAAAAGCTAAACTAATCACTCATTGACTCATTATCGCTTATGTCATGGGGATTTTCAGAATGAGATCATAGTAAATGTGAGCGCATTATTGTATAATGTAGTGTTTGCTGCATGACAGATATTCATTAGTGGCATAACGTGTCCATAAATACTGGGCATTTTATGTAAGACCTTCTGTAAAGAGTCTACAGCGTGAGTAAAATATGCAGGCTTGTGAAAAGTATTGTCGCTGATACTGTGCCTTTAAGAAGCATGTGAGAAGTGGGAGAAAAAGAGAAACCGCAACTTACAGGAATAGTCAATCTGCATGCGCGCTCTGTCTCTCTCTCTCTCTCTCTCTCTCTCTCTCTCTCTCTCTCTCTCTCTCTCTCTCTCTCTCTCTGGAGCAGTAGACAAACTCAGAACAGCAGTTTGGGCACAGAGTGGTTCTCTACGCATAGGTTGAAGGGAGCACCTCTCTCTCTTTCTCTCTCTCTCGCTCTCTTTCTCTGTCTCTATCTCTCTCTCTATTTCTATCTCTTTCACTCTCTCTCATCCTCCCTCCTCAAACTGTCTCCTTTCAGCAGAAGTTTTCAATTGTTGGACAGCAGTTCAGCACTCTGTGAAGTTATGGAGTCTGAGACGAGCCCTGAGTCGGAGGGTCAGTCCGGTAAGTGCTTGAGGAGAAAAGATGGAAAAGATGCACTTGGCTCTTGCCTCAGTATTGGTGGACTGGAGATGGATTGTTGTTATAGTGTGTTTAAATGCAGTAAAAGTACATGCATGAGTATGTTGAAAACTAGTCTCGACCTCAGAGGGCACACCTACGGACAACCCGCAGTCTGTTCACTCAACACCTGAAAGTTAACGCCTGAATCGTGTAAAGTTTGCCACATTAGTGGCCTCAAAATCTATCTATCTATCTATCTATCTATCTATCTATCTATCTATCTATCTATCTATCTATCTATCTATCTATCTATCTATCTATCTATCTATCTATCTATCTATCTATCTATCTATCTATCTATCTATCTATCTATCTATCTATCTATCTATCTATCTATCTATCTATCTATCTATCTATCTATCTATCAGTCTCTGTATGTCTCTCTGTCTGTCTAATCTTATCTTTGTGGTATAATACATTTTATGTAAACCTGGTGTTAAACTGCACATTAAAAAAACAGTTGGTGATGGCATTGTTGTTGATGTCAATCAGCTAATCTTATCCTGTCTAAGTGGGTGTTTTCTTTTTTTTTCCTTTACCAAAATAAGCTTTAGTCAAAAGTCTGCCTATGACTAAACTAGATGCATGTCTGTCATTACAATGATCATTGTGAGTCCAGAAATGTGACTGGAGAGGTTTCAAGCAGGTAGCATAACGCTATTATTTTACATTTTGTTGGTTTTTTTTGTTGTTGTTTTTTTGCTCTCTTTCTCTCTTCGTCTGCACTAAGCTTTATAGTTATATTTTCTGATTTTATGTACCAGTTGTGGATGAATGGAGTGTGCTGTGCACACTTAATTATGTTAGTGTGAGTGAGGGAGTTTCACATTTTAAATTGTGGAATTGTGTTTCTCTGAATTGTGTGTCTCTTGTGGTTTTAGTTTGTGGGGAGAGGGATAGAGTAGATGTGCCTGTGTGTGGGAGAGAGAGAGAGAGAGCGAGAGAGAAAGAGAGAGAGAGAGAGAGAGAGAGAGAGAGAGAGAGAGAGAGAGAGAGAGAGAGAGAGAGAGAGAGAGAGAGAGAGAGAGAGAGAGAGAGCATGAGTAAGCAGGACGGGACGGGAGGTTGACTTATGTACACAAATAAATCTCTCTTTTCTTTCTCCTCTCCCTCACATTCTCGGTCTTCTTTTCCACTCACACTTTTCAGTTTCCCTGGTCAGATCCCTATAAAACCTAACGATTCAAATATTATTTGAGTATTTTTCCATTGTCTGTAGGTGCAGGTCTGATCTGCAGAGAAGGTTCTCTGGAAGAATGCGGTTAGCTGACCGCCAAAGTATTTCAGGGAAACAGTGCGTTCAGGGTCCAACTAAGTCGATACGCTGGACAGAGAGAGATGGAGATATTGCGAAGAAAGCTAGAAAGAAAGACAAAGTAAGTCCTGCCAAGGGAACCCAAATCCTTGACACAGTATTTGAGCCCAACATCTGTCTTAAACACAGGCCAAACCTCAAAATATTCCAGAATAGCCCCAAATAACATGGTACAACTGCCCTGCCCTGGCAGAGTAAATGCCCTCCCATAATCCTCTGCCATGGAAATGTATCACTTCCCGTGTGATTTCATATTGCGAAATCCTTATACAGAGACAGATTAATACAGAACTTTTGATGTACCCATAATCAGTTAGTGTCGCGAAGAGCGTTTCTTTTGAATGTGTAATTTAACAGCTGAATGAAGGAATTAAAAGCTTTAGGATCCGATGATGGTCTGGCGTTTCACATTGTAATGGGATGAGAGATGCACTTATAGTTATAGATAAATCAATTTATATAAGCAGAGCAAAACCAGCTCTGAATGTTCATATCTGTGTATCTAAACCAATTACCAAAGTTAAAGAAAAAAATCATTTTTTGAAAGCAGGGCCGGATTCTTTCTTAACATTTGGTTTATCTCGTGTCATCTGCTGCAGAGATGAAGTGGAAGACTATCTCTAATGTAGTGAGCATTCAGACGAGAGGATGAGAGAGTAATTAAAGATAAGAGAGTGTGCGGCAAGGGCGATGAAAAGGATATACATCATTTGGATACTTCTCTCCGCTGTCACTCCAGGGAATCTAATCTTCTTTCTGTTATTTCACTAGTGTATGTTAGCGGGGTGCTAATTCCATGCGTTACCGTCTGATTCTTAACCTACAGGGGTTTATTTAATCTGTGTGCTGTTTTAAAGTTTAGGGATTCTTATATTCCTTTGACACAAATCTCCTTTTATCAATCTCCTTTGATAAAAAGCCCCTAAACAAACTCTTAACTGTGGTAAAATCACTGTAATGATAGGCCCTGTGTAGCTTATTTCTTTTAGAGAATGGCGATGATGGCAATAAAGATATCAACTGATCAGGATTAAGAAACTTCTGCTAGATCGGGCCCTTAACAAAAACCTTTGTTAGTGTTTACAGTTTAATTCAGTCATTATGTCAGTTTACAGTCATTACATATTATTTTGATTTTAATAAAACAGTATGTTAGTACATGAATGCATTTTAGGTTAGCTGACCGAAAATATGTAAATGTATTAATACAAATAATGATTAAAAAATTAGCTGTTGTAAAGTCTGGTGACATTTACATTTATTGGATTTATTCGAGGCAAAAAATTATGTAATATTACTAAATCATTCTGATTAGGTTACACTCAGAAAAATAGTTATAAATACACACACACACACACACACACACACACACACACACACACACACACACACACACACACACACACACACACACACACACACACACACATTTATAACTACTTTTCTGTGTTACCTAATCAGAATGATTTTGTAATATATATTTATATATATATATATTCTATATTTTTTCCTTTTTTAAATTTTTTTGCATATTGTGATAAAAGTTCATTAACTTTCATATATTTTAGATTCATTGCACACCAACTCAAAAAATTTGCACTGTGATCAGGTGCCAGGTCGTGCTGAAAAACAAAATCTTCATCTCCATAAAGCTTTTCAGCAGATGGAAGCATGAAGTGCTCCAAAATCTCCTGATAGCTAGCTGCATTGACCCTGCCCTTGATAAAACACAGTGGACCAACACCAGCAGCTGACATGGCACCCCAGACCATCACTGACTGTGGGTACTTGACACTGGACTTCAGGCATTTTGGCATTTCCTTATCCTCAGTCTTCCTTCAGACTCTGGCACCTTGATTTCCGAATGACATGCAAAATTTGCTTTCATCCGAAAAAAGTACTTTGGACCACTGAGCAACAGTCCAGTGCTGCTTCTCTGTAGCCCAAAAGTGGCTTGACCTGGGCAATGCGGCACCTGTAGCCCATTTCCTGCACACGCCTGTGCACGGTGGCTCTGGATGTTTCTACTCCAGACTCAGTCCACTGCTTCCGCAGGTCCCCCAAGGTCTGGAATCGGTCCTTCTCCACAATCTTCCGGTCACCTCTTCTCATTGTGCAGCGTTTTTTGCCACACTTTTTCCTTCCCACAGACTTCCCACAGAGGTGCCTTGATAAAGCACTCTGGGAACAGCCTATTCGTTCAGAAATTTCATTCTGTGTCTTACCCTCTCGCTTGAGGGTGTCAATGATGGCCTTCTGGACAGGGTCGGGTCGGCAGTCTTACCCATGATTGCGGTTTTGAGTAATGAACCAGGCTGGGAGTTTTTAAAACCCTCAGGAATCTTTTGCAGGTGTTTAGAGTTAATTAGTTGATTCAGATGATTAGGTTAATAGCTCGTTTAGAGAAACTTTTCATGATATGCTAATTGTATGAGAATTTTGGGTTTTCATGAGCTGTATGCCAAAATCAACAGTATTAAAACAATAAAAGACCTGAAATATTTCAGTTGGTGTGCAATGAATCTAAAATATATGAAAGTTTAATTTGTATAATTAAATTATGGAAAATAATGAACTTTTATCAAATATGCAAATTTTTTGAGAAGGACCTGTGTTTGCGTATATATATATATATATATATATATATATATATATATATATATATATATATATATATATATATATTTTTTTTATATATATATATATATATATATATATATATATATATATATATATATATATATACACAGTACAAACTGTATTATTGTGAAATATTACAATTTTTAATCATTTTGTATTTTAATATATTTTTGAAATGTAATTTGTAAAATGTAATTCCTGCAATGCAATGCTGAATTTTCAGCAGACATTACTACATGATCCTTTAGAAATAATTCTAATATGCTGATATTAGGGTTGCCAGTTTGAGAACACACATTAGGAACAAGCGCAATTGACAATGGAAGGCGAGGAGACGCATTGTAAGTTGAGGAGTTATTTTTTTTCCACATTTTTATTGCTTCCGTTCATAGAGATTTTTAAATGGATGCTGAGGCTTTGTTAAGTCAGTTAGAATCTGCACTCTCTGGCCCAGATTGTTTTTTTGGCTTCCATGGAATCAATACACTGTTTTTTGCCAACTGGTAACCTGTGGTAGCGAAATACTATTGGGTAAACTGGCAACAGGTAATATCACACAGACCAAAACAAAAACAGACATTCCGAAACACAACGCACATTTCAAAGTCAAATAACTAGCTGTAGCATTGTTTCTCAGAGAAACGAGTAAGTGAACCCAACATGTTTCCTACATATCTGCAAACTTATTATGGTATTTGTGTGCTTTAGTACAGCCAAAAGCTTACATACAGTACCTTTAGGGCAGTTTGCATCCCTGTGTTGTTGCATGTCTGTTGACAACAGGAAGTTTGAGCTTAAATATTGAGGGGATCACACATTTAGTTACTTCACAGCCATGATCAAAGATTTGCTTCTTGCTAGTCAGCTGTATGTGTTGTTAGTAGGAGGGACATTCTCATTCTAGAGGACAGCTGATTGGACAAACCTGTGTAATGCAGGTTGAGTCATCAATATTTATTACACGGCTCTGTGAAATACTTGATTCTGATTGGTCAATCGCGCATTTCAGCGGTATGTTATTCCCTAATAACACCCGCTCATCCGGGTACTACGAGTTATCTTGACCGGTACTACTACTTAACGCTGGCGCCATCTTGTGGCTTAAACAGCCGTGGGTTACAATGGAAGACTTCAAGGCAGGTTTCCTTTATAACTATTTAATAAAGATATTTTTCTTACACAAACGCATCGATTCGAATCAGAAGGCTCTAATAACCCATCGGAGTCGTGTGGAGCACGTTATTTGACGGACAGCTGCATTTTTATGGACTTCAAACACAACTACAACTACTGCTGGGATTAACGTTAGCCTGGACTTTTTAAATATAACTACGATTGTATTTGTCTGAAAGAAGAATGTCATACACTTATGATAACTTGAGGGTGAGTAAACCATAGGCTTGGTTTCATTTTTGGGTGAACTAACCCTTTCAGCATTCATTTTCAACATTTAGCAAGGGCATATGGCAAATCTTCAGCAATAGACAAGGGCTTAAAGCAGGTTGGAAATGTTTTTCTTCGCGGAAGCTTTGCGTAAGAGCTAATCAAATATTTAATCTCAATACAATATTTTGTGTCTAATTTATTTGAGACTAGTAGCCGTGTAATAAGCGGGATAATGTACACCCAGCCGGTTGTTATCGCAGAATAAACCCCTTCAGAGTGATGCAAGACTGATCCTGATCACTCTGTCGGGGTTTATTCTGCGATAACAACCGGCTGGGTATACATTATCCCTCACCGCGTTTTCCTTGAAGAGAAAGGGCAGCTGTTTAATGGAAATATTGCATGTGTACCCTACAGAGTACGGAGTACACTACCTTCAAATCTAATGAGCGTGGAGGAAAAGCAACAACTCCTCATGTGGTCTTTAAAGCATTTTGGGAGAGAGCAGAGTGAGACAGTCATTTCTTGTGAGGAAGAACAACGAATTCCTGGCCCTCATTGAAATGGAAATAGGTCTGTTTGTCGTCCTACTTCACTCTTTCTTTTCGTTGAGTAGAGGATAGGATAGAAGAGAGCAAGTGGAGTAGGAAAGGGAGGGAGTGTGGGGGGATTACTACAGTTTTTCACGAAGTGATAAACAAGAGAATCTCTCAGTCATTCTCTCTGAGTCACTTCTGGCCTCTGGGAACTGCATACATGTCTGCTTTGACTGGAGGGGACTCTCTAATTATTAGACCAAAGACAAAAGAGTATGTGTCTGCACACTTCCATCTAACTGAATATCTTGCAGGGAAGAATGTCTTTATATTATCTTTTGTCTTTTGGGTGTTTATATGTGAGAAAGTTTCATGCTTCGTCTCTAGAGCTGTTCAAAGGGGGGTTTCGTTACAGAAGCCCATGAGAACAGTAAGGGAACAGAACAGATCAAATTTGATGTTCTATCCTTCAGCTTTTGCTAGCGCCTTATTAAGACTCTCGGGGATCCTTTGCCACCATCTGCCTGTCCAGCAGCAATGTCTTTGTATGTGAGCCAAGTAGGCTGGTAGTTGAAACTTTCAGAGTTATTTTTATGTGTCCATATGTCTATCTTTATGTATTATCTTTATGTGACTTGTATTTGTGCATATTTGCATTTGCTGTGTGAATTTGTATTCCGAGCATTTGAAGATCGACCTCAAAAATCTGCGTGAAACAAAACTTTTGTGAAGTTGCTTAGTAATAAGCTGAGAGGGGAGAGAGAGTGAAAGGGTGAGAAAACAAGAGGTTTAATCAACACTTCTCTGCTTGAATGTGGCAGTGCTATCTCATTCCTCTTCAGAAACAAATCTAATCTTGGTCTGGGCAACCTTCCATTTATGCAAAGCAGTTTTCATTTCTGGAGAATAACAAACTCAAATACAGGATCAGATTGCGTAGAATATTGATGTCGGTGCTCCAAAATAATCAAAATGCATTTTTAATAGGTGATTGTAGGATTACTTCAACATGAAGTACACTTTTCAAATAAATGAGAAGTCATATCTAATGTATCTGTTTAGAATGATGAATATGGATAATTGGTATTCTCTTTCGATAGGAGTTTTTTATTATTATTATTTGTATTTATATTTTATTTCATTATTTATTTTTTATTATTATTTGTATTTATATTTTATTTCATTATTTATTTAAATATTAAACACCATAAAAATAAGTACTTGCTTTGTACCCTGTTAACAGACCCCTACTTGCATACTTCACGGTTCAATACACGCTTGTGAATTGTGTTTTTTTCCGGTTATGCTTTTAATTAATTATTTATATTTCTCTCCGTTTGAAATATTTCTCTCAGTTTATTTCAGCTCTGTTTGGGTGTGCCTGTGAGTCTACGCGCTGATATGAGCAAATATCCAATCATGTGCACTAAAGTTAGGGGATGTTTAGCGGCATTTGTAAGCCTTTCCAGTTAAACATTGAATTTGCGTTTTACATGCGCTGAGCATGCGCACTAAAAGTCTGTCAAGCACACGTGATTACTGGACTGAGTAGTCTTACTGCACTAATACTGTCAAATACACACAAGATTAACATATATAATCACAGTCGGTTATTTCTGTTAAGTGAAAGTAAAAAAAAAAAAAGTGATTGTGAACACTTGTTCTTTTAAAGGGACAGTTTACCTCTAAAATTATGTTCATAAAATCACTCACTGCTCCTGAATAAAGTAAAAGTACAGCAGCTTTTAAACAATGTATATTGAAGACTAGGTCGTTTTAATTTTAGCCTTTATTAATTCAATTTCATACTTAAATGCTACTGCACATCTCTGAGCTGCAACTGTAAATCTCTATATATAAATGTTATATTATACAGTACACTACACTGTAAAAAAAATGTTGGTTTTTGTTGGTTTAAATTAAAAAAGTAAGTAACCTGGTTGCCTTAAAATTTGAGTTGATACAATGAATTTGTTTAATAAATAGAAACTCAAAATATTTTTGTATCTGAACCACATAAAACGTGATAAATCATGAAAATAGCACTATTTGGCATGTTTCACTGTGTCATCAGAAATAAAACACACACAATTACCCAATATGCTTACAAAATATTTAAATATTATTTTAATAAAGGTTGTCAAATCTCAAAAAAATGTCATTGTATTAACTCAAACATTTTATTTCAATGAACTCAAAATTTTAAGGCAAACATTTAACTTTTTTTCTAAATAAGAAAAATTTACAGTGTAGAAATGGGTACAAGGTTTTTTTTTTTTTTTTTTTTTTAAGTAAAGTTAAGTTTAAGTAAGGCTTTTCAAGGCTTTTAAGTAAAATAACGAAAGAGTATTACAATTTTAAAAAATTCTCCTTAACCTCTTTCTGTTCCTGTCGCCTAAGAATAGAATAGCAAAAAAAAAACTTTAAAAAAACGAACCGAACCAAAAGCCGTTGTTAAAAACCGATGCATTGTTTGAACTGTGGAATAATTGTATTGTTGCATCCCTAGTTTTTATAGTCTGTATTTTCTGTTGCTGGTGGTAATGTGAATATTCACTGTTATTATGTTCCAAAATCTTGGAGCTGGCTGATGCATTACTTAAAAGTGTTTATTGAAGAATTGTGTGTGGAGGAATTGAATGGAGCCCTGTGATGGGCGGTGTTTCCCTGCATCCAGGGTGTTTTCCTGTCTACGGCCTGACACTCTGGGATAGTATCCAGAATCCATATGACGCTACATAAGGCAAAAACATAAGAAAATTGAAAAATAAACAGTTTGAATGGGATGCATAGTGGTTCTCTCCATACATGATTTTCAAACAAAACCTGTTACATACATTTCATAGTTTTACAAATATAGGAGATATGACCTCCATTTGGATTCAGTTGAATATAGATTGTACAAGTTAGTGCGAGTCAGAGTTTCCTAGTTTGAAAGAAATGAAAGAACTTTAGAATGAGTGGTGGAAACAGTAATATATCGTTGAAGTGAATTTGAACAGACAAGAAGTTTTTCTCAGAGAAATGTAGTTACAGAACAATAGAGAAGTGTGTCAGTCACAGGCTTTTAAATGTCTCGGTTGTTTCTGAATAGAGCTTGTTGATCTAGTCTATTTTCTGAAGACGCTCTGATCTGAGCACTTATGTAGAGTTTCAGTTTGTTTGTTGGTGATGGGAGCCCTGCTGCGTGTTTGTGTGTGTGTGTGTGTTTCTCTGTGCGAGGGAGTTTATAGTAGATGTGGCTGTGTCAGATGTTTCCTGGCTTGTATAAAGTAACATTGAGGAAAGAAATATTGCTAAGAAAAAAGTCATTGTTTTCTTTCATTTCAGTTCTTTAAAAGCGGTAGCTAAAACTAAATCCAAAACTGTATGACCTAAAACCCAATTAAAATGACAAGCTACAGATTTTACAGTATAATCATCTGTGTTTCTGGATGAGTTTGTCTGTGTTGTACTGTAATGGCTTTTTCACAAATTCTTTCATGAAATATTCAGTCTCTCAGGTGGCATGAATTCATTTATATGGGCAATAGCAAAATATCTTCTATTGTGTACCATTCAAGAAACTAAAGTTTTAGAGAAAAAAACTACCATTCAAAAGTTTGTTTGTTTGTTTATTTATTTATTTATTTATTTATTTATTTATTTATTATTGTATCTCGATACTAATGCTGCTACTGATGTCTTCGTTAAATAATTTTTTTTAAACATTAAAAACTATTTTAGACATTTATCATTACAGTATAATTAAAGGTCCCGTTCTTCGCGGGAATCTTTCAAACTTTAGTTAGTGTGTAATGTTGCTGTTAGAGCATAAATAATACCTGTAAAATTATAAAGCTCAAAGTTCAATGCCAAGCGAGATATTTTATTTAACAGAAGTTCCCTTTCAAAGCCTACAGCGAACGGCCGGTTTGGACTACAGCAGGAAGTGCAGGGATGTAATGACGTCACTAGAACCGTTTGTTGACTAACCCTCCGCCCACAAGAACACGCAAAAAAGGGGTGTGGTCTTGTTGCTCTCCCACGTGGAGAAGAGCGCACATTAAGCGCTTGTATCTCCCCGTTATGGTAAGAGGCGGGAGCTTTCCGGGCAAAATGCACTAAGCTGCTGTCCAATCACAACACAGGAAGCGCTGGCCCAATCAGAACTCGTTACGTATTTCTGAAGGAGGGACTTCATAGAACAAGGAAATCATCAGGCCGTTTTTAGGACAGAGAAAACAGCGCTGTACAGATAAGTCAATTGTGTGAAAAATACTGTGTTTTTTTACACGCGAAACATGAACTCAAGTTATATTGCACACTAAACATAATCAAAGCTTCGAAAACACGCGAAGAATGGGACCTTTAAATGTTGTACATTTCATCATTTATTATGCTTTACATAGCCATTATTTATTTATTTTATTTATTTATTTATTTTTAATTAAAGAAATGAATAGGCAACATGTATTTACATTTATTAAAATTAAAGACAGTAAAGAATATAAAATATTTATATTTCAAATAAATGCTGTTTGTTTGAACGTTCTATTCATCAAAGAATCCTGAAAAAAAGTTACTATTTTTACAGTTTTAAAATAGAAAACTATTAAAACTATTATTAAAAATAATCAGCA
This sequence comes from Pseudorasbora parva, assembly GCF_024679245.1. Lineage (NCBI taxonomy): Eukaryota > Metazoa > Chordata > Actinopteri > Cypriniformes > Gobionidae > Pseudorasbora > Pseudorasbora parva. The sequence goes on from NC_090174.1 coordinate 36,228,367, forward strand.
CCATTATTTGCAGTATTTGATTAAAGGTCAACGTAAATTAGCAGAGGTGTGTTGTGGGAGAAAAGGCATTCAGGCTTTCCTATCTGAATGGTATTAGAGTTCTCAGAGGAATCCAAAGTTAGCAAAAACATATATATAATGTGCACTGCCGTATCATTTTTCTGATGTTGTACTCAAAAACAATATATATTACAATATATATTCAATATAGAGGATTACAATGGCAAAGTATGTTTATGAAACACACATTTCCCTAACCTCCTCGAGGACAACTAGTTTTCTGAAAAAAGGGTTTTACACATTGAGCTCTGTAGATTTGTGTGGATGTGTTTAGAAATAGCATCGCTGCAAGGGACTTTACCAATCCCAATCCATTGTACATGTTGAGAACAAAAGGTTTGAGAAGACACTTTTGTTGAGCAGTGTAAGCACTGTTGAAAGGAGCAAGCGTTGATTTGGATGCCTGTGAAAGAAGCATGTATGACTGCTAAGCGCTTCCCAATTGAAGAGCTAATCACAGCAAGCGCGAGTCTAATCTGTCTTTCGTCTGGCCTGTTTTCCTCTCTTGTGTAGTTTATGAAAACGCAGAGCTGAGGCAGATGGAGATCTGTGAGAGCTGAGTTAGAGAAGTTTACTATTAAAGTCTGTTTCTGACTCAGTGTAAAATATTAAAATAGTAATTGTGATATAAAGTTAAATAACAAAGTCATATTGTAAAATATAAAAAGTTGCAATTACATGAAATATCCTTTGTTTGTTGTATACATTTTTTTTTTATTATGTTTTGTATGTTGTTGTTACGTTATGTTTAGTGCTGTCAATTAATTAAAATAATAACAAATTAATCGCAATTTTTTTCTGTAATGAATCGCGATCAATTGTTTTTAATATTTTTATATTGTAAGTATATTTCTCAGTTAATCTCCAAATTATTTTAGAAACAACTTAAAAACAGCATATTTTAAATATTTGTTTTAATGACATCTTTTTATGAATGAAGGCCAGTATCTCGATAATAATGCTGCTGCTGATATCTCTGTTAAAATATTTTTTTTAAACATTAAAAACTATATTTTTTTAGACATTTAACATTACAGAATAATGAATGGTTGTACATTTCATCATTTATTAGGCTTTACATTGCCTTTATTTATTTATTTATTTATTTATTTATTTATTTATTTATTTATTTATTTATTTATTTATTTATGTGAAATTAAACTTTACATAAACCCATTATAATAAATGTCATATTTACCTGTGGCTTTCCTACCTGTTATATCTATTGAATAAAGTGATCAAATGCCTTTCTTAACTGCATAAATTATAAATTAAATATAGATGAATCCTTATTAAAGCTACAATTTTCTCTGTCACCTTTGTTCTTTGATTAACATTAATGGCGTACATCAGAGCAACTGGTTTATTAGGCTGCTGTCACTTTAATATTGGCCGCTGCCGAACATGACGTGAATCTGACGTGCTGTCACGCACATCTCATTTTCTTTAAACTTTTTTAATTCAATGAATATGTTATTTTACTGATTTAAGACAGCTCTTATGAGAATACTCACAAAACTGTTTTTTTGGTGGGGGGTTTTACAGCGAAAGAGAACCTGACTAGACTAGTATTAATGTGAGACTAGTATTGAATGTGGCTCCAACACTGCATGCTTTCCATATGCTAATACGTCCTTTCATAGGTCCAGTGTGGAATTCCATTCTGTGCAACAAGACCATGTCAAGCATGTATCATGAGCCTTGGTGGAGAATTCAGGACCCATTCTGAGCCATTCTAAGGAGCTTAAAGCAAGAACTCCTCCGCTTGGAGGGCTTTTCTGTCTCCCAGGTGGTAAAGTGTGGCGGCTTTTTCAGACTCTGGAATGTTGCACTTGTTCAGTTCCAGGCGGGAATGCAGGTGCTCTGCCATTTTTCAGCTTTCAGGACAGGCGCTCATCAGGACCACTGGCCTCGGACTTCCCATGGATCAGGCACAGCGAAGGCTTTGTCTCCGTGGTAACAGCTGTTGACATTTTTCCTGTGGAAGTTTTCTCAATTCGGCTCCTCTGCATGAGGAGACTTTAGCTGAAGGAATGATACAGAGATTCTTGCTTTTCTGATGTGACGTTTGAAAGTTATCTTTAGTTTCAGTGTAAATGGCCTCAGAACAGGATGTGACACTGGGACTTCAAAAATGCAGTTAAAAAATAAATAAAGTCTATAATTAATAACAAATAAAATAATAATAACAATAATAAAATGATTATGAAATGTTAACAAATTAAACATATACATTTTTCTGTAAAACTTGCTTGTGTACAGTGCCTTGCGAAGTGAGGTCGGATGGAGAGCGTTTGTGAACAGCAGTTTTCAGTTCTTTCCACAGATTCTCGATTGGATTCAGGTCTGGACTTTGACTTGGCCATTCTAACACCTGGATGAGTTTATTTTTTAACCATTCCATTGTAGATTTTGCTTTATGTTTTGGATCATTTTCTTGTTGGAAGACAAATTTCCGTCCCAGTCTCAGGTCTTTTGCAGAATCCATCAGGGTTTCTTCCAGAATGGTCCTGTATTTGGCTCCATCCATCTTCCCATCAATTTTAACCATCTTCCCTGTCCCTGCTGAAGAAAAGCAGGCCCAAACCATGATGCTGCCACCACCATGTTTGACAGTGGGGATGGTGTGTTCAGGGTGATGAGCTGTGTTGCTTTTACGCCAAACATAACGTTTTCCATTGTTGCCAAAAAGTTCAATTTTGGTTTTATCTGCCAGAGCACCTTCTTCCACATGTTTGGTGTGTCTCTCAGGTGGCTTGTGGCAAACGTTAAACGACACTTTTTATGGATATCTTTAAGAAATGGCTTTCTTCTTGCCACTCTTCCATAAAGGCCAGATTTATGCAATATACGACTGATTGTTGTCCTATGGACAGAGTCTCCCACCTCAGCTGTAGATCTCTGCAGTTCATCCAGAGTGATCATGGGCCTCTTGGCTGCATCTTTGATCAGTCTTCTCCTTGTATGAGCTGAAAGTTTAGAGGGACGGCCAGGTCTTGGTAGATTTGCAGTGGTCTGATACTCCTTCCATTTCCATATTATCGCTTGCACAGTGCTCCTTTGGATGTTTAAAACTTGGGAAATCTTTTTGTATCTAAATCCGGCTTTAAACTTCTCCACAACAGTATCTCTGACCTGCCTGGTGTGTTCCTTGTTCTTCATGATGCTCTCTGCGCTTTAAACGGACCTCTGAGACTATTACAGTGCAGGTGCATTTATATGGAGACTTGATTACACACAGGTGGATTCTGTTTATCATCATTAGTCATTTAGGTCAACATTGGATCATTCAGAGATCCTCACTGAACTTCTGGAGAGAGTTTGCTGCACTGAAAGTAAAGGGGCCGAATAATTTTGCACGCCCAATTTTTCAGTTTTTGATTTGTTAAAAAAAGTTTGAAATATCTAATAAATTTCGTTCCACTTCATGATTGTGTCCCAATTGTTGTTGATTCTTCTCAAAAAAATTACAGTTTTATATCTTTATGTTTGAAGCCTGAAATGTGGCAAAAGGTTGCAAAGTTCAAGGGGGCCGAATACTTTCACAGGGCACTGTAATTAAGTGTGCTGCAGCCTAGGCAAATTCACATTGTTATTACTTAAGCAAGACAATGATTTTCAGCAGATTGCAATGAACAATGAAATTCTGCACTGTAAGTAGCTTCATTTTTTTAGCCATAATGTGGCACGCTGACCTAGAAAATAGCTTTTACCCAATCAAATTGTTATTGTTAACTGTCCACTGCAGTTCAGCAATCATTAGATATTCATTAGTTTCCGTTCTATTACCTCAGTGCCATAAAGGGTGTGTATAGATTAGCCTACTCAGCATTTTGTAGCGAATTAGTGTCCTGGTTTTACCAGACTCTTGTACCTTTCATTTGTACAGAGAGTCTGGCCACTCTCCATTGGCGGGAACTCTGCTGAAGTTTAAAGCGATTGGATCTGCCCAGAGGCACTCTGGATAATTAATCGCTAATGTTTGTGTAACAACACGCTGTCCGCCATAATGGGTTTGCTTGAAATATTATTGGAATCACTTCGAAAAGGAAAATACTATTATGTGCAGCGCAATTCTATCATAAGCTAAATAATGAAATCACGACTAAAAGAACGTTGTGTTTTAGTGCGTTTGTTGAGGGAAGAGCGAGTCCTCGGAGTTGCACCTTCATGACAAGCACAGTCAAGTTCGCTTGTGCATTCGCAGCCTTTTGTGCCAATATTTTCTTCCAGCTATTAATGCCCATTTAAGACATAAAATGTGAATACTCTGTAAGTCATTTTGACATAGGCTATTTGTTGTGTGTATTTGACGGTTTAGCGACCACACACAAAGCCTAAAGTAGTTGCTGACTGTTTTGAAGCGCACACGCATAAGCCACCTTGAAGTTGGAAACTCTTGCTTGGATTATTGTGCTTTTAATAATAGCTCTACCTATTTATTAACAAACACATCCCGCAATTTAGCAACAGTAGAGACTGCATTATCCCCGATTATGCTGATTCTGGCATTAAAGGGGGGGTGAAATGCTGTTTCATGCATACTGAGCTTTTTACACTGTTAAAGACTTCGATTCCCATCCTAAACATAGACAAAGTTTCAAAAACTAATGTTGGACGTTTGATGGAGTATTTCTGTGTTAAAAATACTCCTTCCGGTTTCTCACAAGTTTCGGCAAGTTTTTTTCGAGTATGGGTCGGCTTGACGTTAATAGAGAGGAAGGTCCTTGTATGGGCCGTACGGGCTCTTCTCCCGGTAGTGCGCGCGCGCGACTAGAGCGAGAGAGGAAATGCACGCCGTAAACACTCTCTCAGCTGCAGATCCAGTCGTCCGTGAACACTTATGTCGCGCCGCGCTCCACTTTATTCCTATGGGTGACGTCGAGCGACTTCAACGCTTCAGCACAGCATTCCGGGAAGGCAGCGCTGCATTTGAACCGATTTGAACGCAGAAATCACGGAAAGCTTCACAACATCGTTTCAGTCGCGTCTCAAAGTGGATTTACATGCCACTGCTGTCACAGGACTTCACCAAATCATACCAAAGAAGTGTGTTTTTGACGGAGCGGTCCCAGCGATAAAGGTTCGGTCCTGCTTTTGGAAGCAGCCGGTGAGTAAAACTGCTTCAAATGTCTGTGCTGTTGACTACCGTCGCGTGAGTAAACATCAGTAAACAACACGATCGCGTGCTTCGTCATTCAAATGCGCTAACGGTTACTCCATTGTTGTTCTGTATAACGTTACACTAGTCTGACGTGCAAAACCTTTTTGCTTGCTACTTCTAAGGTCTAGTCGCATACAATAGTCCATAAACTGAATCATGTCCTTATACACTGCGAGTAAAGACACAGAAATGTGGAGAGGCCACTAAATACAGAACATACCACAGAGACGGACGTCCTGATGTTGCCGTTTCTCCTGTTCAATTTATTTCTCCCTCAGATTTGATTGTGGATCATTATCTGTATTAGCTGAGATAGATGGGTTTGTCCACGCTTGAGGACGTCACCGCTTTGCGCGCTCGTCATTCTTTAGCTCCGCCCACACGATACGCCTCCAGCCGCTCGTTTTTTTCCGGAAAGACTGGGTACAGCCTATATTTCTTTTATAAATATGATAAAACTAAAGACTTTTCGGAGATATGAAGGATGCAATACTACTCTATAGGTACTCAAGATTGACATTAGATTGACTGAAACTGCGTGTTTCACCCCCCCTTTAAGTTTGGGGTTTACCAATGCTCACAGCTGTGAAGGGAAGGAAATTGCGCAATACAGAATGTGGCAAGTTTTAAATAGTTTTACCTCATCATCTATATATAATTCTTGGCAACCAAAATCGAAAATACTATAAGATTTATATCACCAGACTAAGCTTTTGTTGGCCATAGTCACTCTGTCGTGTTGAGCGCGCTGTAGCTCCGCGTGAGAGATCTCTCTCTCTTTTCTGGTTTTCGACTAGCAACAATGTAACACATGGTTTAACATTATTGCTTATAGAAACGTCTGGCAATACAGAATATCTCACAATATAACTATAAGAAGATTAACATGAACTAAGATTAATAAATCCTGTAGAAGTATTGTTCTTTCATTGTTGGTTAATTACATGCTAACAAAAATTAAACCTTATTGTAAACTGTTTCCATTTTTTAGTTAGCCATAGGAGTGTAAAAATAATTTGAAAAGTTAAGGAATCTTACACAAATTGATTCACATTGAAGTGTTTGGGACATAGCTTTTAATGGTGAGCCTTTTGTTTTTTTAATCAGGCTCTCAAAGTTTATTAAAATTTATATTTAGATTTATCGGTCAATATATCGGTTATCAACTTTAAAATATCAATAATTATTGGTTAACAGTATCGGACAAAATTTGTTTACATTACAGTGCATCCCTTCAAGAGATCCTTTACAAAACAGTTTAATTCCGTGTCCTGAGGTGCATGTTCATTTATGGAACAGTTTTCTATAAATGAATGCAGGAAAGTCCTTTTTAAGGATATTGCAGGTTCCTTTTCAAAAAGAATCACAGCTTTCTGGAAATTCCTTTAAGTCATAAGCCAAGCCTTATCTCATGGTAGCCATGGAAACAGAGACCTTCCTTGCTCTTCTGGGGGATGTTTTCACCAAACTTTTTTGGGGAGTAAGTTTGCTGGATCATTCATTAAATATAATTTAATATTTAATTACAAATTGTGTCTGATTTGTCTCAACCGTTACATGTAACATCAAAACATGAAAAACTAAAAATTGAGAGAATATTATCTGTGCCGAGTGCATAGCTTGTTAGTAAGGATTGAATGAGAGCATTAGGTGGTTCTGAAATGAATAACTTTCCTGTGATGCTTTTGGAAGAAATGTTGTCAACCTGCATGGCATTTGTCACTCATATGTATGTCTTGTATGTCCTTTCTCTTAGTAAGTCTATAGCTCTTTATCGTCTTTGTAGATGAATAAAGAAATAATCTGAAATAAATTGAAAATATAGAGAAATGGAAATGTGTATGAAAAAGTTATAAACTGAATAGATGTATGTATAATGTCATAAAATATACAAAATATTATATAGAAAAAAAAGTAGATAGTATATATAGAAAGGTGATTAAAAACGGTGCTGTGTTTGTGGAATGGGTTTTATACATAATTATCAATAAATATATGTAAGGGCTAATGCATAATTGATTTATTTAGACCCTGATGTGAATCAGTGGAGCCTTGTATTAATCCGGAGATGTTTATTTTGCAATATATGACCAACTGACTATACTTTATCAAGAATTACAATTTTCCAGCGAGCCTTCACAATCATCTTTAATCTTTATCTCTATTTATATTCATCTCTGTTTGTGTCAGTAGTTGTGTTCAGGTTGTAGTTTAGGAAGCGGTGAAATGTAGAAAATTGTGTTGATCACTTAAAGGGGGGGTGAAATGCTGTTTCATGCATACTGATCTTTTTACACTGTTAAAGACTTGGAATCCCATACTAAACATAGACAAAGTTTCAAAAGTTAAGGTGGACGTTTGATGGGAGTATTTCTTTGTCAAAAATACTACTTCCGGTTAGTCATAAGTTTCGGCAAGTTTTTTGAGATCATGCGTCCCCATTGACGTTAGTGGGGGCGGAATTTCCTTGTATGGGCCTTACGGACAATTCTACCGGAAGCGCGTGAGAGAGAGCGAGGGAGAGAGCGAAAGCAACAGCCTACGCCCATCAAAGCGGGGCTTGTAGGATGCTGGACAGGTGACAATTACACATAGCACATAACAATGTCACCAAAAAAGTGGGTTTTTGGTTGCCAGACCAAGACAGTCCTGCACAGATTCGCCAAAAACCCCGCGTTAAGGCAACAGTGGATGTAATTTGCTTTTCCGGATCAGCAACTGAGTTGCGCGAATGTTTATATCTGTTCGCTGCCGACTGTTTCATAAACAAGGCCCAGCTCGACGCCGAATTTTCCCAATCGCCTAATGCTGAAGGATGGAGCAGTCCCAACGTTAGAAGGGTGAGTGAGACTGCTTTTAGTCCGCTTACTGTCTACACAAACCACGCGTAAACACACAAACACACGTGCACAACTGCACTTCCTACATGTACACCTTCAAAGACAAAAATACTACGATATAATTCAAGTATAAATATGTAAATAACACAAGCCGCTAAGCATATTATATAGTTAGTGTATAACTTGTAACTTACCACATACAGACGTCCTGCTCTAGTCGTTTTTGCTGCTGCTCCTGTTCAACTGCAGCCTCTGGGTCTGATTCCGGATCATAGATGTATGGCTGTATCTGATTAAAAGCCATATTTTTATTTTGAATAAAGTTTTTTTCCGCTGTTAGGGATGACGCTCGACTCAACACACAGCGCGCTGCTGCACACGTCATTATTTAGCTCCGCTCACACGACACGCCCCCACCCGCTCGGCTTTTTTCGGAAAGACTCGGAACAGCGCATCTTTCTTATATAATTATTAAAAAAATAAAAACTTTTCGGAGTTATGCAGGATGCAATGCTACTCTATAGGTACTCAAGATTGACATGACACTGACTGAAACTGAGTGTTTCACCCCCCCTTTAAAATAAAATGGAAGTGTTTGTGGTTTCCTCTACTCAGAAACACTTGATGTAGGTAGCAAAATACATATACATATTTATGTTTTATTTGTGTGTTACAGAAGTCATAGGGCCCAACAAAAGGGTGAAACATTTTTTTTGCTTCTAATCGTATAAAAGGCTCTGCATGTCTTCTAATTTCTCTGATTTCTTGCCCTCAATATAACATTATAGCACAACCATTTTTCTTTTTCTGCCTTTTGTTGGTGCTGGATGGCAAGGAACAGAGAGGGCTGATCTTATTTAATAGATTCTAAAAATGCATTATTGGAAAAAAGAAAAGTTATGGTGAAAGACACCCCTACTTGGACTTACTGTTGTCTGTGGTCCTCCACACATTGGTTTCTTCTAAGCTGTATGAGAGTGTAATGATTTTTTAATGAGAGGCTGGCTTCTGTTCTGTTCTTTGTGTAGTTTGCTGCTTCTCGGCTGTAGTAGAACCCAATCCTGATGTCTTTGCCTTCTTGACCACAGCCTGACATCTGATTGGTCTAGTATCCGTCTGGAATTTGGCTTTCCCTGCTCTTGACCCCACCCTCCCTCTGCCCTGAGGGCGTCAATGAACAACGGCATTCCCTTACGCAGCCGTGTGCGTGTGTGTGTCTGTGTGTGTGTGTAGTCTGTAGAGTGAGAAGAGCAATGTGAAAGGGGAATATGAGTTCAAACAGACGTTTATACATAGTCATGCCTAATGACAAAGTTCCCCTGGAAATGTCTGCTTGTGTTTTTGTTTGTATAATAGTTGGGCTTCTATTATTGTTCTCTATGAAGGAAAGACATTCCTTTTCCTCTTGCTCTCTCTTTCACACATAGCATACCTACACATCTCTCTCTCTCTCTCTCTCTCTCTCTCTCTCTCTCTCTCTCTCTCTCTCTCTCTCTCTCTCTCTCTCTCTCTCTCTCTCTCTCTCTCTCTCTCTCCCCCTCTCTCCCTCTCTCTGCTCGCATGGCTTAGATCTTGTGTAAAGGGGAGGGTCTGAACTCTGTTTGCAGTGAATACCCCTGTCGGAGTGTAGCTCTAGCAAACACTCGCTCTCACTCTCACTCAAAGCTGCTATTCCCGCTAGAAAGAGAGTGTGTGAATGGAGAAAAGGGAAAAAAGAGAGTTTGGATGTAGCTGGACTGTAACTGGACAGTGGGACATGTGACCATTGGCTCTTTATGTGCTGATGAAGTGATGGTGTGAGGTGTTTTTGCACTGTTGAGAGGTAAGGGATTGATTTTCACTTTTCCACTGCTGTTTTGTGTATCATTGACAGTGTGAGCATGTGTGTATCGGAGTATATGTAAACAGGTGAAAACTTACCAGAACTTACCAGAAACAAGAGTAAGTGATTTAGCATTCTGCTGTTGTGGTCCGGAGCCATGCCCGCACTCCTGAAAGCCCTTCTTGCATTGTTGTAAAAGTTACCATTGAAAATCTTATAGCAGCAGCACTCTCCTTCTCAAAGTTTTGTTCTTATCCAGGATGGACCCAAAACTATAAATTGGTGGTGTTGCTAAAACTGTCTCTGGTCAGTGTAGAAAGCACAGCAGTTCAGAATTGGATAGCCTGTTTAGAATTTAGAATCAGAAGGTTCAGCAATTTATTTTAAAAAATGACTTTCATAACATATTATGCATACATTAGAATTTTTATTAATTTGAATTTAGTCTTTTTTTTTACATTTAAATTATCTTTACCATTCTAATGCTCACTTAAAGTCAAACGCTTATAATTTACTAACACTGTTTAATGCAATCTTTTGCAAATTTCAAAATGAATATCAATTTTTAATGCTGTACTTTTTAAAGTTTTGGATTAATAATTTTTTTTTTTAACTCTAACCCTAATTTTTAGACAAATTAGTACATTTTAATATTGACAAGCATCATCACCAAACCTTCCTTATATACAGTATCATTATGTACACATGCAAGTCTGTGTCAATCATGACACACATCAATGCTTTCTACATATGTGACTACAAAAACGACTCGGAATGCGCATAGGCTATTTACCAGCTGAAACATATCAGTTTTGGTCGAATTTTAGGTTTTCACAAAAATAAGTTCATTAAAGGTGAGAATGAAAGAATTGAATTAACCTTGCCATAGTGAAATAATAAGTGTTCAGTACATGGACATCACATACTGTGGGTCTCAAACACCATTGCCTCCTACTTCTTATGTAAAGCTCGTGAATCAAAAACACCACGGGAAAATAAGTGCTTCTCAACATAAACCCAACCGTGACGCAAGCGTTAGGGATCATTTATATGCACGCCCCCAACATTTGCATCTGTCCAAACATGTTCATTGTCAGGCGGAACTGACGAAGCCGAATCTACTGATGGTAAACAAGACACTTGAGGATAGCAAAAACGGCAACTCTCATGGACACACATATGTCATGTTCAGGCTGTGCAGGAGACATGGAGACTTTTCATATGTCAACAGTCTTGGTTGAGGTTTTTATAATCGGATAACACAACAAATCTTTCGTTTGTTCGGCCAATTTCAAGCAAGCTTCGCTCAGCGTCTTAAACTGAAGAAAGGGGCAACTGTAAGTAATCAGTAAGTAATGATTTATCCACTTATTGACTAGCTGTTTAAACAATTTCTGATTAAATTGAAAGTTTCTTAGAGAGACCGCATTTTCTAGATGACGCAAAATGCTAGTACAGTAACAATAGGAAACACCAAGTACCATACAAAACTAAATAGTGTGTCTAATGACAAAGGTTAATATTATTTTGAATTACAAAATACAACCGTAGATACTTTGCTTACTCGATCCTTCTACCATATAAGTTAAAACGACAGTCATTTAACAAGGCTATTCATTTAGTAAAAATATAAGTTATATATTTATATTTTTGAGAACTGAAGTAGGCCTATGATGTTTTCGCATGCTTGTTCAGAGTACATCACAGTTACTGCGTAGCCTACATTGTGACTAACGTTATATAAACATGCAATATCGTTGACGAAAAAAGACAAGTCTAAAATGTAGACTGAATGACACTTTAAGCAAAACATCTGAAATTGAGATTGCATTTTATCAATCTCCATTTCAGATGTTCTGCTTAAAGTGTCATTCAGTTGGTCTGTGTTCTGTCAGGACGGTCAGGACTCAAGAGCCGCTTCGCTGAACTGCTGTGAGCTGCTGAAATAAGCCAATCAGAGCAGACCTCAACATTAATATTCATGACTCTTCCAAATAAGGCAAAAACAGAGCACTACATTCTGGGGACAATTTATAGGGTTGTAAATGGACCTGTAAAACTGTATCTGGACAATTTTTGCCCTTAAATAACCCACATACACTCTATGCAGATTAGGAGTAACTTTCCCTTGTCCATGCCGTTTATCTCTGCTCACTTCTTGAAGACTGGTGCGCACGTACACACAGACGCCTCTCAGCCAGCACGTGATCCTGATATACACATATAGAATTACAGTATTTCAAAATATCTGTCTTAGCGAGTATTCACGCAAACATCTGTCATGTCTTGAATGAACGTTTGGTCAGCTGTTGGGGAAAAACATCTGATGTGTAACGTTATATTGGATCCGTGCGGTACAGTAGGTCTTAATATAGGCTATTTTATTAATAATGTTAATCAAGCAAGTGTGGTATCATGGAGAAAAAGTTAAATATATATATTTTTTTTCTATAGATATTTGGTTTGGATTTAGTGTGTGCCAAATTTCGGGTTATTACCAGGGATTGTAAGGTATGGTTGCTAAGTGATTTTGTTCTGGAACCGTCAGAAAACTTTAACTCGATTTTTTGCCAAAACTCTATCTGACTCTATCGACTTCAAACAGGTGTAGCTCAGTCTTTTTTTTGTCTGATTCCAACAAATCATACATTATTTTGAAGGTTTTTTTGCGACTCATTTTGCCAGTACAGGTCACATATGCTTACGACTGCCTTGTTTATACCTAAAATGCAAACCAGTCTGTCCACCATTGCAGGACATTCCATATAGGACTGTATTCACAGATCATTGTTGCTCTATTAATAGCCTGAGACAGGGCAGGGAGTGAGGCTGCAGCTGAAGGGAAGGAAGTAGGCCTTGAGTGCACAAGGATTACCAGGGTTCACTGCACTAGGGGCCCCACACTGGCCATTGCCTGGAACCGGGCTTTTAGGGAATGCTAGAATGCTTGGTAGCAGCCGTGCTAAAAAATGAATCACACTGCAAAACTCCTTTCCTTAAATGACCTCATTGTCTCGACTAGGTTCCATGCCTGTCCAGATATGACTAGTTGTTGTCTAACAGCGAATCTTTAATTTTAGCCTGTTGTACCAGAATAAAACAAAAGAGACTGACTGGAAATCAGCGAGAAAGAACAACAGTCTCCGCGGGATAATGCGATACCGCTATCGCTGAGACAATATGTACGGTTAATCACAGTGTGAATGAGGGAAGGTATGAATGAAAATTAATAACCAGATCCTCGGAAAAAGAGACTAGATAAGACATTATTATTTCACTTGCAAAACATCTGTCTCAAACGCGTTGACTTTCCCCCCATGTGAGCTATGACTGGACAGACTCTCTGTGTTTATTCAGTAGGGGACTTTACCTGTGGAATGTTAACTGCCTTCATTTCTCTCCTGTCCCCTTTTTCTTCTCCTGCCGGCGGAACTCTCTCATCCCCCTCTCCGCATGTCTGTTTTCAGCACCGCTTCTGTCAATCAGAGCTCAACCCAGCAGCAGACACATTGACCCGCACCCGTCCTGGCATTTTTACTGTGGCTGTGGAGCCTTTGATTGGTCAGGCGTCCCGCTCCACTTAGAGCCCCGTACACATGGTATTAATATGTATTTCTCTTGACTGGATTTCATTTGGTAGAGGCTTTTATTCAAAGTGACTCACACTACTGTTCAAAAGTTTGGGGTCCGTATTTCAGTTCAGCAAGGATGCGTTAACTTAATCAAAAGTGACGACAAAGACTTGCATTGCTACAACGTTTTTCCATTTCAAATAAGTGCTGTTCTTTTGAACTTTCTATTTGTCAAAGAATCCTGAAAAAATAAAAATAATAATTAAGCAGCACAACCATTTCGACCATTGATGATAATGTTTCTTGAGTAGCAAATCAACATATTAGACTGATTTCATGTGACACTGGTGACTGGAGTAATGGCTGCTGTAGGAATAAATTACATTTTGAAATATATTAAAACAGAAAGCAGTTATTTTAAATCGTAATCATATTTCAGAGTATTTTTCAAAAATTGGCACCTTAGTGAACATAAGAAACTTCTTTAAAAAACATTACAAATCTTACAGATACCAAATTCCTTGAACGATGTGCATTCAAAATACTTTTTTCTCGAATTGTGAGAGTCAAACCCTTGATCTTGTTGTTGCTAGCGCCATGATGTACTGTTTGAGCAGTTGGATCAGTCTGTTAGCAATCCTAAATGCATTTAGAATGTATTGTGAAACAGTTGCATTGCTAATTTGCTATTGATATTAGCAGAACTTTAGGTTCCTTCTTTTTTGTTTTTCCGCAAGGATGCTTAAACTATATTTTCCCCTTCACTTATAGTCCCTATCAGTGTCCTTGACTGTGGTAATATTTGTGAAATGCAATAAACGTGTTTTTCTGTAAAAAAGTAAAAGCATTTTGAATAGGGCATCAGAGTTTTTAAAGAAAACCTTGACCTTGTCCTTGACTAATGCAATTTGATGTAAGGTGTAAATGTAATCCGTCTTAAAATATTAAGATACTATCTACTTTTAAAAAGCAAATGTTAAACGTAGGTGCAAATGGGCCTCTTAGTCATGCTTTGCCATTTTAGCAATTAACATGCAGTAATGTGTGTTTAGTTTTTTAGTTTTTTTTTACTATGATTAGACTTGCCTTGTTAATGCTGACAGATGAAGAGAGCAGTGTAATGGCAGTGAAACTTCTCATTCTTCATAATCACTTTTTAAGACATGGCTGGATAAGGCAAGCTGTGTGTGTGTGTGTGCGCGTGTGTGTGTGTGTGTGTGTGTGTGTGTGTGTGTGTGTGTGTGTGTGTGTGCCTGTTTATGTGGTTTATGAGGACACACATTTGTATAACTACATGGGTATTACACTGGTATTACACTATAAATGTGGTTTATGAGGACATTTCAAATGTCCTCATAATTCAAATAGCTTTAAAAACATACTAAATGATGTTTTTTTGAGAAAGTAAAAATGCAGAATGTTTCCTCTGATGGGTAGGTTTAGGGACAGGGGCAGTGTAAGGGGATAGAAAATGCAGTTTGTACGGTATAAAATCAATTACGCCTATGGAGAGTCCCTGTAAACCACATAGACCAACATATGTGTGTGTGTGTGTGTGTGTGTGTGTGTGTGTGAAACAGGATGCTCATTGTTCTCTACTCATTACAAACAATCAGTTGGCCATCTGATTCTTTCATGATTGGTCAAACGGAATCTGTTAATGAAGTGCCGCTTACACAGGGCTATTATGAAAGAGTTAGACACACACACACACAGGCTACTGATGGTGGTGTCATTTTAACAAATCACATGCTTTGTGATGTGATCGAAACACATTTACATCCTTTTAAAAAAAATATCAAAATCCATGTTTCCCCAGCAGATCAAGTACAGATTGTTTGTCATTGTCATAGTAACAGCGTGTGAGGGAAGCAGAGGAAGCTGTGATAAGTGCTGAGATGTGTCATGCAGTGAGTGACGTGTGCTTGACACTATGACCTGGGCATCCACACACACACAATGCCCGTGTGTGTTTGTCCATGACCAAAACAGGAAAAGACATTCATGCTTGGTTCATTCTGCTCCACACACACACACACACACACACACACACACACACACACACACACACACACACACACACACACACACACACACACACACACACACACACACACACACACACACACACATATACTGCAACACATGTTCTGACTCAGTTATGTCCATCAGAGTGCAGACCATGAATTTAGTCTGCTGTTTCTCAAGGAGTGTTTGAACTTCATAAAATTAGGTTCAATAGATTACCTTTTTTTAAGTTTTCTATTTCAAATAAATTCTTTTGAACTTTCTATTCATCAAAGAATTCTGAAAAAAATGTATTACAGTTTCCACAAAAATATTAAGCAGCACAACATTTCAAAAACGTTTTATTTTTAAACAATTGTTATTTTATTTTATTTTACATTTTATATATTAAATAGAAAATTATTATTTTAAATGGTAATATTTCACAATTTAGTCTTCACTTTCACAAAATAGCTTGTAAAATGCCCTCTCCTTCCCAAAAACACACATTAAAGTGGCAAAGGCAATTCTAAAAGCACCAGGGACAAGCTCTGACACACATATTCTGACATTCTTAAAATTTTTACTGCATACAAACACACACACAGAAAACAGTTAGGTCACAACAGGAAAACTAAAGAATGTGCATCATTTCCACTGGTGCCCTCGGACTTCCTTCATAGTAGACACACACACACACACCCAAACAGGCATACAGTCAAACACATTGAAGTATGCTGTGAGCTGTGACCGGGACAATAGCTTGTTATTATGGTCTAACAAAGGGTACTTTCCATTCAGTCAGGATAGGTATCATTAAGTTGACTTCATGAGGCGTTTGACCATCTTTAGTGAGATTCCAAATCATAGGGAGCATGTATACTCAGTCCAAAGGACACAGTAGATGGCTTAGGGAACAAGTGTACAATGGGGCCTTTTCACAGACTGCGATAATGACGCATTTTAACGGTAACGTAAATCCTGCAATGTTTTTTGTATTTTCATTTTTTTAAGTATGTACATTTCTAACACTAATGCTTTGAATTATATTAATTTTGCATTCAATTACAAAAAACAACTCACCGCTGCTGTGAGGGTGTTTCTAATACAGCATCTATGGGAGTGATGTCAAAATGAACACATTGCTCTCTTTTGACTGCCGTTATCAATCTCACTCTACCTCTCCGCCTTTTTGAAATTTGTGAAATCACTATTGCGGAGTTTTTCATTGTGCTATTTAAGCAAATGAGGACACAAAATATATTTAATGCATTCTCTCATTCACCGCTATAAAAGTTACCCAACTATGATGACTCCTGCTTCTGAGAAACCCAGAAAAGTGAAAAGGGTTTATATGCAGTACACTTTACAGGAAGTGTATCATTGTTTCCATGCTATATAAAGTTTGGCTAAAATAAACTCTTAAAAAATCGATGCAACCTGCAATATGTTTGAAACGCAGCATGGAGTGTGCATTTAACCCCTTTAATGGAAATATTATGCACATGACAGTTAAGAAGACACATGTGCATCGTAAATCAAATACATTTTTACGTTAAACATTTGTAGTCATTTATCATTTTATATTCATCTTAATCTTAGCATATAATAATATATAAACATGTTTTTTTCTTATATAAATATGTATTTTATTTTTACGCTTTCATTTATATTTATTTATGCAAGCTATATTTATTTACACCATAACAGTATGTGGTATGTAGTATGTTATCAGTAATCTGTGCGACTTTCAAGCGTTTGGTGGCAGTGCAGGTTCATCCAAGGGAACAGATTGTATAGCAATCAAAGAAAACAATGCTTAGGGACCTTGTAAATCAGAGTACAGCTGAAGACAAATGCTGTTCAAGTCCAAGTTTGTCAGATGTCTTATATTGCTACATGTCTCGTCCGCTATTTTAATAAATATAGTGAGCATTTAGCCTTCATCCAAATGTGAATGTGTCATTTCAGGCTTCTCCCAAGCTGTTTGAGGTCTCTCAACTTCCTCCCCCCCCAGAAAATATATCAAGGTGAAATATTTATTAGTGGCAGAACTTTTGCTTTTTACTCTAAATCATTTGCAAGACTTTGAAATGTTCTGTGATATAATACTAGAGTGAATTTTTAACCAAGATTCTGTGATAAACAACATATAATAATGTCTGAATTGGAGCTAAAATACTGTATAAACTAGCCTAATTTGTGCGGTACATTAGGGAATATCATGTTTCATACTTTGTGATTTGAATCCCAATCAGAATCTGCCAAGATCTTACCTACAACCTACTGTTTTTCGGCAAACTCAGCGGTCCTCTGAGTCTGTGAAATCATATCCGTCTGAATGTGAATATCTGTGATTGCTGATGTTGTATTATCCAAACACTCTCTCCTGTTTTTTGTTTCTGTTTTTTTTACCTACCTGATCTACCATTTGCACTCCAATCTTTGGCATTTTTTTGTTTTTTTTTGTTTCAATATGGATGGTATCAGATGAAAAATTAACATTCATCAAAATTAATAATTGGAGCCAAATTGTGGAAACTGCGAAGACTGCCCATTTTGATATCAATGACAGGTAATAGTAAGATTCTTGTCTAAATTTCTCTGCTCGCTTATGCAAGTTTATTACAGACAGCCACTGCTATATTTATGCTGAATTTTGCTTAGAGTTTTTTATAATAAATTAAAGTATTAACTAATAATAAATTAAAAGCCATATACAGCTCTGGAAAAGACCACTGCAATTTTTCTTAAATCAGCATCTCTACAAGTATGGAAGCCATTCCATTCCAATATCTGTTGAATTCCAACACAGGCACACCTCATTCTAATGAAAGAGGTGCTGGTTAGGTGATCACCTGAACCAAAGCTTATTTAAAGGGGTGATGAATTGAGAAATCAACTTTCCCTTGAGCTTTTGATATATCAAAGGTCATGGTAATATAAGAATATCCTCTAAGTTTCAGAGCTGAAAACGTCCTTGTTAGTCAAAGAAAAGCTTTTATAGACACCAGGCTCAGCAAAGGATCCTGTTGCTTTATACTGACGTCAGTGCGTGACGAAACACCTCTACCGCGTGTCTAATCCAGTAGCCCCGCCCACCGACTCATTAAGCTGTTCGGCTCGACGTGAAAGGCAAAGAACGGTTTGTTTGTTTGTTTTTTTGTTTGTTTTTTTCAGAACCAGTACCAGTATCTCTCTTTCTCAACATTTCTCAAGTATTCAGTTCTTGTTTGTGAATCCTTAAACAATGACATCAGAGATTGTGTTGCCTTCATCAATGTGACCAGATCCTTCTTTTTGCCTGAACTTCATCAGTGACTCCAGAATGTGACAGTGCTGGTCCATTTGAATTTGAATGGCTTTTGAAACCTGCGAACAGACAATATGTCCTAATGACAAAAAATTCCTAAACATGTCTCCATAAATTTAATATTTCATGATGTTGAAAATTATGAGATTGTTTTTAAGCACCAAAGTTATACATTATCCATTTGGAAATAGCGTTAATTCACAAGACTGGCCAACATTTTTATAGACCTACGATAAAGTTTATTTTATTTTGCGCCTCTTACCAAAGATTTAAAACACTTCACCTCTGCCACATGTTACTTTTTTCTCTATAATTTGATTTGCTCAGTTATCTGTGTGTGTGATGCAATGTTTGCCTTTTCTTTTTTGACATGTTAGTGTGAGTGTGAATGTGAGTGCAAGTGTGTCTGTGAGCACATGTGCAGGATTGTTGCCGTATTGCAGAGCATTGCATAACAATCTGTCAGTGATATTGATACATGACTCAGATCATCAAAGCTCTCTACCTCATCTGCATAAAGAAAAGAGGCAGATGAATAAACTTAAGATGAAAGAACGACTGATTTTGCTCTGGGTAGAAATTAGTAATTAAAATTTCAAAGAGACTGACAAGAGTGAAGGTTTTTGAATTGTGCATGACATGTTTATGCGCACACAAGGTATACTGCAGCTCAGTGTTTTAAAGGGGTGATGAATTGAGGAATCAACTTTCCCTTGAGCTTTTGATATATCAAAGGTCATGGTGATATAAGAATATCCTCTAAGTTTCAGAGCTGAAAACTTCCTTGTTAGTTAAAGGAAAGCTTTTATAGACACAAGGCTCAGCAAACGGTCCTGTGTTTCATACTGACGTCAGTGCGCGACGAAACACCGCCTCTACCACGCGTCTAATCCAGTAGCCCCGCCCACTGACTCATGGGGGCACGTGCTATCTGGTCAACAACAATAAACATGTCAAGGAAGATTAAGATATTACACCATTCCTGGTTGTGGAAGAACACAGTCGCTGCATAAGCTTCCTTCTGATCCTAATATTAGGATTGTGTGGTTGAACTTTATTTTTAATGAAGTTCCAGCTCACGTGGGGAAGACATAATCACTTCAGTTCACTGTGGAATCGCTTGTAAACATATCTCCGGTCGATGCTGGATTTGGATCTGACAGGAATGGTGCAACACACCGATGTGAGTAAAACGCGTTTATATATGTAATAGTGTTGCATTGTTATAGATCGTTTTGCTTATGTGTACGGGTCTAACAAAGCATATATTTAGAACGCTGGACTCAGACACGTATGGGCCAGGGCTCACAAAGCCCGGCAGTCCGAGGAATCTCATTATATTCCCTTCTTGTTCTGCTATTCTCTCTCAGTCTCTCTCGAGTTGACATCTGAAGGGTGGCGTTTATATCGTCCGATCTTGCAGACTATGCATAATATAAAAATAATTGTCCAATCAATCGCGTGTCGATGTGAAATAAATAATTGTGTTTGTTTGATAAAGACGTTTACGAGCCCTGTGATTGGGATAATCATTCTGGTTGCTGCTTCTCCCTCATTCTTCCTTTAGCCTCAAAACCAGTGTAGAAAATAGCCTATTACGTATTAGTTATGATGTTTTTGAGTGTAAAAACCACACAAACATCATTAGTTGACCTCAGACAACAGTATACAAAAAATAAAAAGCCAGTTCATGACACCTTTAAATAAAATAAGCGGATATGTGTTTGCTATTTCCTCTTTTCTGCTCTCTCTCGTAGTTATTTAATAGACAAATACTGTAGACGTTAATTACAATCTCCTTGTTCAGATATAATTCTTGGATTTTGCTTGCAACTGTTTTATTGTTTCTTAAAAACTCTTCAAATATTGCACACACAGTAGTAGTATATTTGTAACCATTGCAAGTTTGTAGTCATTCTATATAGTTTATAAGTACAATTTTATGAACCTTGTATATATAAATAATAATGGTCTTTCAAACATACATTTAAGCACACTTGTTATTGGTATAATGTGAAGAGAGCTTAGGATTTGGCCACCTAAAAACGCCTCCTTGAAACATTGCAAAATCTTTGGGACGACTGTGCAGGGAAAACTGTGTCAGCTGCTTCCATAAATATGTCAGTGAATTTGGGGTTTATTGTCATTTTTTTCATTTATAGGAACACACACACACACACTCAAACACAGCAAATGATGACATCATCCAACAGGTTAATCTCTGTTTGTATGTTCTAATACACACATACCTACACTACACTACCAAAGTTTTGGGATGCCTTCCTTTACATGCACATGAACTTGAATGACATCCCATTCTTAATCTGGGGGGTTTAATGGGGAGTTGGCCAATCCTTTGCAGCTATAATAAACTTCAACTCTTCTGGGAAGGCTTCCTCCTAGGATTAGGAGTGTGTTTATGGGAATTTTGGACCTATTTTTCTAGAAGCACATTTGCGAGGTCAGACACTGATGTTGGACGAGAAGGCCTGACTTGAAGTCTACACTCTAATTTGAGGTCAGGACTCTGTGCAGGCCAGTCAAGTTCATCCACACCAAACTCGCTCATTTATGTCTTTACGGACCTTGCTTTGTGCACTGGTGCACAGTCATGTGTAAACTGGAAGGGCCATCCCCAAACTATTCCCACAAGATTGGGAGCATGAAATTGTCCAAAATGTCTTGGTATGCTAAAGCATTGAGAGTTCTTTTCATTGGAACTAAGAGGCCAAGTCCAAACCCTGAAAAAACAATCCACACCATAATCCCCCTCCACCAAACTTTACACTTGACACAATGCAGTAAGGCATGCAATCGTCCATTGGATTGCCAGGCAGAGAAGTGTGATTCGTCACTCCAGAGAACATGTCTCCACTGCTATAGAATCCAGTGGTGGCATGCTTTGCCCCACTGCATCCGAAGCTTTACATTGCACTTGATGTAAAGCTTTGATGCAGCTGCTCGGCCATGGAAACCTATTCCATTAATCTCTCTAACTCACTGTTCTTGAGCTAATCTAAAGGCCACACAAAGTATAGAGGTCTGTAGCTATTGACTGCAGAAAGTTAGGGACCTCTGTGCACTGTGCGCCTCAGCATGTGTTCTTTGAGTTAACTTGGACTACCACTTTTGAGTTTCTGTTGTTTCCAATTGCTTCTATTATAATACCACTAACATACTGAGTGGTTGACTGTGGAATATTTAGTAGTGAGGAAATTTCACGAATGGACTTATTGCACACATTGCAATCCATCACAGTTGTACCACGGTTGAATTTCACTGATCTCCTGAGAGGTCCTTGTTTGCTACTTGACAGCGAGATTATAACAGCAAAGAAACAAACAGCATTATCAAGCAAGGAAGTACATAAATCTGTTGCAGAACCCATGTATGTTTTTTTTCAGTATGCCTGATAGTAGGCGTTGTATAAATAACTGTATAAATTTACCAACTATCCAAAATATAGAGCTATGACACCATTTTAAAATACATCTCTCAATTTAATGGAACTTTGACTAATTGATGTAATAGATTATGGCTATTTACATTAAACACTGCATTTTAAATCTTTAATCTTTTCGATTATTATAAAATCATCATTATATATTTTGTTATATAAAATAGTTTGAAGGTAGTATGCACTTACTATAAACAAGCTATTTGAAGCATATCTAAGAAACAGCAAAGTTTAAATCAATTTTCCCTCCCATTCCAAGGTTTTGTTTTTAGTGAGTCAGTTTTCGGCATGTAAGGATTGTGCTGACAATGGGTCAAGTTTGGACTTTGTGACAGATATACAGCATCAAATAATGTGGGAGGAACCAGGGAGTGAGAACTGATTAATAGCACAGGTCTAAAAATAAAAGCCTGAGAAAGGAAGGGTGGGTTTGAGCATTATATAAAGGTCAATAGCAGATGAAGATGATTTTTACACTGATAAATTATTCACTATATCTGATTATAACAGACAGTCAGCCAAGATTGAGAAAGGAGCACCTGTTTACTAGATAATACAGATCAGACATACACTTTTTTCAATTTTAAAAAAGCACAAAGAAGCTCTCACATTTGGTTTTCACATTTCACTTTTGATTTCTAGTGCTCGCCACATCAGTGTAAGTATCACTGTAGTGCTAGTGCAGCTGTTTGCCACTGTAGCTAGGAAACAACTCAGGAGGAGAAGACACTATCTGGAACCTTTAGCTTCTCTACAACAAACCTCAAGATTTTGCTTCATGTGAACACAGACCAGTTTATATAATACCTGAAGAAAGCTATCCATAAACATTCCATTCTTCTTAAAGGGATAGTTCACCCATTTACTCACCCTCAAGTAATCCTATGTGTATATAACATTCTTCTTTCAGACGAATAAAAGTTGAGTAAATTGAGAAACCTAATCCAAAGGCTAAAGTCTAATCCAAGCTTTAACATGGCAGTCCATTTTTTTAAGTCCATAAAAATGCGTCTGCCTGTCAAATAACGGACTTCACATGGCTCTGGGAGGTTAATAAAGGCCTTCAGAAGCAAATAGTTGCGTTTGTGTAAGACAATTTTTCCAAATTTAAAACTTTCTGAATTAAAGTTCTGGCTGATCGCTGTCCATGGAAAAGTGTTGAACGTGCCTTCTCGGAGTTCAAGATGTGTACATGACGTCGGACGAGCATTCAACACTTTTTTTTTTGACAGGCAGATGCATTTTTATGGACTTTAAAAACAGAACAACAATCCCTGCCATTTTAAAGATTGGATTAGCCAGGACTTTTTTAATCTAACTCAACTTTTCTTTTGTCTGAAAGAAGAATGTCATGTACACCCAGGATGACTTAAGGGTGAGTAAAGCATGGGCTAATTTTCTTTTTGGGTGAACAAACCCATTAATGGCTCCCCTTGGATCCAAACTAACCATCCAAACTCTGAGAACCTTGGCACACTCACAGTCAGGCACACATGTGGTGCCCTCTATTGGGGAAAAAGAATATGCAGATTGGTGCTTGTATCCCAGGTACATTTGTACTAGTAAAGCATTTTTATTTTTTATTTTATGAAATGGACTTGGTTTTCTCTAATGTATTTTTTTAACACTATCGTGACATTTTTAAATGCATTTTTTTGGCCAAATACAGTGAAAAGAGTAAAATTGTGAAATTACAATTACAAAATTAGAATTTAGAATGGCTTATTTCTAATTTAACATGTTATGTTATTTATTTTTTGTGATGGCAAACCTGATTGTTCAGCATCATTACTCCACTCTTCACCATCACATGATCCTTCAGAAATCAGCCAATTTGATGCTCAAGAAACATTTCTTATTATCCATGTTGATAACAGTTATGCTGCAGTTTGTGACAACCGTGATAAAAAAAAAATCTGGATTCTTTGATGAACACAGTTGAAAAGAGCAACATTTATTTGAAATTAAAATATTTTGCAACATGATAAATGTTAATCAGTTTAATGTGTTCTTGTTGAATAAAAAAATAAAAACTTACTGACCCCAGACTTTTCAATGGTAGTGTAATGAAGTTGATCAAGTCAAGTGGTCGCTTTATTCAATACTGATCGTTTCAAAACAGCTTTGCAGTGATTATGTATTTTTGAAGTCAGTTGAGGTGTTGATTATGTTACATTGTGAAAAAATCAATTATTAAATGATTTCATATATATATATATATATATATATATATATATATATATATATATATATATATATATATATATATATATATATATATATATATATATATATATATATAATATATATATATATATATATATATATATATATATATATATATATATACAATTATACAACAGCTTCAGTATAGTCAGATCAATAATATTGTTGAATATTAAGTGTCCCCACCTTAGAAAGCCAGAAGAGGCAGTGGTAAAATTCAAACTCCCATCAGGTGACGAATGGAGAGGGGAAAGCAATCAAAATAATAAAAAAGATTATAACCTGATCAGATGGCGGCATTAAATATGCTGTCCAGTGCAATCAATGGTTGGATCAGGTCAGCATCTGGACTGCTCTTGATCTTTAGCCTTATTTTTCATCTCTGCTCATTTCTAATCATTGTGTGTGCATGTTTTGTTTATATATATGCGAACATTAAATCTTTACATATTTGTCCCTGTAATCTCCTGTTCTGTTTTTGATGACAGAATACAGTAAGCATAACCATACCCAGGAAGAGTCATTTACAAACAAACGTTTAGGGCAATGTAATGATGTGCAGGTGTGTGTTAGAGTGTGCAGATCTGCTTTGTGTGTGTTCTTTGACTTAATCAAGCACACTTTTTGTCTCCATAAGATGGCGCTGTGTGCACAGTCGAGAATCTGCCAAACTCGGCTCCAGTGATTTGTGTTTTGTATTTTATTTTATTTTTTTATGACAAATATCTGTGTATTCATTACACAAATTCTACCCAAAGCCTATATGGCTGGGTAGATGATTTACTATACATGTGAGGACACTCTTTCAAATAAATCATGTTTTACTTCAAATCTAATAATGTCATCAGGCATGTTTGAAATAGATTATGATTAGAGGTAGATGTGAGTTGCTGTTGAAACAGCATTGTATTTTGGATGCTGGTTTACCTACCAGGCTGTTTAACTAACTTTACCAGTTAAGCTGACTTGCCTTCCTCTGTGGAGTATGGCTAGACTGGGTAAACTCAGCCTGATCTGCTAGCGATTTGATTCCGCCCTGCAGCTCAGACTGGAAACCTGTACATTAATTTCTACTGCTTCTGTTACACTCTTGCTGGAACCAATCACAGACTGGCTATTGGCGGGTTTAACCCAATGAGGGATAGAGAAGCGATGGGTCATTGCCTGATGATCATGTGGTCTAAATGGTTGAACAACTGTCTAATTGCATAGAGTCATTTGAATAATGCTGGTTTTTCACGCCTCTTGAGCAGTAGAAAATAGAGAGCAGACTCCCCAGACCAATTTTCAATCTTAAATTGAGCTTGGTCAGGTGATAGCCAGACAAGAGTGTGGCCACACATTGCAGCACATACAGGAAGCCATTAGGAGTGAGTGTTAGTAGACACATGCATCTGTCTTGTCTCCCGGTTCTCTTTCTTTCACGTTCTTTGAAGAACACATGAGTTATATGTTATCCATACCTCTCCTCCACCCATTATCTACCTTTGTTCTTTCCTCTGCAGTGGTTAAATATCACAATGTGTGGGAGCACACAGTTTTAGGCTATTTGCAATGTGTGCTCGAGTAAGAGAGCTCTTGAAGTTGTCAGTACAGTGTGTGCTGTTTTTCATTATTGAGTGGGGTGAGAAGAGGAATGCTCTTATAGCAATCCCCACTCTTTCAACCTCTCACCCTCTCATTGCCCCCTTGTTTTCCTTCTTTGAACTTCCCCTCACTCATTTTGCTTCTTTCATGTGTTCTCCACAAGCTTGTTTCATACATCTCTTTCAGTCTCTACCTCACTTTTTAGTGTTTTTGTGTGTGCAATTGTTATTTCTTAACAGATTGTTGGTTTCTTCTGGCTGAGTCATATCTGCACTAACAGTGCCTTGCGAAAGTATTCAAACATAAAGATAGAAAACTGTAATTTTTTGTGAAGAATCAACAACAAGTGGGACACAATCATGAAGTGGAATAAAATTTATTGGATATTTTAAACTGCCACCACCATGTTTGACAGTGGGGATGGTGTGTTCAGGGTGATGAGCTGTGTTGCTTTTACGCCACACATAACGTTTTGCATTGTTGCCAAAAAGTTCAATTTTGGTTTCATCTGACCAGAGCACCTTCTTCCACATGTTTGGTGTGTCTCCCAGGTGGCTTGTGGCAAACTTTAAACGACACTTTTTATGGATATCTTTTAGAAATGGCTTTCTTCTTGCCACTCTTCCATAAAGGCCAGATTTGTGCAGTATACGACTGATTGTTGTCCTATGGACAGAGTCTCCCACCTCAGCTGTAGATCTCTGCAGTTCATCCAGAGTGATCATGGGCCTCTTGGCTGCATCTCTGATCAGTCTTCTCCTTGTATGAGCTGAAAGTTTAGAGGGACGGCCAGGTCTTGGTAGATTTGCAGTGGTCTGATACTCCTTCCATTTCAATATTATCGCTTGCACAGTGCTCCTTGGGATGTTTAAAGCTTGGGAAATCTTTTTGTATCCAAATCCGGCTTTAAACTTCTCCACAACAGTATCTCGGACCTGCCTGGTGTGTTCCTTGTTCTTCATGATGCTCTCTGCGCTTTAAACGGACCTCTGAGACTATCACAGTGCAGGTGCATTTATACAGAGTCTTGATTACACACAGGTGGATTCTATTTATCATCATTAGTCATTTTGGTCAACATTGGATCATTGAGAGATCCTCACTGAACTTCTGGAGAGAGTTTGCTGCACTGAAAGTAAAGGGGCCGAATAAATTTTCACGCCCAATTTTTCAGTTTTTGATTTGTTAAAAAAGTTTGAAATATCCAATACATTTCGTTCCACTTAATGATTGTGCCCCACTTGTTGTTGATTCTTGTCCAAAATGTCTTTGTATGCTGAAGCATTAAGAGTTCCTTTCACTGGAACTAAGGGGCCAAGCCCAATCCCTGTAAAACAACCCCAAACCATAATCCCCACTCAACCAAACGTACACTTGGCACAATGCAGTCAGGCAAGTTCTCCTGGCAACCACCAAACCCAGACTCGTCCATCAGATTACCAGACAGAGAAGTTAGATTTTTTCACAAATCTGCATGCCTAGGTGCTTTATTTTATGCACCTTTGTCCATGGAAGTGATGGGAACACCTGAATTCAACGATTTGGAGGGGTGTCCCAATAGTTTTGGCAATATAGTGTATCTCAGTTATCGTATCGGTATTCAATTTCTTTTCTTTTAACACAGATCAACAAAGTATTTTTTATTTTATTTTTAGGGGTTGGGGGTTTGTTTTGTGTAATATATTTGTTCAACAGTTACTTAGTGAATATTACATTTTAACAAAGATTGTTTAAATCATACTGAGCAATTATAGCACTTGAAATGCTTGCTCTAAAGTTTGAGTTTTTATCTTTTCTTTGTCTACTTTATCCAACATGTCCTACTTTGGATCTTTTGCTGGTGTTATGCCCTTTTGTTCCTTGTGCAGCTTTTGTTAGAGAGAGAGCGAGAGAGTGGCTGAATCAGACTGTCAATAGAAAGATGAATGGCAAATCTTTTTCAGCACAGATTTGTCTTCTCTCTGTCTGCTCTCATTCTGCTTGTCTTTTTTCTTTCTATGGTGAAGTAGACCTTTTGATACTCTTCACCTACAATGTCAGATAGTTAAGACACCAGTCAAACCAGCCCCCCCCCCCCCCCCCCACACACACACACACGCACTGAATGATAATAAAGGCAAAGGAAAGAGCATGCACACCAGTATGTTGATAATGCACTAAATATGCTTATTAAAATAACCTGTTGTCCGAGTTAATATGCAAACCAAAAACCACGTTTACAGGACTATATTAATAAATCAGTTTATTTACCAGTAGTGATACCAAAACGTAATAATTTGCATATCTGAGTATTTCATTTATGTCATGTCGGTTTTGATGGTATATAAAGTTTCAAAATCCTAAGAATATTATTGCAACATGTCAGTGAAAAACTTCGTGCTCATACAGTGCCTTGTGAAAATATTCGCCCCCCTTGAACTTTGCGACCTTTTGCCACATTTCAGGCTTCAAACATAAAGATATAAAACTGTATTTTTTTTTTGAAGAATCAACAACAAGTCAGACACAATCATTAAGTGGAACGAAATTTATTGGATATTTCAAACTTTTTTACAAATCAAAAACTGAAAAATTGGGCGTGAAAAATTATTCGGCCCCTTTACTTTAAGTGCAGCAAACTCTCTCCAGAAGTTCAGTGAGGATCTCTCAATGATCCAATGTTGACCTAAATGACTAATGATGATAAATAGAATCCACCTGTGTGTAATCAAGTCTCCGTATAAATGCACCTGCACTGTGATAGTCTCAGAGGTCCGTTTAAAGCGCAGAGAGCATCATGAAGAACAAGGAACACACCAGGCAGGTCTGAGATACTGTTGTGGAGAAGTTTAAAGCCGGATTTGGATACAAAAAGATTTCTCAAGCTTTAAACATCCCAAGGAGCACTGTGCAAGTGATAATATCGAAATGGAAGGAGTATCAGACCACTGCAAATCTACCAAGACCTGGCCGTCCCTCGTAACTTTCAGCTCATACTAGGAGAAGACTGATCAGAGATGCAGCCAAGAGGCCCATGATCACTCTGGATGAACTGCAGAGATCTACAGCTGAGGTGGGAGACTCTGTCCATAGGACAACAATCAGTCGTATACTGCACAAATCTGGCCTTTATGGAAGAGTGGCAAGAAGAAAGCCATTTCTTAAAGATATCCATAAAAAGTGTCGTTTAAAGTTTGCCACAAGCCACCTGGGAGACACACCAAACATGTGGAAGAAGGTGCTCTGGTCAGATGAAACCAAAATTGAACTTTTTGGCAACAATGCAAAACGTTATGTTTGGCGTAAAAGCAACACAGCTCATCACCCTGAACACAACATCTCCACTGTCAAACATGGTGGTGGCAGCATAATGGTTTGGGCCTGCTTTTCTTCAGCAGGGACAGGGAAGATGGTTAAAATTGATGGGAAGATGGATGGAGCCAAGTACAGTACCATTCTGGAAGAAAACCTGATGAAGTCTGCAAAAGACCTGAAACTGGGACAGAGATTTGTCTTCCAACAAGACAATGATGCAAAACATAAAGCAAAATCTACAATGGAATGGTTCAAAAATAAACATAAGAATGGCCAAGTCAAAGTCCAGACCTGAATCCAATCGAGAATCTGTGGAAAGAACTGAAAACTGCTGTTCACAAACGCTCTCCATCCAAACTCACTGAGCTCGAGCTGTTCTGCAAGGAGGAATGGGAAAAAATTTCAGTCTCTCGATGTGCAAAACTGATAAAGACATACCCCAAGTGATTTACAGCTGTAATCACAGCAAAAGGTGGCGCTACAAAGTATTATATATATAATTTTGCACGCCCAATTTTTCAGTTTTTGATTTGTTAAAAAAGTTTGAAATATCCAATAAATTTCGTTCCACTTCATGATTGTGTCCCTGTTGCTGTTGATTCTTCACAAAGAAAAATTACAGTTTTATATCTTTATGTTTGAAGCCTGAAATGTGGCAAAAGGTCGCAAAGTTCAAGGGGGCCGAATACTTTTGCAAAACACTGTATATTATCCTCCCATGCAGTTAATGATGCAGTATTTTGTATGTACAGCTTCTTCTGCTATTACTGCACGAGATGAGAAAACATTTATAATTGTTTGAGTGAAGAAAGAGTCTGAGTTTGTGATTATATTTCATCATCCCTTACTGAAAAACACTCACTCTCTCTGGATGCACTTAACTCCACAGTAAGGACATGTTCCTGTCACATATTACACATGGGCAATTCAATTAGCTGACAGAAATCAGGTTAATGCGTTTACATGCTGGGCGTGAGGGGCAAAAATCTAGCTATAATGAGCAGTTTTATGCTTAAGCCATTTATGGCCTTACTGCGATTAAGGAAAACGGCTTAAGTGTTTTCATGATCATGTGCATTGTCAGCTAATTAAACATGATTGGTTTAAGAATGTGCATTAAATTAACGCTCTACTGCACACATTTTGATGGTACTTTATACACATTATTTCAAATCATTTATTGGTTCATTTGGAAACATTTGATTGATAAAACATTTGTTTTGACCCACCCCAAAAGTTTTAAACATTTTCCCAAAAATGGTATAGAATCATAGAGAAAATTATCAATTCACATATCACAAGACAAAATCACAAATCTTTAAAACAAAATATGTAAACATCAAAAATAAATAAATACAACTATATTGTGCACAAATTCATGATAATATGTGCTAATATGTGATAAGGGCCAAACATATTGTCAGCAAAAACATCCTTGAAAAGTACAGTTTACCCAAGAAACTGGAAAGAAACATGCAAAATTAACAAAATTAGCATTTCATTAAGGTTTGTTCTCTAAATCGTCACACACACATTTTTATGTGAAGTTCATGTCATATTATAAGATTACTAAAGCAAATAATATTGCCTTCTTTTCACACCAGTTGCTCCTGTGACCATGTGTCAGAATAGGACATCCCATCTTCAAATGGTGCTTGATAGTGGCTCGCACACCTTTTGGGACTGTTCTTTGATACTTGTTTGACCATTCTAATTGGTTTCAATAATTGAAATAAACATGTTCTAAACATGGGGCTTAGGTGTTAAGAATATCTCTTTGTTAAATTAATACTTTTTTATATTCTGAAATGAAATGTACTCCTGTGATGGCAAAACAGAATTTTCAATAGCTGTTACTGCAGTAACTCACATGATCCTTCTCATCAAGAAACCTTTCTTATCATCAATGTTGAAAACAGCTCAATATTTTTGATATGTATTTTCAGGATTCGATGAACTAAGAATGAACAATACTTTTACAGCATTTATTAATCTAAGTTGGGGGGGGGGGGTGAAATGCTGTTTCATGCATACTGAGCTTTTTACACTGTTAAAGACTTCGATTCCCATCCTAAACATAGACAAAGTTTCAAAATGCATTGTAGTTCTAAAAAAAAAAAAAAACTGCATGAATATAAGAATAGTAAATAATGATATCATTTCCCTTTTTAGCTGAACTACCCCTTTAAGATTGCTCTCCAGAAGTCTGTAAAGAGTATAGCGCATTTCTAGAATATAATCTCTCTCTCTCTCTCTCTCTCTCTCTCTCTCTCTCTCTCTCTCTCTCTCTCTCTCTCTCTCTCTCTCTCTCTGTGTGTGTGTGGTGTTTCTATTATGGCATCTGGAAGGGCAAGATTGAGCATGCAAGAGATGCAATCCTTTAGAAAGTTCTCCAGTGTCCGTCACTTTTCTCTCACACTCACATTCTAGCATACAGCGTTAATCTAAGTTAAGTCTAGCAAAGTCATGGGAACAGGAAATGACCTCGATTCTGAGTTTGGCCCCAAGTGTAACCCCAAGCAAACAGCTTGTGTTCACTGTTCAAGCAAAGAACAGTGGGCCAATGTGTGTTGTTATGAGTGCGTTACATATTTTCAATAAGTCTGCAGGGACACATGGGGGAATATCCGGCCGTAGTCCTGACGCTTGGGCTTCACAAGGGCTGAATTGAAGTGTTTTAGTGTGATTCTCTGTTTGACTGTTTTATGGCACTGGGCTTGTTGTCACCTGGGGAGTTACAGCAGGCAAACAGAAGGGGGTTGGGAATCGTTTGAAAGCAGGAAGGTTGAACGGATAACAATAGGCAAATTGAATAGAGAGTTGAAGTTCTGTGTATCCAGCTCCCTGAATGAGGCCTGTTACACACACAGACATACCAACAGGTGG